>NC_045706.1:49854254-50158034 GCF_009834535.1 Camelus ferus | reverse complement strand
TAGAAAAGACAAAAACAAAGTATATAATCCATATTTATATCTTTTACAATGAAAAATATTTACACCACAGGTATTAAGTACAAAATAACACATAAAACTCTAGGACAACACAGATAGTAAGGACCACAATTTTGGCAGGAAGTTTTCTGGCTCCTTTTTTTTTTTTTTCCCCTTACAAGTTTAAGTGCATTAGGCTAACAGTAGCCTAATCATTTTGCTAATTTACTGGCAGTTACTGTTTCATCCTTTTAGTTTGATGGCCTCTCCAAAAGAGCCTTTGTTTAGTGTAATTAGTAACTAATCTTCCAACACTACTCTCTTGGATTCACCTTTGAGCCTTAGGACACCTGTTCCATCACTGTGGTCCAGGCCGTTGGCTCTTGTGGGTTTTCAGGGGTCGAGCTTTCTACTTAAAAGAGTATTTATTTGCTGAAATCCTCCCCATCTGGGAGTAGCAAAGCTACATTTCAAGGAATAGGCTCACTTGCTGAGCTGTGCTTTTTTGGTACAGAGTATTCCATTTGCAAAGAATGACCAGCTTGTACTTTATGGGGCCAAAGACCAGACAGGGCTGTCAGTTAGTGCACCACTGGCAGAACTGGGAGCAGGAGCTGGGCCTGCTGACCCCCACGGGGCTCTGCCCTGGTGCCACCTGGCTGGGATGGAGTTAGTTGCTCAGAAGGCCAGGTTTTGGCCTGCCTGGATGTGACAAAGTGGGAGGCAAGAAGTTTCAAACAGATGTGGGTGTGGGTTAGCTGGGGGCTCTGTCCTCTACTTCAAAAAACACTTAAGAAGCCACTTGTGAAGCCATCTAGTCGTAGGTCCTTGAGCAAAACCGACCACCTGGGATGTTTTCCCTGGGATTCACTTGTAGCCTGGAAGTTTTCAAAATGGAGCAAAGACCTCACTGCCAAGGCAGAAAGCTATCTTTGACCTGGTATGATGAGGCCTTGGCATGTTGAATTAAAAGTCAAAACAACTAAAATCAAAGTCAGAAACAGGAAGGACAGAATAATCCAGCAGAGAAACAAGTTTTGCTGAAACAGCACCTGATAATGGGAAGGAAACCACATAGGTAGCATTTAAAAGGACCGATCTGTTAATGTCAATACCTATCAAAGAGCTTGCTCACTGCTTCAGCAAAGAGCTTTCCCGCGTCTACTAACACAAATAACATAATTCCAAAATATCAAAGGAGATTAGAAAAATAAATTGAGCGCACCAGAAAAAATACCCAAATTTAAGAATGACAAAAGGATAATGGTGATAGTGATCGCAGTAAAAAACAGATAGTTCTTAAAGTACCAAGAGATAACAAAAGATATTTACATACATGAAGTTAGCAACCGCACAAAATGTGTAAATGGGTGTGTAAGATTTAAACAGTTCTGAAATTACCTGAAGGTTGTGAGAAGCAAGAGAAATTCTTTTCCACTATCAAGCTCATCGTGGAAATAAAATACTGTGCATTTAAACACTGTACCCCAGATGCACCAAATAACAAGGGGGAAAAAAGCTTAAATGAAGGTGTAAAATTAACAAATGCATAAAATCCGATTGCTTCAATAAACAGGCTGGTAAGATCAGCCCTGGACTGCGGTGGAAGTTTGCAGTGTCCAGCTGGGCAGAAGGGAGGTGCTGGGAATAAGGGAATTGGGCAATTTGCCCTTAGTGTTTTTTTCTGGTAAAACGGCATTTTTACTAAATTGATGGAATATGATATGAGATTCTATAATGTTTCTTATAAAGGAAGCTCTCAAACTTAAAATAGAGTAATTAAAATTCTTTGGAGGGGTTTTTTTAGATTGTAAATGGAAGAGGCCATGGTGCTTGGTGGAGTCCGGCATAACGGACGGGCTGTTGGAGAAAAGTAAGTTCTGAGGCACAGGGATTCTGCCCAGAAGCAGTCCCTGTGGTCAGTAGTGAGAGGCTGAAGCCAGGGCCTCGGGTGGTCATGCTCTCGGGTTACCACCATTCAGTGAATGCCTTTGTGAGGAGGTAGCAGGAACCCAAGATGCCCCACGTCTCCAGCGCCTCAGGAGCTGTCTTTCTCCTAGGCCAGCAGGTTGGTGTGGATGGGCTGGGAGCTGGGAACTCTGACCTTCAGAGCTGCACTTGCTCTGAAGAGCGCAGTGTCAGTGCCTCAGGATTTGGTGAGGAACGCCTCATGAATGGCCACTTCAGAAGAGAAAACTTTAACTGGAGAAACCAGACTTCCTTCAGGGGCTCCTTCCAAGTGGGGACATGCCTGGTTTATGATTATGTTAACGTTTGGACAGGGGACTGGAAGCTACACCCCCAACATAGAACCAGTCATTTCCACTGAGCCAGGTAACCTCTTATTTCTTAGCCAGTTGGTGTAGGTGAATGATGCTCTGTTCTGCCCCTACCCTGCTGGGTAAGGGCTTGGAAGACACGTGTTTTTGCATGGTCCATGCACAGTCATATTCCCAGAGATCACTTCATCTTGCACCAACTTGTAGTAACGCCTTCCAGTAGCACATAAAACACAGCTGTTAATTTTCTCTTCGATACAGTTATAAGCCCTTTTGGCCACATAAGAGCAACAGAACTGTTTAGAGATTTATTTTCTTACATTGATCATTCTTGAGCACACACTGAGCTCTAATGGCCACGACCACAGGAACCCTGCGGACACCTGCTCATTCATGGGAAATACTGAGGGTCTTTCATGGGGGTCTTGGATGGCCATGGAACCGGCTTGCTTACTTTTGGCTAAGCTAGAAACCAAAGAGTTGGATTTAAGGAAAAAGATTAGCTAGCTGTTCTATTTCTTGCCACAAATACTTGGCACTGGATTTCTCTGAACGTCTCATCTTGTGTTAGAGACCTCATTCCAGATTCCAGCAATGCATGGATGGGAGGAAACCAAATGAGTTCCCAAAGGAAGAGGAAAGAACCAGCACAGGAAATTGTCGCCGCTCCTCGTCCACTGCAACTTCCCACCCAGATTTGGTGAGGAGGGGGCATTTCTCAACTCAGGCTTGAGCCAGAGCCCCTCTTAAAATCAGAAAATATAGACACACGGTTGAAAACAAAACCAAACACACCCCTGACAGGCGTGAGGAAAAATGCCTTTGACCTGTTGAAATCAGCAAAAAAGCTATTGAATTATAGAATCACAAAATAGTACATCTAGTCTCACCCTTTATTTTTAAGGATGAGGAAACGGAAACTCTCGGCACCGCTGCCTTCCTCTGGAGATGGCGCGAGTCACGGCTCTGTAATGAGAAGTTTGCTGTGACATATTGAACTTAAAACTGGTGGGAAACCCTAGAGGCTTTGCTTATGACCCTCAAACCAGAAAACAAAGCATTTCTTCACCAGTAGGTCCTAATAACTATGTTTTATCAGATTCAGAATAGAAACTGAAAATCAAATAGAATAAAACAGAAGTGTGGCTTTTCTCTTACGAGGCACAGAATAAGATAAGTGATAATCTGTCAAGGACTCTATTTAAATGAAGGGCATCAGTAGTGTTTGTTAGGAAAACAAAACTGTCCCACACGCTGACCAGACTGCAGTTTTCTCCCCAGGGGCCTCGGGTTGCTGAGGTGAGCTAAGATGATGCTCAGTGGACTGAGCTGAAGGAAGTAGTGGGGAGGGTCTCTGAGGGGCAGAAGATGGTGGGGAAACAGAGACAGGAGAGAGGCGGGAGCCAAGTGGTCTGCGGGTGAAGAGTGAATGGAGAGAGAACTGAAAAACAAAGACAACAGAACCAGGGTAAGATAAGGAGGTGAGAAATTCCTCCCCGGTTGGGGTGTGATAGGGCGGGAACGAAAGGAAAGACCCAGAGGATCATCCAGGCTGAGGGGCTGGGGGTCCTATCCCTTGGGAGGGGGTGGTCAGAAGTCTATAAGAGGCTTTGGGAACCATTTGGGAAGGTGACAAACACAGCAAGAAGGTAGAAACGTTCCAAGCTCTCACCATCTGCTTGACCAGGTGAGGGGACTCAAGCCCCAGGGCACTGCGGGGACATGGAAGGGGGCACCATGGGGACCAATGACTGACCTGGAGCCAGGAAAGGTCCTGCCTATTGAAAAATGACCCCTTTTTGGCAAAAGGCACTAGAATGTGACAGGGATTCCTGCGGGGGTGAGGACGGGACCGCCTATCACTGGGGACACCTAGGGTGGGGAGGGGGTGTCGGATGCCTCACTCTAGGATCTTAGCACCGGGTTGCCTTCACAGGAGGCGCTTTTGACCCAAAGGAAAGCTTGAGGGAAATAACTTTTTAAAAGTCATAAAAAAAGAAAAGAAGACATCTTGCCATAACATCAAAACAGAAATGCTAGAAAAACTTACACCATGAGCAAACTATACACAGGCACATTTTTTTTTCTTCCATACAAAAGTCCTGCAGTATGGATAGATCCTTACCAAAAATAATTACCACAAGGAAAAAAATGTAATTCATGAGTGCTTTTATCATCGAGGAATTACTCCTGAAAACCCCTTTTTCCTACTCCCCAGTCTGTACAGTCAGTCAGGTAGGCTGTTGATCTTCATTATGCAATTCTGAAAATTGGGTTCTGACTCACCTTAAAAATACATTAAACCTTCAATTAACTGCACTGAAATTTCCTGCAAGACACAGTGCAATAAAACTTTTTCTACTGAAATACTGAGGTAATGATTGTTAAGCGTAAGACGACAGATTGACCACTTGGGGAGTCTCGGGCCCCAGGGTCTAAGAGTCACAGGAGGGGAGCGGGAGGGTGGGGCTGCTGGGGAGATGGGAACAGGCCCTGAATCAATATGCTGGAGCCGACAAAAGGGAAAGTCCTCATTCAACCAGGAATATGGGGAACTGTAATTTTAAAAAAAGATTTAAAAAAACTGCCGATTTTTCTCTTTTTAGCAAAAAGAAAGAAAAACCTATGAACATATATGGAATTTGCTTGTAAAAAGCAACTTGCCAGGGGCAGTCCACATCCATTCTTGTGTCCCATCCCAGGTGGGCCACCCCGGGTTGGAGATGTGTTTACATCTCTGTTATTCAGCGTTATTATTATTGAACCTAATTTCGCCAGAAACTTTAAGGAACCATTTCTCAAGTGACTCCAGTTAATTGAGGTTTGACTATAAAAAGCAAGGTTTTTTTCTCTCTTGAACTGAGCACTAACCATCTCATTGTCTAACCTTTATAGAGCTCTTTCCTGTGTTCCGAGTCTGTTCACAGAGCTAGTCCTCCTATGCTCTAGGTTATAAATGAGGAAGGGGAGGCTCAGAGCATGGGGAGCACTTGTCCAAGGTTGCCCAGCCGGCAAGGGGCGGTCAGGGCCAGCACGCAGACCTCCTTCCTCCTGGGCCAGAGTGCTTCCCACTGGCTAGGGGAGATGCAGGCATGTTTATTTTGGCAGACTTTTGCAATAAAACACTGTGTCTTTGGAATGAGCGGAGTGCAAGAAAAATGTCTCTTAGCAGGCGACTTCGCTGCATTTCTTAGAGTGAAATGAGCCCAGGCACCGGCAGTTTCCTCTTTCAAATGTGGCCGTGATGGATCTGGCTTCCTCTTGTGTTGTTGGTTCGGAGCTGGTGGTTTGCTGGCAGATGATAAAGACCATTTGACTATATGCAAATGTTCAGGATTCTGTGAGTCACTGAAAGTCCTCAAACCCCTTCACTCATGTGTCATGTCATATAGGGATGTTTTTTATTTCTCCTGTGACCTGAGGTTGGAAGGAGCATTGGGCGGCTGGTTAATTTGGCTGTAAAAACCCAGCGGTACCCACCAAGCCTCTGTATGGGGACCAAGCGAGAAGGAAGGTAGTGATGGGTAATTTCCAGGCCCTGTCCCTTCAACAATTTTGCTAAAGGAAGAAGTCTTATTCCAGATCCTCTTGAAAATATGTAGCTTGCTGTGCCTCTCCATCGTCTCAAGACTGCAGACTCGATGTGTGAGGCCCCTTGGCTCTGAGGGCCAGCCCAGACATCCAAGCTCATCGCTGTCTTGCTCATGGGCTTCTCTCCTCTATGATACTGATGTGCCTTCCTCTCGAAGACAAATACTCTGCTTTTACAGCTTGGTACACTCATCAGTTTATGATATTTGAAAGAACCCAGGAAATTAAAGTGTTAATGGTGGCAGCACCAAAGGAAGTTAAAGGAAATCAGTTGAGAAGGAGCTGGAGAGGTGACTGGTCTCTGGCCACAGCCTCCTGGGGAGGCCTTCCAGGGTCAGAGTGTGACAATGATGGCAGCCACTTCTGCAGAAGGGTTGTTGCACAAAAATCCCCAGTTCTCCGCGGCAGAAGGGCATCCCAGCGCCCTTGCAGTGAAGCAACAGCAGAGGGCGCCAGCTGCAGCGCCGCAGCAGAAACCCCAGCAGAGAGTGGAGGAGGTGGGCGAGCCTGCGCTCTGCTGGCGGGGCTCTGGCCCTTGGAGACGACAGGTGGCCCGCGCTCTCCTGTGGTCACCCTGTGATTGCCCCTCAAGCCAGGCCCCGGAAAGGGTTCAGCCCTCGTCCCTCTGTCCAGAGGAAGTGCTGTCTTCTCCTTCCTCCAGGGTAAGGCCTTTTCCCCAAGGCTGGCTTCACTTCTTGGCAACTAACCATGGACTCTGGCCCTTGAGGAGGTAGATAGAGGGGATGTTTGAGAACGAGCCCGGCTGGTGATTGGCACGTAGGATGCCTCCCTGGGCCGGGGATCCCACAGACCTGGTGACCTTGGTAGGTGCCCAGCACCCTCCCAGTTTGGACCCACCCTCTCTACCCCTTCCTTCCACCACAATCCCATTTGCCCTCCCCTGATTTGAGAAGCTAGTGTGGCCCCAGGATCACACTCACTGGAAGATTCTATGAGGAGGACAAGGGAAGGGAGGGGACCGCCTGTCCACAGTGGCCAGCTTCTCCTCCTCTGCTCGTAATTCCTTCCTGGCCTCCTCGCCCTCTCTGCATTCTGGCCACGCTGGCCGCACAGCATCCTCTGACGCGCCCTCACTGAGCACTCGGCACAGTCCTCGCAGGGCTGGAGCTCCTGTGAGCTCCTGGAGGGCAGACTGTGTCTTACGGCCCTTAGTAGCCCCTGCCCCCTCCCACTGCCTGCACATAGTGACATAGTGCTTAATGACGTAGACTGATGACTCAGCATGTGAGGGATGTTTACGAGCCCTGGCTGTGGTGGGGAGACCTGGGCCAGGTCCCGCAGGAGCCCAGAGAATAAGAAAATCCTTCTCTAAGAGTTCACTGTCTAATACGGGGAGACCGACTTTCCTACTCGATTAGAAGGTGGAGGAAGAAAGGAAGACAGAGTTCCTGGTCGTTCCAGGGAGGGAGACTCATCCAACCGAGGAACCCAGAGGTCTTCCTGGGGCCTGGAGTCTGAGCTGGGCCCTTAGAAGGAGGTAGAACTTTGACAGATTAGAAAGAAGGGCCCATCAGGGGCCAGGTGTGCAGGGGGTGAGCAGAGGGTATGGGCAGGGCCCAGTGGGTAGACCTGGGAAGGGGTGGGGCCCTGCTGGGGAGGCTTATGTCCCTTGTTCAGCTCTGCCTCCATCTGTGTCTTCCTCCAACAGACACCTGGCTGTTTCTCAGAAGCAGGGTGCTTGTAGGAACCAGAGGGTCACTCTGCGTGTGGAATTCTGCCTTGGTGGATCAAATCCAGCTCGCTTACCTGCACCACCACCAACCCCTGCCCCTGCTGTGAGAAACTTCACCCTCGAAAATTCCCCTCCTTGGAGAAATGAGCTGCTGGTTCCTCCCTGCCCTCCCTTCCGACTCCCCATGGACCCCTCTTCTTTTCTGGCTCACTCCTCAGGAGCCTGCCCTTCTCCTCATTTTGGGTGGAGTCTTAAGTGCTTGACATCTCAAGTTGCCCGAAAATGTGTCCAGGTGCAGGGCTGGGGGCAAGGCCAGGCTGCGGAGGGTGTGGGTGGTGCCCTGGGTGGGCGCGGCACGGAGAGCCTGGTCTGAGGAAGGTGGCAGTGTCCCTGCAGGTTTGTGGGGCTTTGGGGCCCCCGCTGCGTGCCGGGTGGTTCAGCCTGTACTGCTAAGTCTCTGATGAAGGCAGCAGCATGGACACCATCGTGAGAAGCCACCTCTGTAGCCACGCCTTCCCCAGGAGAGCTGACCCCACTCACCCACTCCCCGAGACAAATGCAGTAGTCTTGTTACTCAGGGTTACAAAGCACACGCATGCAGCACACGGTTTTGCAATGCCAGCGCCATGCACAGCACTCTCACAGCCAAATGCCTCTAGCTGGAGGGGCCTGGAACGCTCCAGCGTCCCAGTGCTCCCAGGAGCTGACCAGTCACTGGAATCAGGGAGTTTCAGGGTGTAAGAGGTCACCCAAGTCAACTTCCTCATGTGACACCAGGGGGAAAATGAGACCTGGAGTGGGTTGTCCCCAGGCCAGATAGTTAATAGTGAAGAAAGGGCTGGGAGCTGAGGCTCCCGACTCCCTGGCCAGTCCCCTCTGCCTTCTTGGGCTAAGCCTGACTCTCCCCACTTTTCTTTACACATACTTCTATTTCATTATCTATATTCTCGCAAGTGACTTCGAATTCTTTGTGGTATTAGCTGAGGTGTAATAAATAAGTGAATAATAACACCAGGATGGAAACACAGTAAAAGAGGTTTTGATTTGCCCAGAGTTGTCCAGGGTGTTCAGCTAACACAGAACCTCAGTTTCTGGAACTTTCTAGTTGATGTTTGACTCTATTTTGAGATCGTCATTGGGTTCTGATCGCTCCAGTGAGACCATGAAAGGGAATGAGGCAGTGGGTCTAGAAGAACCAGGTTACACTCTGATTCCTCAGGCCCTCCGATGGGCGGGGAGTTGGGGGAGGAAGCAAAAGAAAACGGTGAGGAGGGTGGCACTGCGGGGGGCGTTCAGTCAGTGGAGCCAGGGCGAGAGAGGACGTGGCAGAGCCGTGCTGTGACTTTTGGGGACCCTGGGCACTTTTTCCTTCCTCCAGAAAAATACAGAAGTCGTATTTTATGGCGGCCCTGGTAGAAGGATAAGTGTAACTCTGGCTGGATTCATGATTATGTATTCATTTTGCTTTTGAATTGAAAAGAAATGGAAATTACAATATCGAGTTGCCCCTGAAAGGCCTAGGCTTGGGCTCATGGCGCCTGGTGGAGAAGCCGGCCCTGGGTGAGGCCAGGAAGTGGGCTCGGGATGACCAGGGGTGGGGGTGGGGGTGCGGCAGCTGGGGCTCCCCCTCAGGGGGGAGAGCAACTGTGCCAGCTGCTGGCTTGGGCCTGGGTCCCTCATGCTTCTGCCACGAGGGGAGGGGACATCTGACCACAGAGAGCAGCTCTGTTCAGCCACTTCACTTTTCAAATGAGACTCAGAGGAGGAAGATGCCTGATTTTAAAATATCTGAGTGGATATTTGGTAGGAATGCAGGGAATGGTCCCCTGGGGTCTGGGCGGCATGTGGTCCCATGAAGACAAGAGCCTGTGAGTGCGACCTCACCCCACAACGTGGTGGGGGTCCTACGAATGTGAAACCCACTAATTTAGATTTCGTGTGACTGTGTGTGGACAGAGTCTCCATTTCAGTCTGCCTTTGTACACTTTATGATGAAAGGATATACGTATAAAGACAAGTTAAAGGGTAAATAAAATGGGGCTGTGTGTTTAAATTACCCAAGTACTTTGTTATTTTCAAGCTCTTTAGAAGCATCAGTTGTTTTGTAACATCTAATAGCAAATCTGAGTGCTACACCGTAGGTAACACTTACCTAGTCTTTAAAATAGTTTTATTTTATTTATAAGCAGTGAAACCCTTATAGGCATTGTGCTAAGAACAGTAAACAATAAAACTCTATTTCTTAAAAAACAGAAAGAACTTTAGATTGCCAGTCTCACCCAGATACGTGTTTTCTGAATGTTCTCTGTTGGAGTGGAATGGCTTTGAGGCAAATTTTTCAACAGCTAGTTGTGAGTGGACCTTGCAAATCTCTATCGAATGAATGGGCATCATGAGCAATAGCTGGTACTAGTGATTGCAGCTCAAAAGGAAGGGAAAAAACCACCAAAAAACAAAAGCAGTAGCAAGTAGCCCTTTGTAGCCCTGGGGGCTTGGAGGGTTTCAGCGTAACTAAACCCTGCATGCGCATGTGGTGCTGTAATGAACGTGGGAGGTGTTACAGTAGACATTGCTTAATACAGTCCCTTCCTCCCTCTATTGGACTTCATGTTTCAAACCATTACACTTCTGAGGATCTCTGCTTCTGGGATTTCCTGATTTCACAAGAAGAGAATATATTTAATTTAAAGATACATCAGGATCATGAATTGCCATGTTTCATTTTTTTAAATAATGAAAATCCATAAGAGTTTAAGAAATTCTTAGACACACCTAGTTTAGCAAACACCTCGGACCTCCACATTTCTGTGAATTCACACATAAACTAGCCAGCACCTGAGTGCTGGATGGCCCTCTTTGGCACCAGAACAGAATAATTTATTAAGCTTCAGTACTTAATAAGTGTGCACAAATATCATGCAAACGTACGACCATACTCACAAACGAAAAGTGTATTAGAGTCGTAGACTTATACAAAACATCTTGTAAACAAAAGGGAAGAGGTTGGTAATTTCTGTACAAAATATGCAGGTTTTCCTTTTTTTTTTTAATAATCTGTAAGATGTATCATACTTCTGGCATTTTCAAAAAGTGAAAACTGTATAAAAATAAATATTCTATGTACAAACACACACACAGGCCAATCCCAGGTTAGAGGAATCACTGCAAAACAAAAACAAACACAAAACAAATTGGAGTTAGTCTCAGTCAGTCTGTGGGTATGTGTTTCCCTAGTGGGAAATAAGGTAAGTCTTGTCCTGGGTTGAATGGGAGCTTTGGGTAGGGGAACTGGGGGAGCCAGGAACCCCCTAGTTCCAAGACCCTAGTGCGGACAGTCAGCGCCCTGAAGGTGGGAAACCACTTTCTCTTTCCAGTCACTCCCTGTCCTGGCCACTAGGGGGCACTTTCTCTCTATGCTGCCTTCAGCGGCCTTTTGGTTGAATTACCGCATCTTTGCAGGCTGAATTTACGGTGAGAACCAACAGGCACCAGGCTCTCTAGTTGCTTCTCCCGGACACTGGCTCTTGAGAGTGGCTGTTCTCCCCCTGCTAAGCTTAGTCAGTCATCTCTATCTCCTAACCATCCACAGCAATCTTGAAGAAGAAAATCTTTCTCTTAGGGGACACGCCCCTCACCTGCTTCTTGGTGCTTTAACTAGGTCTAGGGGCACTCAGCAAGAGGACGAGGCCAGCAGGAGGGACAGGTCCTTCTCCCTTAGGTGCTGAGCTTTTCGTTTCTCTTGTTAGGGGGTGCTTTAGGTACCTGGGCAAGTAGGTACTCAACCCAGGGCCTGGTGTCTTGGTGGTTTCACTGCTTTGCCAAGCCCCATGAACTGATGAGACTGTGGGCATTTAGCACAGAGGAGCTTATTCATCTCATTGTGAGTGTGACTGCTGTCACTGAGCAGGACTGGGTTAGCCAAGCACAGACTCTCATACAGGTAGGGGTCTCCAGCTCTTTTATGAAGATGAACCAACCCTTCGAGACCATGATGGTGGAGGGCTGGTGAGAAGTCTCTGAGCAGGAGGCAAGGTGAAGGGAGGCCATAGGTGGGTCTGCATGGCAGCTGCTACCTTTGCAGGACCAAGTTGGGCTTGCGATTAGCAAACCAATGGCCCTGGTTGTGCTGGGGAGCCCTGCACTTTTGGGGCCCTGGATGAGTGAGGTGATGGCATCGAGGGCACAACCTTGTGGTGTCAGCTTTAATGATGGCAAATGCCAAGCAAGTGTGAGCAGATGAAACCTCACTGTTGGTAGGAATTCTGGGAACCCAAGAGAGGTTGGGCTGAGTTCTCTCATGTGCAGAAGCATGAAGCTCTGACAGCTTAAGTTCAACGGTAAGAGTAGAGTGGTGAGCTGGCCAGTCTCTCCGAGGAGGTATAGAATCCACATGACTTTATAGTTTAAGCAACTTAGATTCCCTACATCTGGATAAACGTCATCACATGGCTTAAACGGCCTCCTATGAACACTATGAGACGAGCTACTGATAACTAATTTTAAAAACATGGTGTAGAACTCCATGCAGGAAGGACACTGTGATAAATGAACCACACAAAGCATAAAGATGTCACTTGGCTGGCTGCATGGACATTCCATACACTGGGGTTTGCTGATGCCTTAAAAAGCATTTTTAAATGTTCTCCAAGTGCATGCAGTGAGTGGCATGTTTAATGGGCACCCTGCCTTTGGGATCATTCCTTTTTTGACCCGTGCCCCGCTGCCTCATCTGCAGGAAGGCCTGGAATGGGAATTGTGCATGCTTTATTGCACGGCAGAGAATGGAGCCCAAGGCCACCTCTGCCCTGAGGCCCTAGAATGCTGGGAAAACCTTACCTTGTTCCAGCAGCCCTGGACTGGTAAGCCGTCTTCACCCTGCAGTGAGGAAGGAAGGCAGATGGCTCAGACTCTCCGGGATAGCCCACCAAGCCGCCGGACGGGGGCACACGGGCCACAGACACAGGCAGTTGATCGGGATGTAGCCCACCTGATGGTCTGTCTCTTTTCTCCCCATGGCGCAGCCTCAGAAGGAGGCAGGAAGCAAGCCCGCCAGTCTGCCCACTGGCTAAGCTCACAGGTAGTTACTGTGCAAGGGCAGGGGCTGTCCTGGCCTATGGGCTCAGCAAACACAGGGGACCTGAGTGTTGTGGAGAGAACAGCCTGGAGGCCCGCTGGCTTCTGCTCTGGCTGTACTGAGTGCGGGTGCCTGTAGGCAAGTCACTCAGTGCGTGGGGGGGCCTCAGTTTTCTCATCCATAAAACCTGGGCAAGGTGCAGCTCTGTGAAACAACAGCCCCCCCCCATGTCTCCCCTCTTATTCTCCTCTCTTCCTTAGCAGCTGGAGGAGGACATTCAGGCAGTTATCATCTGGTGTCTAATGAGGAGGAGGAGGGATGACCTCACAGACATCACAGTGTGGGCCTGAGGTGCCTTTAGCAAGGGGACAGGGCTCCCGGCACAGCCTGGGACACTGATGGGGATTTGGGGGGAAAAGGCAGAGGCAGGACGGGAATCCATTCGGTGTCGCCTGTCCCCTTTACCCATGGAGCAGCTGCAGCCTCAGGACCTCCTGAGTCTCCTCGAGCCCTGATATCCTGGCTGCTCTGCACACCCTGGGGAACCTAGAAATCTCTGAGAGGCATGTGGGGAGGGTGAGGCTAAACCAGGGCAAAGATCTGGTTCTCAATTCAAGTCTATTAGAATTGTAGCCAGATTCTAGAACTCCAGGCTCCAGGGCAGAGAAAGAGATGGACACAGGGTTTCAAGGGATTGGAGCAAGTGGTCAGCCCCGTGGAGGTGGAATGGTAGCCCCCTGTGCCCTGGACCAACTTCATCCATCCACGACAGGCGCCTAAACCGCTCACCTGGCGTTCCGCAGACAGCTGGCCCTGCGCGGAGGGCCCAAGAAGTCTAGTTGCCTTGTGTTAAAATTCATGATCAATAGCCCCCCTGCCCCATGTCCACAGTAACACAATGCAGGAGACGGGGCAAACAGCAACCACAGAAAATAAGAAAGGGAAGACATGTACACGTCCACAGCACAGTCAGTAGACACGTGACACGTGTTGCTGGTGGAAATGCCAGTTTGCACTACAGGTCAAGTCAAGATGACTTTCATTGTCCCCTCTGGGTTGGGGAGGGTCTGCAGGGGGTGGTGGTGCACCCGAGGGTTCCACGAAGACCTCTGTCCCCTTCCCCAGCCCAACACGTCATACGGACTCTGGAAGGCAGAGGAGCCCCCGCGGGCCACAGCAGCATTCCCATTGGCACGTGGATGGTGGCGGCGGGGACAGAGGAGGGCTGGGCAGGCAGAGGATCACGGTGGTGTCGGGGTGAGGAGCAGGGAGGCCAGGGCTGCAGCCGGCAGAACTCAAGGTGTTCAGATGGTGGGAAGGGATGTGGCAGAGGCGACAGCCGGCTGGTGATTAATGGAGGTGCCGTGGAAGGTGCGGAGGTTCCAGGGTTGGGAAAGGTGCCCGGTGCTGCATGCTCTGGGCTGGGGAGGTGGGGGCCGGGAGGCAGGGGGCGTGCTGCTCTGGGTGCTCGCTGCTCTGCCTCTCCTTTTGCTGCCTATGCTGGTCCTAAAAAGTCCCTTTAGGGGCCCTGAGGTCTCCTGTCAGGGTCACGCAGTGTTTTTCTTACCACTTTTTCTCTTCTGTTCAAAGATAATTCCTGTGTGACCCTGAGGTGGGGATGTGAGGCGGGGAATCCTCATCTGACAATTACTGGTATGAAAATAGCTTTCTTAGCGCCAAGCCTCATCTGGAAATTTAGGAGAGCAGGAAGCTTCTGAGCCAGTTGCCTTGAAATGAAGTGCCATCTTCTGCTTCCTTGCAGTAAGCTGAAAGGATCTCAGTGGCCGCCTGGAACATCCCCGCCTAGAGAGGGACTGGGCGTGGCAGGACCTGAACTGCTGCCACTGGTGTGGGATGTGCTTGGGAGCAAGTCCGAAATGTCCCTCCTGCCCCGTCTCCTCCCTCCTCTTCCTTAACTACATTTGTATCCTCTCTATGCTCTTCCAGACTTTTCGGTGATGAACCACCTGAAGATGAAAGAAAGGGAAACCAAGGGAGGGCGGTGTAGGGTCTTCTGGGACTTAAGCAAAAAGGATGAACCCTTCAGGATCTAGAATCCTGACCTAGGACCACCCCCTGGTTCTGGGGTGTCACTGGGACAGTGATCCCAGACCTATCCTGGAAGAACAGTCGGGGTACCCCCTCCTCCACCTGGCTTCTAGAACTCTTTATTCTGCCCCGTTTATAAGGGTGCCTGCCCATCTGTCCCCTGCTAGACTGTGAGATGCTAGAGTGGAGAGGGATGTGGGGCTGACTCATTCAAATGTTTGCTAACACTCATCTAACTAAGTGCAGCGTGGGAGAGAAGCCACAGTCCTAGGAACCTGTCCCTTGTTTTCCTTCTGGCGGCAGGTTTGTCTAGAAACAGTTCAGAAAGGAAGGTCCGCTACAGCTAAGGCTGGCACTAGATGGGGAGGGACGGCTCACATTAAAGTGACGGGCTTTTGAAGCAGCTGTAGGAGGAAGCCGAGAAAGCATCTTGGCAAACTTTGCATGCAAGAGGGGGATGTGGCGGGAGCCCCTGAGGACCAGCCAGGGCAGGCTGACCCTTGGTGTCTCCAGGGTGAAGAGGTGGGAAGTGGAGACCGGGTGGATGGAGCAGAAGTGTGGAGGGCAGCTGGAGAGGCAGCAGGCATAAACCACACACGTGGGGAAGCCCAAACTGGCCATGCAGGCGAGGGAGGGTGATGCCATACCAATGGGCACGGGGCATCCAGTCCGTCCAGCCCTGGTAACCCCGGCTCCCCTTTCTCTCCTTTAAAACCTCGATGTCCCTGTTCATGAAACCAACCACGATGATTATTTAGGTCAAGGCCGGCCAGCTCCGACTGTGGAGTGGAGAGGCCCAGTCCTATGCTGGCCAGGATGCAGGACCCTCAGGGCATCTGTAAGGAGGCTCCAAATGCTCGCTGCTCCCATCTCCCCAGTTCTGCCTTTGTGCTTCCTTTGATTTCTGGGAGAGCTGAGCTTTGGAATGTGTATGCCCAGCCCCCTCTCCATTTAGAGACTCACTTGGAGTAAACACAGATGAATTTCAACGTTAGTGCATCATAATTTTCAAGGCCTTCAAATGGGTTAAGACATTTGAGAAGCCAGGCAGATGTGCCACAAATCATTCCTTATTGGCTGGTTTGGGACAGCTTCCTGGAGGGTGTCTATCTGCTGATTTTGGTCTGCAGCTTTACAGGTTTTAGCCAGATGCCTGGTGGGCTTTGGGAGGCTGTGTATAAAAGCCCCCTCCATGGCCTCATTCTGCCCAGTTTTGGGCATAGGTAGCCCTTAGGAGACGCTAACCCCAGTGTTCTGCATCCTGACCAAGTGGGGATTCAGACGGCTTGAACTGCTGGCCACAGAAATGGCCACAAAACAAAGAAGGCAAATTTGAGGGGGCGTGTGTCACTGTGACATGCGACACTGGCTTCCAAAGCCATCTTGGAGCTAAGAGCCAAGGCCTGCTCCCAATCGCTTTCCTCGTGGTGTCTCCATTTCCACACATCAATTGTTCGGCATCTTCAAAGGAAAGGGATTTAGCGAGAATTACTTGCAGCTGTGGTTTCAGGGCAACACCAACAGCAGGCAGAATTTCACCGGCCAAGCAAAGAGATAGGTATTGGTGGAATCACTCGGTTTTTATCCTAGTTTATTTGCCTTCTTTGTTTCCAGCTTGCAAACCTCAAGGAAAAACCCAGAACCACCAAACAATAGATGGAAACATACCAATGGACAGGGGGCATCTAATCCAGGCGCTCCTTGGTCTCCCTTATCCCCCTTAGGCCCTCTAGAGCCTTTCTTCCCCCTCTCCCCCTGTAAATAATGGTTTAGTCCAAGAAAAAAAATAACATCAAAACTTTAGGATCATTCATGTGTTAAGGTTAGAGACAGAAAAAGAAAAAAAATGAAAGAGGGAAAAATAGATTCTCTCAATTAGGATACGCCCCCCAGTGGGATGAGGGGTCCGTACGCACCCCCCACCCCTGGAAGAACCTGAGAACCTGGCTGAGGCAGGTGTGGAGGGTGGGGAGCCGCGGGCTGAGAGCCAGAGGTGGAAGATGATAGTGGCGGCCAGTTTTGCTAATACCGTGGCCACTTTTGCTAATACCGCGGCCACTTTTGCTAATACCGAGCCCAGAGCGCATCGGTAATGATCCACTTCCTTCTCTTTCAGGGTCCATTTTTGAAAGGCCCTGTCCTGACAGCTTTTGTCCCAGTTGGTTTCCATCCCTTTGATAGTCTGTTAGGAGGTGAGTGATCTCGTTTAGAGCCCTGGGGTGTGTGCAGGCATATGGGAGTGTGCACATCCATGGCTGGTGCGTGTGTGTATGTGAGCCTGTGCGTGTGTGTACAGTGTGTGCTTGTACACGTGTGTGCAAGTGCACATGTGTATGTGTGTGTCCAGAGCTCACAGGCAGCACCTGGCTCTCCGCTGGGTCCTCCCATTTTGTGCATCTCTGGCCCATCCTGGTCTGAAGTCACTGGCAGCTATTTGTATGTGGGCATGCTGGTTCGAGAAATGTATTTGTTTCTGAAAAGCTTCATTATCATTTCTCTAAACTGAACCCTATTTTGTGTATGTCAGGGTCACTCTCCATTTAAAGAAGCACTGTGGGGAATTCTTTGTCATACATTTGAGTTTGGATTATATTTTGGGTCTCCTTATAATGGGGCCAAGTGTGCCCCTGGGGAGTCGCCCTGGGAACGCTCCTCTGCTCCGGAAGGCCGGCTGTCTGATGCTGGGAGGCTTCTCTGGCCTTTCTCCAGGGCGACGAGACATTTCAGGGTGGGTGGCTGAATGGTCAGAGCAAAGGCTTGGAGCCAGAGCAGGGTTTGCCTCTTATCAGCCACGTGACTTTGCGAACTTACTGAACCTCTCTGAGCCTCAGTTTCTTCTCCTGTACAATGTGGATAAAACACCTGCTTCAGAACTTTGTTGTGAGGTCTTTGTGCACCAGTAGTGCTTAACACTGGCATGTAGTACGTGCGCTGTAAGTGACGGCTGCTTCAGACGATGGCAGTAACCATTGTCATTTCTTGCCAACCAGCACAGGAGCCGAGGCTGCCGCCAGAGGTGCGGTCTCGCCGTGTCCACTGTGCTCCCGCAGTGGAACGCTGCAGGGCTCCTTAGAGGGAGGCAGTGGATTAAAACAACTTTTAATGTTTCTCTACATCTTTGGAAATTACCCCAATTTTTTGATTCCAGAGGTCGCCTGCCACTGCCAACATTCTAAGTGAGTTGTCTAAAATGCAAATGCTTGCTTAGAAAATGAGATATGTTTGAGAGGAACCATGAATATGCATATTAGGTGTCATCGCACTGGCTCTAGGATACGCCCACCAGTGAGGATATCACAGCACAATTCATCTGCAGACGCTGGACAAGTAAAACCACTAGCTGCTTGGACAGGGAAGCCCCGGGGTAAACTTTCTCGGGAACGTGGCTCCTTATTGTCCCTGGGGCAGGCCAGTGCAGAAGTGAGCACAGTTTCCTAAGTTCAGAGGGTAGGTGAAACTCTTGGGGAGTGGGGTTCAGGTCCCAGTGACGTGCCCCTGGGTAAGAGGGTCAGCCACGGTCCTTTCAGGATGGGAAACTTGCACTCTGGGCTGCCATGTTCTAAGGGCACAGGAAGTGGCCTTCACTGGGCGCCCCTTGGAGACATTGCAGCAGTAACTGCGCCTACATCCTCACCCTGGCCCTCCAGGAGGGACACGAAAGAGCCCAGGGGAAGAGGAGAGTTCTGGCTGGTACAGAAGGGGGCAAACAGGGTCAGCAGCAGATGTTTCTTTAAAAATAAATATAAACCTGATTTTAGAGGATGTAAATTGAAGCTGGGAGAGTGGAAGGGACAGGATGAGGGATGTGCGGTTATTATAATGGGTGCATATATCTAGAGGGAGAAATATTGAGTGGAGGAAGGAAGAAAGAAGCAGGCCTGGCCGAGAGAGTAGAGGAAGGGGAGGGAAGGAGGCAAGGGGGCCTGGGGAAGCACCACACACACACACACACACACACATGCACACATGCACCCCATCCCCACCCCCCAGACAGCACATCCCGGAGAGTGGCCGCAGCCTCACTGCACGCACTCAGACCTTTCGGTTGGCTGGTTGCAGGCAGTTCCACAGTAAAGTCCGGTTTCCCTGATGCCCAAATTGCCAAATTCACACCACCCTTTATACTTTTCATCCTAAACACAGCTCCTTGGCCACATTCACAGGGCTCTTAAGGGACAAGGAAAATGTCTCTAGTGACAAGGATAGACACCTTTTCCCTGGGATGTGTGTCCCCTTAGAAAACTGCCTGTCTTGGGCTCTGGCCCTTGCCCACCCCTACAAGGACCTCTTTCCTCCCGTGAGCAGGAACGACACTCCCAGACCGCCCTCTGGCGGGACTTGAAGAAGCCCTGTTGTAAAGACGTGTCTCAGTTCATGGTAAGATAGGACCACAGATGCTGCGGCACCTGCTGGTGCCTCTCTGATGGGTTCCCTGGGGGTGATGGGGGCGAAGTTCAGGAGCCTCCCTTCCATGCCCGGTGGGCACAGGGGCTTCAGACTCTCCTGGCTTTGCCTCCACAAGCAACAATGAAGCTTCCAACCAGAATGTCCTCTGAGCAATTCTGGCCTTTTACCTGGACCAAAGTGTCAACATTCTGAGCTTCCAAGCACCAGAAAAGCTGGTCGTGGCAAAGCATTGACTCTGCATGGACCTCTCTTCATTTTGGAGGCCTTATCACCAAGCCCTCATCGCTCCCCCCAGAAGTCCTGTTAGGACGGGTGGCATAAAGTGGCCTGAAAGGGGAGGCGGGACGTAGGGGGTGCTCTTCTAGGACACTCTGGCCTCCTGAGAGTCAGAACTCTTGGATGGAAGAAAAAGCCGGTCCTTGATGTGGAAACCTGCCCTTTGTAATAAGTCAACAGGTTCTTTGTGGTGCACTCAAGGGAAGATGCATGCAGCCTGCCTGTTTTCTGGACTTGACTTTTTACTAAGTGACATACTGCTAATTTACCTGTGGGATGGGGGAGAATGTGTAATACCTTAGAAAGGGGAAGTGGAGAAGGAATGCTTTCCCACTGAATCGTGGGGCCTCAGCGGCTCATTCAGTGACCTCAGTTCCTTAAGTGTCAGAGCCACCAGCCTCCCACCTCCTCTCCATCTGTCACAAGGGCATATCCCTGCCCCATCTCCACCTCTAGAGCAACACGGCCACTGCCACCTGACACTGGAAGGACTGGTTTTGCAGACTTTCAAATGGCCCAGTGCCTCAAGCCAACTGGAAAAGTCTTAAGAAACAGGTTTAATAGGTGTTAATTGAATGTAACAAAGAAAACAAGAACACTTTAGAAATAAATCAGAAAGGAGGTTAGTTAGTATGCCAACTGAGAGGTGGAATGATCAATTATTTTAGTGGTCTAAATTCTTTGATGCCACAGTAATGAAGGTGGGCTTCCCAGCTTGCCTGAACAGGATGGCACGTTTCTGGAAGTAGGTCTGTTTATTCCAGTGGTTTCTAGACATGGTCTTCCCATGGACAGTCTGGTAGGGGGAGGTCTGCCTGCTCGCTCTTGTTCATAGATTATACGGGACAAATTGACTGATTTTGATGAGCTGCCAGAAAGGCGAATTTAGGAATATGGAAGTGTTCAATAAATCCATCTTAAATTACAGTTGATGCCAGATATAAACACACAGATTCTGGCAGGTTCTATTCATGAACAGTTACCAGTGTTCAAAGGTCAGCTTCTGGAAGCCACCTGCTCTGTCTCTGACCCTCTGTGGGAACTCAGAACATGTTATCATCGTTCTGGGCCTTGTTTCTCCATCTGTTCTTACCACTCCTCTTCTACCTCTAAGATCCTTGGATATTATTCCCACTAGAAGATGCTCTTGGGCCTCTAGTGGTTCCCCATGAGAACCACTGTGATGAGGCAGCCAATGCATGAGATGCTCCAGAAAGGAACCCAAAGGTCATCCCTTGGTCAGAAGTAGTGAGATGATGCTGCTGGGCCCAAGTGTGCCATACACACAGCATGTATCGTACAGCATCGTGTGGCCCTGGGTGCTGTGGACACTCAGTAACTGTGTCCTGATGAAGAAGGCAGATACCAAGGGAGAGCAGGGGGCCCTGGAAGGCACAGTTTGTGTCATAGTCCTGCCGACTCTTGCCAAGAAAAATAACAGCTGGGGTCGTTTTTAAAACGGTTGGCTGCGTACAACTAACTGCTTGTCCTTGGACCTGCGAGGTATTCTCCCCCCCCCCCCCCAGTGGCCTGGGATGCCTAGTGAGACTGTCAGGGGACCAGAACTAGGCAAGGACGGGTATAAAAATACCATCTAGAGGCCCATCATCAGGGCTCCGTCCAGGGAGCCAGGCACGTGGCTCCTGGTCCTGGATGGCAGTGCTAATCTGATGGCCACCCTGGGATTCAGACTCCTCTTTTCTCGTGGAAAAAGATGTGCTTCCATTTCAGGAGTAGGTCCTGGGCTCCCTGCATGCCACGGATTAAGCCCCTCACTATAAAGCCTTTTAATTTAGGGTGATTTATCAGGAAAAACTGTACTTCCTTCCATACTGGGTCAGGAATCCCCAGTTGGTCATTCCACCTCACCATGAGGACGTCAGTAACGAGAGCCAGAGCGCGAGGACTCAAGACTCACCCGGTTGCCTTTATCCCCGGGTGGTCCGTGCAAACCCTACAGTAAATCAGAGAAACAAAGACACAGTAATAAGAAAGCACAGAATGTCCACACAGTCCTCCCTTCCAGGCTCATAAAGCTCTTTACTGGTGCCTCATTCATTGCAGACTGGTTTAATTATCCCCATTTTATGGAAGGGGGGCAAAGGAGAAAACTGCTCAAGGAACTTGACCCCGAGACAGACAATGAATTATGGGAAAGCCAAACAGTTCTGGTTTTCTGGCTCTGCAGCCAGTGCCCTGGCCTGCGGCCGAGTTCTTCTAGATGGCTCATCCGAGGACACGGTCTGGGTGCAGACTTCTCCTAGAAGAGCAGATGTTTGCATGGCTCTCCTGCCAGACTCTTGCTAGAATAATGACTCCAGAGCCCCTCTTGTCAAGGTGCAGGCCGTTCCCCTTGGCTTTAGCTGGGGGGTGGACACAAGGCAAAGACTGGCCAGAGGTGCCTACTTAGCCAAAGCACAGCTGAGCATGGAACCCATGAATAGACAGAGGTACCATCTTCAAGGGGGTGGGGAGCCAAAGTCCTGGCTCTCTTAGGCAGTCAGCTTTTCTAACCACGCAAGGGGAAATCTGCTGCAAATGGAAAGCCGGTCCCCTGCATGGGAAAGCTTCCCGTCTTGGGAAGTGTCTCCTTGCCTTATAGTGATCTGGACTCGATCCTGTCCCTCCTTGAGGGCAGGGGCCATGGTACATTCACCTGTGGGACCCCCGCTGCATAGAACACAGAGGCTTGTGGCAGAAGGTGCTCATCCGGGTTCACTACATCTCGCAGATGTTCCACACGGCTGAGGACCTGGTTTCCTAACGGGTCGTGTCCCCTCGAGCAGTGCCCGGCAGGGAAGTTCTAGAGACTGGGCCGGGGGCTGCTGGCTGCCTCCTCTGTCAGAGAAGTTAGAATTCTCGCTCGGCTCTAGGCTTTTTTGCCCTAGGCTCTGGGTGTTTAGACAGTGGTTCTGTGAGGGACCCGGGTGGGTGAGAAGAAACCTCTGAGCCCATGAGACTTACAGGAAGCCCAGCTGCTCCCGTTGGTCCTGTCATCCCGGGGTCGCCTTTGCTGCCCTGAAACAGGAACAAGAACACGTGACCCTCCTTGACATGGTAACAGCCTTCCGTCAACCATTTTCTGTTTTTGTACAAAACCTGGGAAACCTGCCTAGTCCCTTCAAAGAGCCCCCCAGGAAGCAAGGGCTAGGTGAAGCGTGGGGTGAGGGTGGGGTGACTGGTGTGGGCTCTGCCCCGAGGAGGGGGCTTAGAAGCCCCTCGCCTCCTCCCTCCACAGAGCCTATCCCCCAAGGCCCTCCGGAAGGACTGGACAGTGTCTGGGGGGTACTAGCTGGGCAAAGGCAGAAGCAGCAGAGAACACAGGACAGGAATGGGCGCAGACAAGGGAGGCAGAGGAGAGAGAAAGCGAAGAGGGGAGCTTCAAATTTCTCTTTGAAGCTGCAAGTGTCACTCCTCAGAGTAGCCATCCTGGTTCCCCAAGTGGCTGGTGATCTCAGGGAAGCCCATGCCTCTCTCCAGAAGCTCCCTGCCCTTGCCTCTTCCAGCTGTGTGGTCTGAGAGAGGAACAGAGTCTCCCCCACGGCAGAACCGGCAAGGTGGGCGCACGGTGAGAGGGAAAGCTGCTCCCACCGGCTGCTGGGGAACCCAGCAGCTGCCCACTCAGAGGTCCAGTGCCTGAGCTGGCTCTCTAGCAGTCCTGAGGGTGTAGAACCGGGACCTGGCTGGGGGGAGCTGATGTGAGGAGTTCTCGCCTCCACGGAGCCAATGCTTTCCACCCCTGCACACGCCCATTGCACTGGCTAGAGCTCAGGGAGGTGTGATGGTGGGAGCCTGCTTGATGCACCGGCCTCCTGGCTTCTTGATGTCTGCCAAGATTTCTAACACCATCTGTCACTCCATGTCATGCTGTCTGCCTAAATCATTGCAGAGTTTAGGTGTGCCCAGTGACAGCAGCACCTGGGGCCTTGCCAGTCACCTGTGACTGATGCCAGATGACCAGGAGCTGAGTGGGGGAAGCTCTCCAGGTCTTAGTCCAGTTGTAGCTACAAACTGAGCACCTGGAGCCTGCCCACTCGCCTATGGGCTGTTGGGACGGTCACCAGGGGGAGACAGGGATGAGGGGCTTGCTGGGTTTAGGAGGAACGGATGAGGCCGAGGCTGCTGGGGCTGATGCGGTGACATTGCAGGTCACAGGCGCCAGGGCTGAAGACCCGAGGCTGAGGAGCACTGAGCACTCACCCTCTCTCCCTTTGGTCCCGCTGGGCCTGGAACTCCAATTGGTCCTGGAGTACCCTGGGGAGGTGAAGGAAAGGAGAGGTGAGGGTTCTGATGCCAGGGGGAGCCCCAGGAACCCCGCCCGACGCCTGGAGGTGAGCAAGGTCCAGAGGCCCAGTTTTCAGGGTTGGCGAGGCCAGGCTCATTCAGGGCAGTCATTTGACTGGGCCGTGTTCCTGTTTGGGTTTGGGGGCCTTGGGGAGAGAGTGCCTCCCCCAAGCCTCAGAGCCAGATTTGAAGAAGGACACCTTTTCGCTTCACAACCAAGCTTGCCAAGGCTGAAAACAGCAGGAGAAGAGGTGCTTAGTTTGCTCCCAGAAGCGCTCGGGAGGGAGTTGACGCCATCCCAGGGGCAGGGGACTGGGGGCTGGCACCCCTTTGCTGACGCAGCTCCACATGCAGCGGGAGGGTCTTCATGCCACAGGGACCGATGCAGACGCACACACAGAGGTAGGCGTGGGAGGGTCATTCAGCCACCGCCCACCCCACCTGCCCCCACTGCGGGCCCTGGCCCTTAGCCTCTAGCTGGGCCCCCTGGCCCCGCTCCCAGGCCCTAAGGAACTGGCTGGGTTGGAGAGTGAATGAGTTCGCTCTGGATGTCTGCTGTCACTGGCCTGGCAGGGAAATGTGTCATAAGTACTCCCGATTCGAGGCTGCAGCTGAGTTGGGGCAGCTGGAGTGATCAGAGCTGTGTTGCTTAGGGACAGAGCAGGGCTTGCTATGACATCATTAAACATCTTCTGCAGGTTCCAAAGTTACAGCCCGCCTAGGTGACGTCTAGATTTCAGAGCTTCCTATTGCTCTGCATTGGTGATTAGTTTCTTGTTCGGGACATGAGCACGTGGGCCTGGGCCTGTGGGCAGTTCCCGGTGCTGCTCTGGGTGTAGCTGTGACGGGGGGCGGAGGCAAGTGGGGAAAGACTGATTTACTTTACATGGGACAAAAAAAAAGAGCTGTAAGACATTCTCAGTGCTCCCTTTGATGGGGGGAGGAAAGCTGTGGGTATCTGTGACTGTGTCAGAACAACACTCTGGACGCACTGGCCAGCTTCAAGTCCTGTCTCAAAGGCCTGCATACTCTGCAGTATTGGAGTTTCTTGGCCTCTCTAAGGGAGTTTTCCCACCTGTGAAATGGGGATGATAACTTGAGTGTCTGCCTCCTAGGCCGCTGCCAGGTTAGAATGGATGAATGCATGTCATGCATTTGGTGCTGGGCCTGACATCTAGGAAGTGCCCAATAAACGTTAGAAGCAGCAGGGTAGGATCATTCTTCCCATAACAATTTTTCTTTAAGTTTGTGATACTGATTTTATGAGAAAAAAAGCTGTCAGGTCCAAAGGGGACAGAATACATGAATGTGCACTGCTCCCCTCTGTCCCACATGAATGGACTAAGTGGTGGAGAGGAAAGTCACAGTTTCTCTGATTCCAGCCACACATAATCCCCCAGCCGTGGCTGGCCACCTGGGCAAGGTGTGCTAGGTGCGAGGGGGGTGGTGGAAGGAAACGAGGGCAGCTGCGGTGCCACAGGAAGTGAGCGGTGTGGTTATAACATGCCCTCGGAACACGGAGCTGGGACTGGCCTGTGTGCTCCTAAGTGCTACACCCGCCCTTACCCATCAGTGCTGTCCCCACCTACATACACACCAGACTGGTGGCGGCACAGGACTAGGAAGCCCTTGTGGGCAGACAGGAGATGGACAGAGCTCACAGCATGAAGATGACGAAGCGTGATGGGCACATACAGACACTGTTGTGTTTGGTGGGGACAAGTCATGGCCCAAACCCCCAGGGCTGGGCTCCCCGGCTGAATGCAGCCTTCCTTGAGGAACAGAGTCTTTGCTGCCGGAGCAGCCTCCCACCGCCCACATCCAGAGGTCTGGAAATCCAGATCTGAGGACCCCGGGTGTATACTATGGACGGGGAAATTTAGATGAAGGCCAGTTTTTTTTTTGCAAGAGGCCTGAGTAAGCACTTCTGAATTGAGCACAGATGGTACTTTCCGGTGTTGGTGGTGAGATAAGGCATGATTCACTGAAAACACAATGCCACAGCAGGACAGACGAAAGGGATTACAGGCCAGGGGAGGGGTGGGGTGGGGTGAGTTGAGGGATAATGGAGAAGAGACACTCACCGGTGGCCCAGGCCTGCCGTCCAAACCTGAAGCTCCCTGGACAAAGGGAACAGTTTGACCAAGAGAAGGGGAAGGGAGGAACGGGAGGGAGAAAAAGGGACCAGGGAGGGAAGAGGTGAGTGAAGCAGTGACTCTGGACAGACATAAATGCTGGTAATCAAACAAAACGGGGACAATAAGCTCGGGAGGACAGTAATGTATTCACATGAAAACCAACAAAAACATGGAGACGCTGGGTGCAGGGGGCCGACGGCTGAGCAGGCTGGGAGGAGATCAGTGCAGATGGCCGTTCTGATCCTCTGTGCCCCCTACTCCCCTCTCTCCTTTTATTCTTTCTCAGAAACACCTCTCCCAAGGGGTTGCAGTGCTCCGGGAAAAGAGATACAGAAAGTAAATTCATGGAGAGGTGTCTGGAACCAGAGCTAGTGCATCCTCCCCAGGACAGGCCTTACTTGGGAGAGACATGCCTATGTGACAGGAGGGGCCCAGGTGAGGGTGGTCTGCATACCTGTTGAGGCCAGGCCATGCTGGGAGACCCCAGGAGGCTCAGCTTTGAATTACAGCATTCAGCTTTGAAACCTGGGTAGAAGCTGGCCTACTTCAACTCAGCTGGGTGAGAGGAGTTGGGCCTTGAATGGTAATACTAAGAATGACTGACATTTCTCTGGCACTTTACAGTTTGCAAAGCTTAACACAAATTCAGTCCATTCATATTATCCCAGACAAGATCTCTTTTACAGAAAAAGGCTTTAGGGGGCAGCTGACTGGGATGGATGTTTAAGGCCATGTATCCCTTGGAATAAACTGGCTGGCAGGTGGGATGCTATGAGGGCCCACTCATTCTGCAGCATCCGGTGATATATTCAGTGGGAATTACAGCTCTTGCTCCAGTGCTGGGCTATGATGCTGCCCCTACAGCTCACCTAGGAGAACAGGGGTAAAATTATCTGATGACTCCAATGTGACTAACCCGGGGGAAGGCAGCAGGGACACTCTAGGCCAGGAGGGACTGAGTTCTTGAAAACTGCTTCCAACCAAGCCTCAGAAATGAGCCTAGGCCTCAGGAATTTAAAGGTGGGGGAACATCCCCAGGAAAGAGAGGGCAGGGAGGGAAGGGTGTTGGGTAGTAGATCCTTCAGGGCTTTGCTTCTCAGTTTTAGGACCACATAATTCTAGACCAGTCTTGCTCACAGCCTAGAGAGTTGTGGTTCTCAATTCTGGCTACAATGTCAGAATCTCCTGGGGGTAATATTAAATAATACAGATGCCTGGGCCCCACTCCAGCCCAATTCAAACAGAATCTCCAAGAGGAGTCCTGGGTAATAGTGTGTTTGAAAAGCTCCAGGTGATTCCAATGTGCAGCCAGTACTGAGAACCACTTCTGTAAGGCAAATAGGAGGAACTCGGAAGGATGGGCCTGGAAACTCAGGCTGCTATGATATGAAATAAAGCATAGAAGTGAAGCCTAAAAACAGAACTTCAGCTAAACAGCCATCTACTTTGTCTATGCAGCATTAATACTGAGTTGTCTTGAGAGGTCTGGAGCAGAGGGCATGAACTGGAGGCTTGGGGGCCATTTGTGGGCCACTGACATATTTTGTATGGGCTGCAGGATTGCAAATAATTTTGATTTACTATTGGAAAATGAGGAGATATTACATAAAATGCCAGATGCCTAGCTTCCTTAGAAAAATTAGAATATGCAGAAATACTGGATCCTCATTCCTCTAAGGTAACAGTCAGCTGAACTGAGAAGGGACTGGACCCCTTAAGAAGGGACACATGGTCTCCGGTGTACCACAGTCCGCGCCACTCCTTATTATCCCTCTGAAGTCCATGTGAGTTGCCATTTATGAATATTACTTGCTCTGTTGTTTTCTTAAGCTAGCAAAAGTACTTCTCTGTACCCATGTCCCTATCAAAAGTTGAAAAATTAAAGACAGAATGAGTACTTTGTCTTTTCTCTGGCACTTTCTTTGTTTATATTACCCGTTTGGTCTCTGTGCCATCTTCCTTTTAGCCCCTGACTGAATTGTCCAATGTTTACCAGGGTTGCGGGGCCGTGAAGGTGGACAAGGAGAGGTTTGTGGTTGAGTAGGGGGCAGGAAGGCTCTTTGTAGTCAAAAGTACTTAAATCATTTCGGACACAGCTTATGACATGGGAAAATGTCTGCTAAAGTCATCAGTTTACCATAGTCTGTCAAGCAAATCTGCTCCTTAAACATTCCTGCATTTGGTGGACTCCTGAGGTGTAATCATACCTTTTGCTCTTCCTGTTTGCTGGCTGCGATTACATTAACCAGAACTTCAAGCTCTGCCAAGCTGGGGCAGTTGGGCTTCCCATCATTCCCCTGCTTTTTACAGCTTCTTGGGGTGGGAACTGGCTTTATGCCTGGGAAAGAGGAAGCCCCAGTGGCTGGAAAGAGCCCTTTGCAAGGCTGTGGCCTCAGTGGAGGAGCAGCCCTTGGCCCAGCCGTCCCATCGACTTCGTATGTGACATCAGGTGACTCACTTTCTTCTCTGGATCCATCAGTAAGATGATTACATGGAATCCCAAAGTCCCTTCCAGGTCTTGAAAAACAGAAGAAAAGAGTGCTGACCTCACTGGGGTTAGAGGGAGGATGCAGCCCTGGGCGGGTGGTGGGATGCACTCTCTTGGAGGCAGGAGAGCTGGTGACCAGGCCATTGGCCGCTGGAGCTTGGGGTGAAAGAATTCGCCCGGGCAAGCCCCACATGTGGAGATACAGGTGCCCTCTGAGCAGCCTCTGCCCTGCCCTGGGGCCTCTAGCCCTGGGCAGGCTGAGATCAGAGATCTCGGGGAACTGGGCTTTGAGTAGCCTTAGCCTGCTGGGACCAGAGGATCTGACTTTTTGCAAGCTTTTCTGCTGTGGCCAGTGCTTAAGAGCAGAGAGCAGGGGCTCTCTTGTGGTCCCTGGGGAAAGTAGGAGAGAGGTGGGGAATACTCCACTGTCCTGTTGCTCCCAAGTCCTCCACACTCGGCCCCCACAAGGGCAGACTTTCAGTGCCACAGTCGAAGCACATGTAGGGCCTGAGGCTGTTCTCAGGCCTCTGTTGGCTCTCCAGCTGGGTGCTCTTGAGCGTGGGGAGCTTGTCTTGTTCAGCTTTGCGTTCCTCCAGAACCTAGGCCAGGGCTGGCCCAGAGGAGGCCCGCAGCAAGAGAATTAGAGCCTACTGTCTTATCCAGGTGGGAAAGCAGGATGCTGCAGAGCTCTGGGATGCTCAGGACTTTAGAACCTCGAATTTTCCTGGGGCCTTCTCTGGGGGCCCTGCCCAGCACGTTATCAGGACCACCTGGCTGGGATTGTCACACCGGTTTGCTGGGTCTGTAATACTTACGGGTAATCCCAAAGGACCTCGGTCTCCTTTTTCTCCCTGGACACCCTTTTCTCCTTTTGCTCCATCTAGTCCTGCTTCACCCTGAAGGAAAGGGAGGTGAGCGAGATCACAGAAGGGCATGTCCTAGATAACTGATTCTTGCATTCTGGGGTCCTGGAGATGGGGGAGGGTGGTGGAGAGAGGTGGTAGGGAGAGGAGGGAGAAGGTGGAGGTGGCTGGCCCAGGGGTGGCAGTCTGGGGACTCCAAGAATCCCTCAATTCTTAGCCTGGCTCTGCTTCAGTTAGAGTCCCCTGTTTCTCTGTAGTAACTCTGAGGTCCCTAAAGGGAAAAGGGATGGGGGATTGGAGAAAAATCCACAGGTCAGTTCCAGGTCAGGCTTTAGCATAGGTGACCATTTGCATAGCAGAAAAACTGGGACTCTGCAGAGACTGGCTGGCAGATGCCTGAAGTGCCACCACTGGAGCTCTGAGGCTCCCAAACTAATTGGGAGAAGAAAGTGCCCTATAATCCCCTGGAGAATGTTATCATAGGAGGCAAGGGCTGCTGTTAGACTAGCAGCCCCCAGCCCTTCTTATCTATTTTAAATGCTTTAGGCAGGGGAGGTTGGGAGAGCCCCAAACCAGAGTCCAGTGGACTTGGTCCTGGAAGGGGATCCTGTGCTTCACCGCCCTCTGTCTCCCACCTATACTTAATGGTAGTGAAGGGTCTGGGCTAGGTTACACGGGAAGAGGATTTCATTATCTGCTAAGAATCTAACCTGTCACTCTGTAGGGTGGGTTGATTGAAGGATGGGGAAATTCAAAATCCAAAGCCTGCCCAGTGTTGATGATGGGTGTTAAAGGGGCTGGAGGACTTTCACTCCATCCTAATTGTGCCCCACTGGCTGAAGTGTCACATGATTCCATTCAGGGAAGGGGTCAGCTTGGTCCCCTGGCACTGAAGCCTTTTCCCTCTTTTCTGCCCTCACTGACTCAGTCCCTTCCCCTACCCACTCGCCCAGCGCCTGTCACACCACCTCTTCTTACCTTTGGTCCAGGAATGCCTTGGAGCCCCTGCATTTGGAATCAAAACAAAGCACCTCAGAACTGCATTTCTGGTTAAGTCAGTTTCCTTGTCCATAAGTTAGACCACAAAAGAGCAAGTGCTTAGAATACATAGCCTGGCTTGGGGACCCTGCCTGGGGGGAGGTAGAAGAGAATGCTAAGGAGGGTTGTTCGTGGGGCTTCCTGGGGTGGGGTCTGAGCCAGGCTTCCCCAGCCAGGGACTGACAGAGAATCTCTCTGTGACCCCTACAGCTGACAGTTGGGAGAAGATTCAGAGACTTATGAAGGGAAGATTGAGAGGGAACAGAGGGAACGTTAAACAAATTAATATTTGCAAAGTGCTTAGAGTAGCATCTGGCACGTAGTAAGTTTCAATAAATGCTGGCGACTGTCATTATTACTACTACTACTTCTACCAATGACAGTGGGTGGCTCATTGCCATGGTGACCATGAACCCTGCAGAAGCAAGGACAAGCATCTCTTGGTTTAGGATGCTTGGGGGCCCTCTAGGCACAATGCATAGGGGTCTCTTTAAAGGTGCCTTATCATCTGTAACCATGGAAAGGCCAATCCAGTGGGCTGGTTTTAAATGGGTCCCTTTCTATTTTAATCCTGGTCGTCTTGCCTGCTGGTTAGCAGGAAGGAGGAAAGGGAGGAGCAGAGTGACTCCAACTTCTGCAGGGGGGTTGAACCAGACCCTGGGGCTGCCAAGCCAGTCAACTGTTTCCAGGAAACACGGCACTGCCCCGGCCCCTCAGTGTTCCAGAGATAGTGCCTGTTTAAGGTGTGAGGGAAGACGAGCAGGGAGGGGCCTGTGGATGTGAAATCCCATGTTGGAAGCAAGAGGCGATAGTGTGACCTAAGGCTGAAGTTAAACCCAGTGACTGTCATGGGGAGGGGACATTAAGGGACCCAATTACAGTAGACTGGAACACAGACAAGCCCTCCAAACTCACTGGAGGTCCAGGAGGCCCCTCTGGTCCTGGTGGCCCAGGAACCTAGAAGCCAAAAGGAGATGTTAGCCACCCCCACCTGTTACACTGTAAGTGGTCCTGCCTGCTGACATAGCCCAGGGTCCGGCTGGGGACTGCGAGGCCAGAGGACAGAATTACCAGCACACAGTCTCCCAAATGAAGGCTTAGAACAGGTCAGAAACTCATAGCAACTCATTAGCCTGAACAATATTGAGAAAGAAAACCACAACACTGCCAGGAAATATCCTCCAATGTCTATTTTTCTAGATTTCTTTTGAAAACCCAGAAAATCTGGCGGCACCAGGCTCTTGTTCATGCATGGCAACAATTGCCTGGACCTGAATAAGGGCTTCCCCTCCAGGTGAGGCCTGAGGTCTTCGGTTTACCCCAGTCCTCACCACTCCCTATTGTTTTGTTTGTTTGCGGGGGGTGGGGGGGATTAGGCTTATTTATTTATGTATATATTATTATTTTTTAAGTGGAGATACTGGGGATTGAACCCAGGACCTGGTGCATGCTAAGCATACCCTCCACCACTCAGCTCCACCCTCCCCACTCCCCCACTGTTTTTAACCCAGACCTCTTCCGTTCATTTGTTGCATGTCTGCTCCCTGTTGGCATTTGGATTTGAGACCTTTAGGAACAGAGACTGGTTATGTGGAATGAGGGGAGACTGAGATGTTTCTGAAGAATATTCCTCAAGCTCCCCCCACCCCAGGTTTGTAACAGGCAGAATGGGGACTGGGGGTCTTACTTCTCTGGAGAGCAGATTAAAGTAAGAGAGATTTGGACTGGACAGTGGAGATGGAGGAACCCAGGGTGGCCTTCCTCTCTACAGAGGATGCTGCTCTTTGTAGATCCTGTCTCTGGTGAAGATGGACAACCTTTTGTCCACAGTCAGCCACCCTTGAGGCAGGAAGGAGATCTGTCTCCCTACTTGAGCTTCCGGGCTTTCCTTGGGCATCTTGCCTTCCCAGGGACAGAATCCCCTGGAGTGTGGCCAGGGTGGGGACCCTCTGCCAGGCAACTATAAATGGAGCCCCTGTACTGGGCAGACAGGGCACCCCAAAGTCCCTTGGACCTGTGGGCTCTTCAGTTCCATAATACTACAGTCTCCTTGTAGGGAACTCAATCTTTGGAAACTCTGCTTTCTGAAAAAAAAAAGTTTGCTAATTTTCTTCTTACTGTAAATGAGTAATTCATATATCCTGATTTTGGTAGTGGGTATGCAAATCTATGCATATATTAACATTCATAGAACTGTATACATTCCACAAAAAAGTCAGTTTTACTGTATAATTTAAAAAATAAAAAATTAAAGGAATACAAACCCTTTAAAATATTTAATAAAGAGATTAAAAAAGGAAAAGAATATCACTGAATAATGCTAATATTTTACTTTATTTCCTCCTACTCTTCATGCATAAAAAATGTTTGAATATATGTCTATACTTATGATGATATTATATGTATGTAATTTGGTTCTCTGCTCTTTTTCACTTAGCATGAAACCCATTTTCCTTCTTCTGTGTGTTCCCACAAGTCTTTCAGTGTCCACGTGCTATTTACTGACTAGAATAAAAATGAACTCTCCCTAGCCAGGGCTTGGAGCAGCACTTGGCCCAAGGAAAGTTCACCAACACTGGACTATGATTCCCATTAGTATTGTTGCCATAAGTTATTTAATCATTTCCTTCTTGTTAGAAATGTAGGCTGTTTCCAGTTTTTATTTTAATACTTCTGGAAGGAACATTTTTGTATATAATGCTTTTCATGAATTTCAGAGCATTTCCATAGAAGGATTTGGATTTCTTATCCAAATAAGTAATATATATGTTACATAATTAGGTCTGAGTCACTAAATGCAGAAAGGGCTTGGTGACACGGAAAGGTGCCCGAGGGGACCTCTCCAGGGACTGAGTGGTGGTCTCTTTCTGCGGTGGTGTCTGGGTGGCCCTCCCACCAGAAGCTTCTCCCTTCTGTATCTGCAACCTCTGTTTTTTCCTGGCTCTTTCCCCTGAGCCTGATTCCCTCCCATCTTATGAGAAGCTGGCTTTCTTCCCGACTACCTCTCACTCCACTGTTCTCTCCTCCATTCACCACCACACTCCTCAAAAGAATAATGCCTCTCTCTAGAAACCCTAGCTCTGGAGCTTCTAGGCAAACTCATACAGAGTCTTCAAGACCCTGCTCAAATGACCCATTTTCTAGGGTGCTTGACTCCCTGAGCTGCTGCCATTCTAGTGCCCACTAGTGGGAACTGTTTGCTCACAGGGTTGTTCTGTTTTATTTTCTTGTCTCCAGGCTCTGGCACTGGGAATGGAACGTGGCAGGAGCTCTGTGAATGCTGTGGAGGGACCTGATTAATGCAGAGGCCATGGAGCAGACCTGAAGGCTCCAAGCTGACCCCTGAGATGCTCAATAAACGTTCAACTTCTTGCCCTCTCCCCAAGCCAGGCAGTCGTGAGCTTCATTCTAAAGCATGGAAGTGCTGCGCCCACTGGAGAGACTGTGGTGTGACAAGGTCCCCATGACATGAACAGCAGAGCAGGTACAACCTACCTCCACTCCTGGGTCACCTTTCTCCCCGGGTTCTCCTTTCTCTCCCTGTGGGCACAGAACAACATGGCATGGACGCCAGCATGTGGGGGAGCCTGGGACAGACACCCTCAAATCTGCAACAAACCTGACTGGGACTAGACTAAGCTTAGGTGTCAGCAAGGACTTCCTCCAAGGCTGTGGAGGCAGTCAGCCTGGAGGATGGAGACCCGGGCGGGGGCCCTGTGATCTCTGACTTCATGAATCTGAGGTTCTAGCACGTGGGAGGAGAGGCTGATATTCTGTACAGATCCTGTGGGGCACGGACCCTAGGGTGGACCTGGGACTTGCTTCTAACCAACAGGACATGGATAGGGTGAAGGTGATGGGATGTCACACCAGTGATTATGTTACAAGCTCACGATACAAATTGTAACATACATATGTTATACAAATGATAGCATATAACATGGTAAGATTATGTTATGAGCATGTTACACACACCCCCCTCTGTCTTGCTAGCATGCACTGGGACAGCCTGCTGGCCTTGACTTAAAGAAGTAAGCTGCTATACTGTGATCTGCTTGCTATGGGGAAGGCTCTGTGACCAGGAACTGTAGGTGGCCTCTAGGAGCTGAGGGACCCAGTCCTAACTATAGAAGGAACTGAATTATGCCAACAGCAGCCAGCTTGGAAGAGGACCCCGCCTCTAGATGGGAATGCATTTGGATGGCACCCTGACGGGGCAGAGGACCCTGCTGAGACGTGACTAGACTCCTGACTCATAGAAACTGATAAAATACGTGTGTGTTGTTTTAAGCCACTGAATTTGTGGTGACTTGTTATGCAGCTGCAAAAAATGAATATGGCTCTAGAAGCAGAGCCAGGGCCAGGGAACTGGTAAGGGAACTTCTGTACCACATCGGAGCACTCCCGCCAGTTTGGAGAGGACATGTCGGGAGGCCGTCAGCTGCCTGCCTGTCCCAGCTGAGTGGGGCAGTCACGTTCAGTGGCTCCTGAGGGATCCTGCACTGGGTCAGAGGTGGGACTGGTTGGTCTCTGAGGTTCTTTCCACTTCTAAGAGGAGAATTCCGAGTCTAAGATTCTAGCCCCTTTGAACTATGCTGGCACCTGGAGACGGAGGCCACCATGCTGTGAGTGGAGGGAGCTGGAACCCAGTTTACACCCGACTGGCCCTCAGGGAGTAGCGGCTCATGGAGGGGACCTCCCCCACCAGGCCGGGCAGGCAGGCTGGGGGTCAGTGCAGCCTTGCTGCAGCACGAGGCACCCGCCTGGCAGGTGGCCACAGTTAGGGAGCGCCCCGCTAGCTTGCCCTCATCTGCAGAGGCCTGCTGACAACCTTGGTACCCAGCCCTCTCGCCTTACTGTAAATCCTGGGAGCCCGATTGGGCCAGGCAATCCGGTCGCTCCGGGTCTCCCTTGGCCACCTGGTTCTCCTTTCTCCCCAGTTGGGCCGTCTAGACCCTACAGATCGACAAATATCTCTTTTAGTCAAGGGCAGGGCCATCACACTGAGGTCTGTGACCAGCTGTGGCACGCACGCAGGGCTCCCTTCCTCCAAGGGCATGTGCCCAGGGTGCTGCCCATTTCACAGATGGAAACCATGAGGCTGAGAGGAAGCTCCCAAGTCAAGCCAGCGGCCTAGCTGGACTGGGTTAAGGTCTCTTTTTTGTACCTCTCCTACCCAAGGCTTCTGCATACTTTCCCAAGAGGCAGTTTTACACCTGTGACTTCATCTCCTTCCCAACAGCCCAGTGAGGTGTCCAGGAAAGGCACTGTTATCCCCATTTAGAGATGAGGAAACCAAGGCTCTGCCAGGCTCAGTGACTTTCCTGAGGACACAGACAGGAGACGACAGAACAGGACCCTGATCTCTTGAGGTGGGAAACTGGTCTTCATAAAGTAAGGCTTGAGAGGAAACTGGGTGAATCCCCTGTGCCCAGCCCCAGGCTCCAAGTTTCCAGGCTGCAGCTAGCACATGCAGAGCCTGTGGCACGCTGCGGGCAGTGCGTGCTCCAGGGACAACGCGGGCACTGGCACTCACCGGTGGGCCTGGCTGCCCCGTCTCCCCTTTCTCCCCCTTCTCTCCTGGGCTCCCTGTGGGTCCGTCTTCTCCCTTCATTCCTGCAGGCCCAGCCTTTCCTGGGGGGCCCTGGGGACCAGGAGGGCCCACATCTCCTGGTTTGCCTCGAGGTCCCTTGAGGAAAGATCAACAACACATTTTTGATTCACTGGCAGAGAAGCGAGGGGAGAGAAAGTAAAAGGATGGGAGGTCAGAAGGACCTGGCTCTCTGGGGCTTGACAGGACCAGGCAGAGGGCCTGTCCAACTCCCCACGGGAATCCGAGGGGGCCTCGGCCACCAGCCACGGCCCATCCCAGCGTGAGTCTGCCTGGCTCCTCCTGGCGCCAGCAGCAGGGCTCAGCCAGGCTTCCACAGGGCGGGCCTCCCTTCCCTCCTCCCCACATGGCGTGCACCTGGGCTTCTTCCAGAGCTTCCTGCACCCTCACCCCCAGGGGTAAGAGGACCTTCAGAGGTTTGTCTGGCAGTGTCCTTACCTTTTCCCCATCATGTCCTGGAGGGCCTGGCAGTCCAACCTCCCCCTGCAGCCAGAACAACAAAAGGTCACTCCCAGATCAGAGGAGAACGATACCTGTTATTCATACAGCACTTGCTGTGAGCCAGGCGTCCCCAGCACCCACGCAGACCGTATGCACGTTCACTGACTCCGCTTTAGAGGTGAGGACCCCAGCACAGAGTTGTGAGCTCAAGGCCTCAAGTGAAGAGTGAAGCCAGGTCCCAGTCCAGGCAAGCTGGCTCCACTGCCCACGATTCGGCCATAACCTCACATCACTGCTTATGACGCCTGGGCTGGGGGGTTTGCCTCCACAGCTCCACGGCCAGGCTGGGTGCCTGCCTCGCTGACTCCCTCAAATTCACCCTTCCTGTCCATGCCCCCCACGGGGAGCTCCCTTCACTTCACATCAACCCGTGTCCCTTTAAGTCAGGGAGAGAGATAAAGGATGTGTGGCCTCTGCTTTGAGGCCAAGTAAACACCCAGCTGCACCATCAAGGCAAGCCCAAAGGAAAGAGCAGTGAATTCCACCTGCTAGATCAGGGGAGGCTTCAAGGAGGAGGCAACCTTCAGTTTAGGCTTGAAATGAGAACTTTGACAGGTAGGGAAAATGGGAAGGGACTTCAGGGGAGAAGGTCTCATGAGCAGAGGACGGAGGGATACATGTGCACAGCCTTCTGAGAAAAATCACAGAGGTGACAGGGGCCAGAGGATAAAAGGGAGCAGAGGCAGGAGGTGAGGGAGGGGCGAGATGGAGGAGGCTCAAGTGCCATGTGCCTTGATGGTAGGTTAGGGTCCCTGTTGTGGGTCTGGCTGGGGCAGGGGCTTGTCCAGACCCAGGTCTACCACATCAGAGGTTCTGTGAATTACAGGAGCCCAAGACAGACAGCAAGGAAAGAATGGCAGAGCTGAGGGTGGGAGGGTGAGGGCATAGGCAGGCGGTGCCCTGGAGCACCGGGGAGAATACCAGGCCAGAAGATGAGAAGGACACAGGCCAAGGGGCAGCCCTGGGGTCCGGCACTCAGAGACACACCCAGGGCTTCTGCAGGGTCTGCACCCCACCTTGTCAAGACAGTGTTACCTTCTGTCCTGGAATCCCTGGAGCTCCAGGTGGGCCAATTTGCCCGGGAAGACCAGGGGGTCCCTGGAAAGAAAAGAAAGATGTGTGGGAGGACTTTCTGACTGAGGAGGGGTGGCCTGTCTCCAGAAGTGGGGCATATGTGGAGGCTGGTGTATAGAGATTGGTCATTTCCAAACATTTCGTCAGTGTCAGGAACACTTTTTTTTTTTTTTTTTTTGTAAAGAAAATAACATGGAGACCCCACAGTGTAAAGCAGATAAACACTGAGTGTGCTTGGGTTAAAATGGGGACGGGGATCCTACAGCCATGCCTAAACAGCCTCTCTCTCCTCTTCCCTCTACACCCTGGGAGCTCCTTGGGCTCCAAGAGGACAAATATGACCTTCCCTGATAGTGATTTTAAAACATCTCCAGGAAACAACCCAAATGTCCATCACCAGGTGAACATCTGATATATTCATACAATGGAATACTACGCAGCAATGAAAAAAGACCCATGCACTGTGCAGGCCATGCCACGGATGAAAGAAACTCTGACACATTCATCTGAGCAAAAGAAACCAGATGTAGATACCTATATACTGTGTGACTCCATTCACTGAAACTCTAGGATAAAGACTAATCTACAGTGACAGAAAGCAGATTAGCAGTGGCCCAGGGCTCAGGGTAAGTGGGACTGACTCCTGAAGCACATGGAGGAACTTTCTGGAGTGATTGAGGTGGTATGGTAGATACATGGGTGTATACATTTGTCAAAACCCAGCAAATTCTACATCTAAAATGTGTACATTTTTTTGTATGTAAATGCTAACTCAAGGTTGATTTTAAAAATTAAAAAAAAAGGTTCCAGGAAAATTTTGCTTCAAAGAGCTATTTCAAATAATATATTTTAATGTTTCCAAATGAAGCTCACTGATTCGAGAATCATGTGGTTAATATCGATTTCTGGAACTGGGGCATCATATGACTGGTGTTCGATGCTGGGGTTGTATCACCCCTAAGTGTGTTGTTGTGTGGCACATGGCCACTAAAAAATACTAAGTGAATTGAAATGCTAGTAACCTGAGAATTTGTGATCTCCCCTCTCTTCTTTGCCTTGGAAGTTAAACCTGGTGGAAATCATTTTAGCTACAAATACTCACTGAGGGCCTGCCACTGGTAGGCACGCGTGCAAAATCCCGACTTAGAATTGACTGGTTTTCTAGATGCAGATAATGTAATCGACTTCTATGAATGAGGGAAATGCGGAGGGTCGCTGCTGATTTTTTAGGATTATGCACTTCATTAGTTAAAGGCTGAGTAAGAACCTTTAGGAGGAGAAACATAACAATACCCCTCTCTAAACCTCTAGTTGCCAGACATAGCTATAACGAGAACCCAGCATTTGCCCTGTGACAGGAGTGTGCTGCTCAGATGGTGAAGAGCCACATCAGGAGAGAGCCACAAGCCCTGCTAAGGCTCAGATCAGCCCCCACCCAGCAGCCCAGCGTCTGCCTTCTGGAGGCGAGTTTCAGTCCTGGCTTCCAGCCTGCCCTTTCCCAGGTCCCAGCCCAGTGCCTGGGTAAAGTGAGGAAGGAGGAAGACTCACCATCAAGGCCAGCGTCCGGATCTCCTAAAAACCAACACCATGCCATCAGTTGAGGAGCAAATCAAGAGCCACCTGCAGGGTCCCCTTGGCCCAGTCCTGGAAGCATGGGAGCCAGGCCCCTCAAAGGGGCACAGCAGAGGTAGACCCTCTCAGGAGGCTTCGTGCTTGCCAGCCCCACACCACCCTCGCGTCTCCCAGAGGTTTGTAATCACCGGACAGAGAACATCCCACATGCACCAACTGCTGCCCTGAGGCTATCCTACAACAGACATGTCCTAAAATGGACTGCAAACTTCCATTCTACCAGAGAGGGAGGGAAGCGACATCTCCTATCTTTTCTGATCACTCCCTCCTTGATCTTCCCTCTTCTTCTAGAACCCAGATTTAACGCTCTGGTGTACCTCCCTTTAAACAAATTAGATGTGATACAGCAATATGGAACCATTTGAAAAACAGATTAGAGGGACAATTGTTGGTGTTAAAAAAAAAACGATTGTACACCTTGTAAATGGATTCAGCTAGGTACAAAGATTCCTTTAAAGGAGCAGTTCTCAATCTAGGGTGATTTTGTGCCCCTGGGGACATTTGGCAGTGTGCGGAGACATATTTTGGTTGTCGTGGCTTGGGGTGGGGTGGCATCTAGTGGGTAGAGAGCAAGCATGCCCCCAGCGCACAGGACTGCCTCCCCCCCAACAACCCCACAGTCAAGATTATCCAGCCCCAGGTGTCAGTGGCACCCAAGTTGAGAAGCCCCGCTTTTCAAGGAGGGTACCATCTGAACCTGAAAGATGACAAAAGTGACACAAAGGCAGATGTGTTCCAGGAAGACAGATGCTGCCATGTGAAAGGGGAGTGTGTGTTTTGAAGAAATGGGGCCCCAGAGCCCTGGATTGACCAGCACCCCACAGGTGCCAAAATGCTTCAGTCATGGCTCTCAGTGACCCAGAGGCAGGATACCCAGCCAGCTGGGCGCAGACTGAGAGCTGGGCCACCCTCATTCCAAATGAGAGGCTGTGTGCCTGGGAGCTGCATGGGGAAGGCCGAAGGAGAGAAGGCCATGGGTCACCTGTCCTGGAGGCTCTGCACAGCAGCCTGTAGGGGGGCCCTGCCCCCTCATCAGGCCCTGGGGCGGAGCCCGGAGGCCCCTGAGCCCCCTGAGCCCCTCCAGGTGCCTAGTCTCTGGGAAGGCCCCGCTTACCTGGAGAGCCTCGTTGATGTTTCCGTTGTAGTCCACCATCTCTCCCTTCCCCGGTTCGCCCTTGGAGCCCTACGAGACAAGTGAAACCTCCACTCAGGGCCTGGGCCAGCAGGGACCTCAGGACAACTGCCACCTGCTTTCTATCAAACAGGACCACAGCCAGCACTGGCTGCAACACAGAAGGATCCAGAGCAGCTGGGCAGGGGGGCTGCTATCAGGGGGCTCCAAACACTCTCAGAGGAAGCCCAGGGGGTCCAGAACCGACAGAGAAGACTCCATGTGAGAACCCTGGGCTAGACAGACCTGGGGGAGACTGAGTCCAATCATGGCTGCAGTTCAGACCTCCCTGGGGTCAGAATGCTCTCCCCGCCCTCCCCTGCAAGGCCCCAGGGACAAGCCACTTCACGCTGTGATCCAGGGAGGTGAGATGTGATGCTGTGACTCTGGGTGAGAGATGCACGTACCTTGGGGCCAGCAGGTCCTTGTTCTCCAGCTGCTCCGGGCTCCCCCTGTTGTACAACAGAACTGGAGTGAAATGGGCATAAAGCCAGTATGAGATGTCCCCACATGGGCCAGGCGTTGGGGCCGTGGAGGGGGCTCAGGGGGCTCAGATCAGCTCAGGCCATTCATGTGCAGGCTCCACCCCTCAGGAAGCATCTCCACCTGCCCATGCTCCCCGCTCCCTCTGAGCTCCTCCAGCTTCGCCCTTGAAGATATTCTTTCTGTCTTGTGTTCATTGTTGGCGACTCTCCCTGTGTCCGTCTAGCCACCTCTTCCCAGTCCCCTACGTCAGCCATCTCCTCGGGAGCAGGGACCAGACCCTTTGCCCCTCTTTATTTCCATTCTGCTCAAGGAACAAGGGCTCAAAAACTTTTCGCCAATTGTCTGTGTGGTTGGTAATCACCATGGAGAGCCCAGGCAGTCCCTCCAGGGGTCTCTGCTGGTGAAAGACCCAAACTGTGAGAGGAAGCGTGGGGCCAGGTGCTGCGTTAGGAACAGCCGGCCTCCTGGAGTGGGTGGGCTGGGAGGATACGTTCCTGTTGGAAACAGGACAGGACTATGGGGACTAGATGAAACGGTGTAAATTGTGAAAAGCAAACTACAGTTGCAGTTGTTCCGGAATAATGTGAACACTGAACACAATTCAAAAAATTCAAGATAGAAAGTAAAAATAAAGGGAAAACAAACTCTTTAATATAACTCAACTCCTGCTGACCCTGCAGTCGGCCAGCTCACAGAGCGTTACCTCCAGGGAAGCTGCCCTCCACCTCCCCATGCCCACAGTCTCTCAGGCTTGGAGCACCTGCAGGGAACACAGTAGCACCGGCCAGCCCGTCCACAGGGAGCAGCGGAGACAAGTGGGAGCCCCGCCCTTACCCTCTGGGTCACTCCCCAGCCCCTGCGTCCCATCCCTCGGCCTGCCTTTGCGTGGCTGCCATCTCAGTGGGAGCTCTCCAAAGCCCAGGCTGACCAGGAGAGACAGTGGGCAGGAGTCATGGCTGTCAGCTCTGTGCCCTGGGGGCCCAGATGCAGGGACGGCCAAAACTCTCAGTCTCTCTGAGCCAGGCCTTGAGTTCCCAAGCCAACCCTCATCCTGCAGCTCTCGGATCTAGAGGCCTCTGTACCTTGTCTCCTTGCCGTCCTGGGGGGCCGGCGTGGCCATCAGCTCCAGCATCCCCCTGAGCAAGAGGAGAGAGATGGGATGAGCACACACAGGGCAGCTGGGACAGCTGTTTAAGGCGGCAAAGATGGTCTTGCTGTTGATGTCCTAGTGTCTCTGAGCCTCTGCCCCCTTCCTCAGCTTCTACTAACTCACCCCTGGGCCCAGCCCAGGTCTCACCTCCTCCAAGCAGCCCTCCCCACCTACTCCCTTCCTCCTCTGAGTTCTGCACTGCCCGGCCCGCCTCAGTTCTCGGTTAACACATGCGCGCCCAGCTTTGTTGAGAACCCCACTGGTATTGCCATCAGCCCCTGGCTGCGGGAGGCTGGTCATTTTGGAGCCTGGAACACTTACGAAGACACACCTCATCAGGTCCTGCCTGGGAGACAGAGGGGAGCGGGAAGGCCCTGGGCACGTGGGGAGGGGGCCCCAGGAGACCTAGGACAGGAGGAGCAGGGAGAGGTAGGAGGCGGCCCACTCTAAGCACTCTACTTATTCAACATTTTCTCTCGTCCTGGAAAGAGGACATGGGTTTGGGGACAGTCTTCTAGTTTTCTTCCCTTTCGTCCCAGGACACAGGGGCAACAGTGGCCAGGTTTCCCCGACTCCAAATCAAGACCCAAGAGGTGCCTGGTATCCATGCCCTGCGGGGTCAGCGGGACAGACTCAGCACTGGAGATGTCCCGGAGCCCAGGTGGCAGGGCTGTCTTTGGCAAAGCTGGTGCTCCTGCCAACGAAGCTCTGTTCCCACCACAGTCACATGAGCATGTGGAGGTGAGCCCGAGACCCTTCCTGCTACTTCATCTGCCTATCTGTGGGGTTCCTTGGGGCTCCCTACACTATATTCCTGGAATTGTGGGTTTACTTCCCTGCAGCCTCAGAGCCCACACAGAGGCCAGCCCATAGCAGGCCCTTGATAAAAGTCGGTAGAATGAATGAAGATCTTGCTTCAAATCATGCAGAGTAACTAATCCTTTCCTTTTAAGCTAAGAAAGAGACCCTCCTTATTTCCCTAAGCTACTAAAATAAACCAAGCAATGCAAGAGGCATCTGCTTCGGAGAACTCAAATCTCACCACTGTGGCTCCTGCCCTGTGCAGGGAAAGTGTGGGCAGTCCCATTTGCAGCTGCCCCACTGCTGCAACCCTGCCTCCCCGCAGTCTGCCACACCAGCCGGGCTCAGCTGATCACTGACCCGCGACTGATTCAGAGCCCGGGCCAGGGGCCTTTCTCGTTGTCCTAAGGCTTTGCAGCCATTGGTCCCCGACACAGTTACATCACAGCCATTTGAATCAGGGGGACCATCCGTCTGCCCCAGAGAGGACATCTCTCCTGGATGGTCGAATAATCACTGGCTGGAAAGCAGATACATGATCCAGATGACCTTTCCAGAATCCACCGGAAAAACCATACAATTGGAGCAGGAGAGCAGGCAAGGTGCCCAGGACACAGAACACCTGAAATGGGCTAAGGATGAAGGCAAACATCTGCCCTGAGCACTGATCCCAGGGAAAGACTCACCTTTGGCCCTGGGGGCCCAGGGAGCCCTGGGGGACCGGGCTCCCCTCGGCCTCCTCCAATGGAGTTGCCAGCATCACCTTTTTCTCCCTGGGGGTGGAAGGTAGAGTTACCATGACTAGCTCTGGAGGGAGGTGGTCGAGCCCTGTCTTTCCTCCCCTCACAGTTCAAAAGGAGTGAAGGCAGCAGACTGTCCTCAGTCTATGCTGAGTGTTGGGGGACATGAAGGGACTGCAGGCTCCAGGATGGCTGGGGACCTGAGGCCTTCAGAAGTCTGGCTGTGGGGTTTGAGGAGAGAACAGAGCTGGTTAGTGAAGGGGAACGGGTGTAGAGTTGGAACAAGACACCCATCGGAACTGGGATCTAGAGCAGTGGTTCTCAAAGTGTGCTCCGTGGGGCATTCCTTCAGCGGGCTGGGAATATTCAACATGTGAGAAAGGGGCCTGGCGGCCAAACAACATAGGAAAGGTAAAGCGAAACGAAGCTTCACAGGTTCCTTCACCGAAGGCGCCACGGGTCTCTTAGACAGGCCAAGGTGCTCTGCCTTACACAGCTCTCCCCAAATTTATTCGACCTTAAGTTTTGTTTGTTTGTTTTTAATGGAATATCTTACAGAACACACGTAGTGTGGGGCACACCTTCAGATCTGGTGCAGAGAAATCAGGCCAGGTCACAGTTACCAAATTCTTTGAATTTGGGCATTTTTTTTTTGCCAATCAGGGCCTCCCATGTGGTACCCCATGCCTCTGTCCCCCGAATCAGAATCTGACTGTTCCAGCTACTTTCCCCTAATTGGGGAGGGCCACCTCCAGTGCTGGGGCCTCTGTGAATTTAGGGGGACCGGAAATGTGGGTGGGGACGGACACCAGGGCTTTTACACAGAACCCACCATTCAGAGCTGACTGATACGCACCTTCTGCCCCAGGAGGCCGAGAAGCCCAGGGGGACCGGCAGCCCCCTTCTCACCCTGCAGAGGAAATGTAGACGGTGTGGGGTTAGGACCTGCAGCTCCAGGATGTTGGTGAAGGCACTAGCCCTCCAGCGTTGGGCTTTGCCCTTCGTCTCTCCTGCCTCCCTGCCCTACCTGGGCTGTTCTCTGAAGGACTCTACTTCCTGTTGGGCCCCACTGGGGACCTGAGTGCTTCCTTGGGACACTTCATACAGGCATCACTGTCCTCCTGGCCCATGTGGGCCAAAGCCTCGGCACTCATGCAGGGAGAGGAGCCAAGAGCATTTAGACCCTTTTGGGGGTCTCCTGGAGAGAGGTGAACAGTTCTGAATGCCAGTATTTGGAAAAGGCCATTTTTTTTTCTTTTTAAACTGCTCGGCTCTTTTTCATGTTTGTAATGTCTACCAATCAGAGGCCCCTGGTCTCCAGGGAAAGCTTTCTGCCCACCTCTTCCCTGCCTCTAGAAGGGCAAAAACCACAGAACCAGAACTTCTCCTTTGGAGGAATATTTTGAAAAGTTTGCCTCCTATTATAGGTTGAACTGCGTCCCACAAAAATTCATATGTTGAAGTCCTGACGTCATTGGACATGTAATTAGTTAAGTTATGAGGTCATCCTGGAGTAGGATGGGCCCCTAATCCAATATAATTGATGTCCTTACAAACAGGGGAAATTTGGACACAGACATGCATATGGGAAGAAAATCATGTAAGATGAAGGCAGAGATTGGGGTGATGCTTCCACAAGCCAAGGAACACCAAGGATGCCACCAAACTACCAGAAACTGGGAGAGAGGCACAGAACAGATTATCCCCCATGGCTCGCAGAAGGAACTGACCCTGCCCGCACCTTGATCTCAGACTTCTGGCCTCAGAACTGTGGGACAATACATTTCTGTGGTTGAAGCCACACAGCTTGTGGTCCTTTGTTAGGGCAGCCCTGGTGCACTAACACTCCTCCTGCACCAGCTGCTTCTACCACAGAAGAACACCTTTCTCCCCCAGGGCATGACTCCCAGAGCCCCACTCTCACTGAGCCGATGAAGGGGCTCCGTGACTGTGGAAGACCTCTCACTGTGTCAGTAGCACAGCCAGGTCCAGCACCCAGGTCTCCTGATGCTCTGTCGTCTAGCCACAAAGACTTCACTGTGATTCACAGAGTGTCCCGTATCAGGAGGCCCCCCAGTACCACCCCGCCAGGTTAGCAGAAGTTCCACTCTCCACAGCCTGATGGCTGGTGCTTCTCGTATGTAATGGTATAAACCGAGGGCCCTGGGATTGTAATTTGCTCAGCTGTTTCAATGAACTTTTCAGCTGGGGCCACAAAAGATGCCACACCAAATCTTTGGGTGTCATCCCCTTGCCACCTGCCCGTGGGTAGAAGATGAATGGAGAAATGCAGCTGGCCAAGGAATGGGAGGAGGGCTAGATAAGGCTCAATTGATGAGAGGATGGGAGTCCTGAGGCCCCAGCTGGCCCTGCTTTGCCTGTGCTGTGCTGTCTTCAGCTGGGGCCTTCCCCTGAAACAGGCCGGGTGTGGGTGGAGGATGCGGTGCTGCTCCACAGAGGTCCTGGGGGATGGGGGCGAGGGGGAGGGAGGGCCTTCCTTCCTTCCTTATGCTGGGCTTTCCTCCTGGGTACCCAACAGCTTTCAAGGAGAAAGGATGTGCTCTCGAGTGTGAATTTCTGAAGCTTTGCCCAGTCATCCCGGCACTCCCCTCGTTCCGGGGACACATGCACCCACAGCACACTGTAAGCAGCACACCAGCCATGGGGTGGGGCAGGGAGCTGGGGACTAGCCGAGGCCAGGATGAAGGGGCACACATTCAAAGACACAGTATCCTACCCTCTGCCCCCTCTTTCCCGGCAAACCTGGGGGCCCCGGCTTCCCTGTCGCTCCTGGGTCTCCCTTGGGGGTAAGAAGAGAAAGTCACTGATAAGAGGATGAGGGGGAGGGGGGAGGGGTACGAGGGACAGTCATCATAGACCAGAATACTTGTCCCATAAGATGCTCCTCTTAAAAAAAGAATGCCCTGGTGGGAAAGTTTGAAAATGCTGCACAAGATACTACTTTTTTAGTTTCCCAATGTATGTTCAGCATATTAAAGGCTGGGAAGGCCTGCAGTAAAGAAACCTGTGTAATATTTTTTAACCCTGTTATTTCTCAAACGTATTTGACCACGGAAACTGTTTCTCATGTTATGTCTCTTATTGTCCTAGATAAGAGAGACAGCCCTGCAGGTGCAGGGGACAATAGCCACTGCCCGCTGGAGCGGGCAGGCCGGGATCCAGGCAAGGGGGGAGACATTTTCAGAGCATTCCTGACAAGCAAGCCCCTCCCTGGCAGGCTCTCCTCTGCTCAGTCAGGTCCCTAGCCCCAGGCCAGCCTCAGGGGGACCAAGAGCAAAACGACAGCAGCCCCTCCCACCTCCACCCCACGCCTGATGCTCCACGCAGCCCAGAACGTTTCTTCTGCATCAGTACCTTGGCTCCTGGGGTCCCCGGCTCGCCCTGTGTGGGAAAAAGAAGACTCCGGTAAAGAAATGGGAGATGGAAAGAGAGAGCAAGTGCAGAAGCAAAGGGTGAAAGCACTCTGGGGGCAGGGGAAGCCTCAGGGGCTAGCCCCCAGTCTTCCTCTTTTAGGACCTGGGCCCCTCCTGGATGTTCCTTATTCTTTCCCCAGGTGAGAGGGGTGGCAGGTGTGAAGCAGCCTAGGAGGAGGGAGAGGAAGGAAGGGGCATTTGCTCTGGACACAGAGCCCTTGTCAATGGACCTGCAGGGAGATCCACACCGAGAATTTATGCTTCCCCGGTGTCCCCGCCCATCGGAATGTAGTGGCTGGATCTTGGAGTGGGAAGGAAAGCGGTCCCTTCACATTGGCAGGTGAGATTTCTAGTTGAGGCTGCTAAACCTTGGCTACTTACTTGCAAGGCTTAGTTAAACATCTGTTGTTCCAGTTATGCCTCTGGCGTAAATATTTCTTTAAGAGAATGTTTCCGAATCCTCTCTGCTCCCTCTTTGGTCCAGAGGCCACACACTGAGCCCTGAAGCCCCGACTCTGTCCTCTCTCCATCCCTCCCATCCTGCCCCTCAGGTGTCAAGTTACAAGGTCCACTGACCTTCATCCCAGCCACAGCGATTCCAGGAGCCCCCTGGCAGAGAGAAGAAAAGGCAGGGGAACCTTCTCAACCAGGGGGAAGCGCGGAAAAGGTGGTGAGATGTAAGATGTGAAGGTTTCTCCCTGCCACCCCGGCCCCCCAGGGAAGGGGTTGCTGAGGTCGGCACAGTGAGAAGGGGCCTGAGGAAGAGGCTCTGTGCAGTGCTGCTGGCTCCCTGGGCTTCCCACACACCTGCTCAGCCCTGAGACCCTCCTGGGGGGACTCAGAGGACACTGTGGCAGGCAGCCCGTGGTGGGCTAGGCAGGGACGCCCCGGGGTGGAGTGAGGAGAGGGCTACCTGGGATGGGAAAGGAGGAGGAGGAGACGGAGGGGAAGGGGCAGGAAGGGAGAGCCGTGGGGGGGAACAGCAGATACTGATTCCAGCAAGTACAGTGGCCGTGGGTGTGCAGCTGGAACTCTCCTCACAGAGCGCTCTGGCTCTGAGCCCCAGTGCCTGGGGCGGCGGGGGGGGGGTGTTGGGAGTGAACCCCATTTCCTCATCAGCCCAAGACTACCAGCTTTGAAGTAAATAGGCTGCCAAGTGCATCAGTTAGTAAATCCCAAGTGAAAGTGGTATTTAGCAGCTCCTGACTCCCACATGGGTCTCAGGACTGCAGCCAGAGCTGGGGCTACCTGAGAGGCCTTTCATGACCCACAGATGCCCCGGAGGAGGCCTGGCCATGTCAGGAGGGCACTGGAGGGCATGTGAGTGACGGCTCATGGGCCAAGAAGGAGCACCCCTGCCTGGAAGGACAGGCCGTGTAGCATGGGGAGGGGGCCGGGGAGGAAACGTGCACCCATCTTCACAGTGGGATGCGGGGAGGAGCTGTGGGAGAGAGGGCTGGGCTGCCGTGCGGGGTGGGAGGTGCCAGGGCTGTGGTGGGAGGCAATACCTTTGCGCCCTGTTTGCCCGGCATCCCTGGCATGCCCCGTTCTCCCTGAAGGAAGAAACAAGAGAAACGATGAGAAGATGACCAGACTCAGGGCCCAAGTCTTGGCTCTGGAAGCTTGGCCTGCAAGGACGTCCAGATAGTGGTAGCTCTGGAAGCCTGGGATGACTGTCCAGCCCACGATGGGCCTTGAGGACCCTGTGGTCACCGGCAGCCACTGTGGGCCCCTTCTCTCAGCTAGGTGAACCTGAACACAGCCAAGTCACAGATCACAGAGCAGGAAAGAGCCAGGGAGAGAAACTAGCCAGTGGAGCCTGAGTCTGGGGGCGGGGACTTGCTCAAGGTTTATCGCCATACAGGGCCCCGGCCAGGGCCGTGGGCCTGAGCTGCCCACCTGGCCACTTACCTCCTGCATAGCCCCCCTCCCTTCCCGTCTAGTGTTTCCTGCCCTGTTTTCACTCCAGCAGGTTTGTATGAGTGGCACTGCTGGCTGAGCTGGATGGGGCTCCAGCCTATCCTCTTTGTCTGGGGTCCTTTTCCTCCCAGGTTCCTTGGGTCTAACTCTTCCTAAGGACACGTGGGCCTTGGCCTCACATGGCCAAGGGTCAGCCTGTGCTTTGGGTGTTGGGGAACTGTGGATGGAGGTAGGACACAGTCCTAGAGCCCCCAAGCCCACTCATTTCTCTCCACCACACCCCTAACCTCATCCATCCAGAGGCAGGCAAGTGGTTGCTTCTCTAGGATACTGTGCATGAGGATTTGCTTTACCATCTCGGCAGTGTCCTATCTTTTTCTGTAATCTCTTTTACTTCCTGATGAAAATGCCAAATCTTGGGAGGGGCTGGAGCTCAGGAAGGAAAGGGAACATACTCTTCCCTCCTTGGAAGGACACACCAGGGGGAGATGGGATTGGAGACGACAGCAAGTGACAAATGGGGGCCAAGAGTAGGTGAGTCAAGACTAACCTGTTGTGTCAGAGAGGGAGGGGTGCAGGGGAGGAATAAGGCAGCTCTTGTCTCCACGAGTTGAGCCCCCAAAGAAGCCCCAGCCAGAACCCAGCATATTGGGCAGTGCAGGTGGGAGCAGCCCAGGCCCTGTGGGCTGCAGACCATGCTGCAAGTCCCACGGGCAGAGGCGGAGCCTGGCCCCACCTGCCTGCATCTTTTCTGCTGTCCTCATCCCTTCCCTGCCATCTTACAGGAAGTCCTGGCCCACCCTGCTCCTGGCTGAGGCTGGAGCTACTTCTAACCTTGTCCCCTCCATGATCAGGGCTCCACACTGGCATCCAGGTAAGCTTCCCAATACAAAGACTGGACAATATCACTCCCCCACTTGGCCGAGCCTGCCACTGCCCAGCATTGACCATGGAAGAGGGGCCAGGCTCCTGAGCATGGCCTTCCACTCCCACTCCTTTTTGGCCTCCTCACCTGACATCCCAACATCTGCTCTCCGTTTCTCTGAAAACACCACCCATTTTCACCATTGTATGCCTTTCTGCTATTTCCTTAACTCAAAACCTTATTCATTCCTTGGGGACCAGGTCCAACACCATCTCCGCTATGAAGCCTTTCGCTCTGCCCCATGACCCAGTGCTGGTTCCTCAGTACAGCAGGGACCACTGTGTATTTGTAACCTGCATTCACAGATTCATGTCTGCCTGGGACGGCTTCACCTCCATCCTCTTTGAGCCAAGTCTCCGAATTCTGCAAAAGGCCCAGAAACTTTAGCTTCAAACTCAGGAGCCCTCCCTCACCCCGGCCCACCAGGACCCCTGAGCCACAGGCAGGGGTGTTGAAGCTGGACTCAGAAGTGATCACAGCAGACAAGCTGGTGCCCCAGGTCTGCCCCAGGCACTAAATTCTGGAAAATGTCTCTGGTGGGACAGAGCAGAGAAAGGGACAGCCATTTACCACACCTGTTACGTGTCTGGTACTGAGTTAAGCCTTTATATCCTTCCTTTATTCAATCTCTAAAAAGAATCCCCTACGATCAGTGTGGGAGTGGATGTTATTCCTGTTTCACAGGTGAGCGAACTGTGGCTCAGAAAGGCTGGGTATGATTGCCAAGGTCATGCAGAGCAGGGATTCAGACACAGGTTTTTTGTCTGCCAAAACCCAGGTACCCTTCTCTCAGCCAGCCTCAAGCTACAGAAAGGCTGGTGTTCCATCACTTCCATTACCCACTCTCTGCAGGCCGAAAGCAGGGCAAGCTCTCTCTTCTGGAGGAGCCTCAGGGCTGTTCTCCATAGGAGTGAAGGTTCACTGCTCAGCCTAGGGCTGTCTAATCACAGGCACCAGAAAGGGGCTGAGCCAGGCCCTGCCTACAAGCACAGTTCTGCTCTATGGCCAGCAGAGGGCGCCAGAGGACCTTGTCAGAAGTCTGGCGACTGTAGCTCTAAGGTTCTCAAAGACCCCTCCTCAGGAGCGCCCTCTGAGGTCCCCGTTACTCTTTCCTTTGGAGGACCAGGTCTCCTGCTAACATTCCAAACAATTCCAAACATTCCCAGGATTGACTCAGCCCCAGGGACATCAGACAGAGTCCCCTGGGGGGTGGGTACAGGTGGGAGGTCAGCTTGGGCATCCCTGACTATTCAGGGATCTCCCGTTTGTCTCATTCTTCCTCTTCCCATCTTCCCCTCAGCTTTCCTCCAACGCACCCACCCTCACCTTACCACCTCCACTGAGGGAGATGGCCTGGGAGTCAGGAAAGGCTGTCTGTGTGACCCTGGATAAGTCACTTTCCCTCTCTGGGTCCAGGTTCCTTATCTGCAAAGTGCAATTAGACTAGACACCTCCTACCCACCCCTGCTCCTGAGAGGCCCTTAGGTGGGAGAGGCCAAAGCTGAGGAGGTGACACTTGGGTGTGTTGGCAGCTCCAAAAGAGGGCTCCACCTGAGAGGGAGTGTTAGCTCTGGGTAAAACTGCAGCTCTAGGAGGGGCTCAGTGGGTCTCTGCTCTCCCCTCCTCCTGCTCTGAGGGACAACCTTGCGATGCTTCAGCAAAGGAAGCAGCTGAGGTCTGTCCACACTCCATCTCTGGGCTTCTGTCCCCAGTCTCCACATGAGCTGTGGAGAGCAGAACCTCAGGAGTGAGGGTTTCTGGACTAATCAGGGTTGTCCTCAGCCCGTGTTAGTTTGTATGCAAAGACACAACCACACACTCCAAGGAAATCCAGGGCCCCTTGGAGCCTCTGAGGAGGCAGCCCTCCTCGTTAGGGTGGCTGACCTCTGCCACTCCCCTCCCCTCTGGGTCAGATCTCTTAATTCTGCAAGTGACCCAGACTCCCTTGATCCCCATCTGGGGGCCTCCCTCACCCCCACGTCTGGGCTGGGCAGGAAGCAGGGGTGCCCCCGGCTGACCCCACCCTGCAGGCTCACTCCACTCTCATCAGTCTCCTTCTCCAGGGCTTGTCTCCATGGGATTGCCCCAGCCTGACCTCTGCACCGGGAACTGGGCTCGTCCTGCACCAGAAGACGATGATTGTGGATGGTGGGGGAGGGGAGAGAGGGCTGAGAGTCATTATCAAGGACTCAGGGCAGTGGGCAAGGGCGCTCGTTTGCAGGGGTGCGGGGGTGGGGGGGTTTCTGGCAGCCACTGGTGAAGGGAGGACAAAGACACACTTGTGTTCGCAGGAGCGTTTCCTCGTGGCTTGTCTTTGCGCGAGCACATCTAGAGGCTCCTTCTTTCCCATTTCCCTTCTTAAAAGTTCTCCTATTTAGAAGGTTTAAGTTTGGAATTGTGCTGAATTTAGATCCACTAACACACTAATGTCTTAGTTGGGGAGGGAGCTCTGATAGTCTGCCAAATTCTGAGGGCCCCAATGTATCCCCTCTACTTCTGCCTTCTCCTGTCCTCCCAGTGGGGAGCCAGGAGGCTCCCCTAGGGGCTGTCAGCCACCCAACCTGGGCCATCCTACAGCTGGGGAAGTGGGCACTCTGAGCATTACGAAGGGTCTTACCCCATGTGCACAGATGGTGGCAGCTGCTGTGGGACCAGGCCTGAGACCCCCAGGCCGGCCTGGCCGACCACCTGGGATGATGGCTCTTCAACCTTGGTGCCCAGACCTGATGATGCTGGATTGCTGGCCTGGAAGAGGCAGATTTCAGTCTTTGCGGCTAAGATAGAGCTGGGTGAGCATGGGTGGATAGAGAGAGGACTACCCCGAATGACCCTGAAGGCCGTCCCAGCCCCCAGCTGGATGCCACTTGACTCCAGCTGCCCCTGCACGAGCGCGTGCCAGCTGCAGTAGGTTCTCTATCCTGGTCCCGCTTCCAGGTGGGAGGACCATCTTTTACCCAGATGACAGGTTGGAGGCAAGCTCCTTGGAGCACAAACTGGTCGTGCTCCTGTTCTCTTAATTGGTGATTTACTGTTTGTTGAACAAGCAGGGCAGGGACTTGGCAAGAAGATGTAGTCTGGAAGGAGGTGGGGGCTTCCAGGTCAGCTCTGGCTGAGCAAGGTTAGGCCAGAGAAGCATGGGGAGGGGAAAACCTTCCTAACGTGAGGGTCCCGCTGTGGCCCAGCTCTGGGGTGGGAGGGCCCTGGGCCCAAGCAGCACCACACAGACTCTTTGTTCTCTGCAGGGGAGAAGTGTGGGGCGTGGAGGGCTGGGGGGAGGCCAGTAGGTGACTCAGGCCTTAAGTCTGGACCAGGGCCCTTTCTGGGGCTGGAAAAGCAGGGTGAGGAGGGCTAATGTTTTTCTCTCCCCTAAAGAGTTCGCAGGACTCCCTTCCAGGAGAAAGGCAGCTCTGCCCTAGCCAGCTCCTGCCTGGAGGGGGCTGGGGCCGCAGAAACGCCAGGTCCTCCGGTAATTAGGGCCGGCAGGAAGTGAGCCGGGGAATTACCGGGGTCAGGCGCCCCATCGAAGGCCAGGGCTTTGGAAGGGCGGCTGGCTTGTAATCTCGATTTGAGATGGGTTGATTTTGTAGTTAGTTCCAAAAAGAAAAGTCAGCTCTAATTAATCTGTGGACTTTGGAGTGCAGGAGAAACAGGGCCCAGAGAGCACAGGCTGGGGGGCTGGAGGCCGGCAGAGTGAGAGTCCCAGTCAGCCCCCACTGAGGCCTCAGATCTGGGGCCCCTCTCTCAGCTCCCTGATCTGCTTTAATTGAAATGGTCTGGATGCCCCTGCTGGGAATTCATGGCTTTGAAAGAAAGTGCTGTCCCTACTCCAGAAGGCTCCTACTGTCTACGGCTTCCATCTCACGGAGCCTGGGGTTGCCCAGGTCCTCAGGAGCCAGAGGGGTGCAGGGAGGTTTCTCCGCTGCAGTGGGGCGGGCCTGAGACAGCTGCCTTCTCCTGGCTTTATTGGAGGTCCCAGGACCAGGCCAGCTCCCTGGGGAAGCATTCAGGTGGACTCAGTGCCAATAGGCAAAGTACTCCCCTTCCTTGGTTCTTTGACTAAAATGCACCGAATACCCCAACTTCTCTGCCTTAGACGCTCTGTGTCCTGCTCGCAGAGTCTGGGAGGCTTGGAGGAGGGCCTGAATCCAGCCACAATCTTTTTCTCACAAGAAGGAAAACAGCCCAACTCCCTCCTTCTTTCCTTCTAGTGGAGCAGAAGGAGGAGTGGGGATGAAACTACTGGAAATCACGAGCCCCTCCAGGCTCCTAAGACCAGGTAGTAAAGCCATTCCGTACAAGGCTTTCGGGCCAGACGGACCTGGCTCCACTGCTTTGTAGCGGTGGCCCTTAGGGGATTCACCTCTGTGAACGTGGGTTTGCTCATCTGTAAACTGGGAATAAGAATAAAACCTACCTCCTAGGGTGGTTATAAGGATCCAGTGAGTTGATGCCAGCAAAGTGCCCTTACACAGCCTGGCATGAAGAGGTCCAGTAAGGCAGATATACTAATACTAGTTACCATTCTACAGAAGTATGTCCACCAACAGGATGCCTTGCTCTACCTGGCAGGTCAGAATGATCCTGCCCTTTTGTAGGATGGAGGAGGGGTGAGGAGATGGGCTGGCACGGCCAGAGAATCAGGGCAGAGATGGGCCGGGCGGGCGAGCTTCCGTTCCTCACGCCCTCACTCTAGTGCTCCCGCTATCTGACCATGGGGCCGTTGGATCTCCTCCCCTGGGAGTCCTTCTTTCTGGGAGCCCTGCAGCCTCCAGAGGAGCACCTGCAGTTCCAAGCTGGTCTATCACATCCTTCCTCCTCTGGTCTGAAAACGCACAGCCCGCAGCCTGCTGGAGGGAAATGTGTGCTCAGCTCCAGTCCTTCATGCAAACCCCAAGGCTTAACACCCAGACCGCTATATGCATCAAATGCACACCCCACTGCCAAGACGGACAGACCAGCTCCCATGTGCTTAGAGATAAGATCTCACCAGGTTTTGTGATCCACAAAGTCTGACAATATTCGTCAATCCTCTTGAAAGAGAGCCAGGGTTGTAATGTTTTAAACACACTTTGCGTCTTACAACATATTTAAAGTGGATGGGTGTCATAAATTTGGATCAAATAGGTACCACATGGGTGCACAACAATACTCACAGTGTCTAGGCAGCAGGGCTGAACGTGAGTGGGGCTGGGGTAGCATGAGGCCTGCTGGCCACACTGGGCTGTGATCTCAAGGAGCTGGTGGAGACCCTTTCCTGCTGGCCTGGCTGGCCTTTGAGAGAATGCCAGGCAGGGACCAGCTGCTGGGGTTGGGGGTGGGTGGTGGATGGAACTAATCATCAACAAACTTCACAGGACGAGAAATGTCTTTGCTGAGAGTTAAATTTCACCTCTTATTGAAAGAAAGGCCTCCCTGCATGTGTGTCAAGTCACCAGGACAGAGCAATAGAAGCAGATGTGGAGGGTCTATCAGTTACCATGCGGGTCCCCTCACACCCTGAACACAAGGGGCATCCTGCGGCCTCTGTCCCAGCTCGGTGTCCCCACCCGCTGGCACTCCCTCCTCCCTGGGGTGGCGGGTGAGAGCAAACTCATCCTCCCAGCATGTGATCAAGCTGCCCTTCATGTTGGTGCCTCCTCCCCAGGCCTCATTCCAGGCAGAGAAAAGAGGGGAGGAGAGAGAAGAGATCTGATGGACAGAAGAAGGGAGCTTGGGGGCTGACCCCCCACATCCCAGAGAAACCACAAGCAAGGGTGGTCTGTGCATAGTTAGCCTGAGGTGAGACCCCCTGAGCAGACATTCACCTCTGCACTGGCGCAAGAAGACTGGCTTCTGGGTTTGGACTCATGAAACCTAGCTTCCAATCCCGGCATGACTATTCACCAGCATGACAGGTGCACCAGCTGTGCACCTTGAACAAAGTATTAACCTTTCTGAGCTTCTCATCTGTCCAGTGGGGATAATGAGCTCAAACTAGTGGGCAATGGTGAGGACCAGTGAGAGAGGGAGTGAACGGCCTTTGGCTAAACCAGGGATGGGAAGCATTGCTACCCTTGTCCTTGGGCACCAGACTCTTCATGTCAGAGTTCTGACAGGAAGCAAACTTCTGCCTGGGCGTGGTGGTCCCTGGGGCCAACATGCCCACTACACCAGTGGGGCCGGGGCAGGCACTTGTAGCCTCCTGAGTGTCACTCAGCCTTGAGGAATGACTCCTAAGTCCTTGGGGGCAGACTCTTTGCTGCTGCCATCAGCCCCCAGTGCATGCCCTCTGGACTCTGTTGGACCAGGAGGCTGTGGCTTCAGTGGTAACAGGACAAGGGTCCTAGCAGAGTGAGAGCCGGCACAGAGATGAGGTGCTGAGACTATCTGGTGGCTCCAGAGGCACCTACTGAAAAGTCCCAAGGACAGGCTTAGAGAAGAGGAGGCAGCAGGAGCCTTCCAGAAACCCAGAGAGGCAGTGGGCTAGCAGCCTCACAGCCCCTCCAGATTCCACGAGAAGAGGCCGATGTGGAAGGCGGTGGGAGTCAGGGGGGCTGGCAGAGAAAGAAAGGGTGGGGAGCATGACCTGAGCATGAAGAAGAAGGGCCTCTTGATTCCTCGAGGCACCTAAGAACAATGATGCTTCTGATGAGTCCTGGATGTGGATAAAGAAAGGCCTGGCAAAGACACAGGGGACTGACTCATAAAGCCGGGGTAGGGGCTGCTCCTCTCTAGGGGATATGGAGCCAACTCTGTCCTCAGGAAGCTGCAGCTTCCCTGAACTGGATCTTAATCCAGTCTCCCATCTGGTACACAAGCTTCTCTTAGCACAATCCCAGACCCGTGATTATCCAGCCTCTCCTTGAATACCTCTGGTGACGGGGAGCTCCCTCCTTCTCAAGGGACCCATCAGCACTTGCGCTACCTTTAGTCATGCGAAAGAAGTACGTTCTCCTTTCCATGCTCGAGCCTTCTCTAGCAGCCCTGAGCCTTCTCTCCTCAGAGCAGGCTTCCCAGGGGTCAGGAGCTGCCCTATCAGCAGGACCACACTGGTTTTCTCTACAAAGTCAATGCAGCCAGGAATGAATGATTCCTCCCACAATCTGAGCCCAGAATTGCCACACTCATGGAACCAGGCCTTCTGTCATCATGACACCCAGCCTTAAGCTGATGCCTCTCCATCCTCAGAGCAACAGACCCCCAACCTCCTGTATGGATGAATCAGACTTGCAGTTGGCAGGAGCAGACATCCGGCATGGTATGGATGCCAGTCGCAGGCATCCTCATGACCCCGGGGAAAATTCTGCATTCCCTCTCCTTGTCGTTTCTTCATGGCTTGAAGAGCTGGTCTGGCTGCTAATGGGAAAGCTGACCCATTGTTGCACCAGGAGGCAGTAAATTTTGTGAGCCTGCGTGAGTGGATGGAGGCAAACGTGGGGGCCGTAATTCCCACTTCCTGACACAGTACAAACTTCATGGTTTATGCAGAACTAATGAAAGATCTCTCAGGTCTTGCCGTTTCACCCCCAAGCACCCATAAAACACTGCGGTGACGGCAGCGGCCCAATCACAGAGTGTGCTGGAGTGTGCTTCTTTAGAGGGAGTCTTCCCTTTCCAGAACCCCTCCTCCTCCTCGCCCTGCCTTTCCTTCCCGTCTCTTTGCTTCCTCTGGAAGGTGCTCTGGCACCTTCCCAGCCAGGGCCTAGAGGGCGGGATGGGCTCCTCGCGGCAGGTGCACCATGGGAAGGACCCAGACTTGGACTTGAATTCCTGCTCTGTCACTTATGAGTCATGTGACTTCAGGCGTGCCTCAGTTTCCTCATTTATTAAATAGGAGATGAATAGTACCAGCCTCCTAAGGTGGTCTTAGGATTAGATATAATGCAGGTCATGTTGAAGCACAGCCTGGTACATAGTAGGCATTCAGTAAGTGGTGCCTATTATTAAAGTTATTTTTTATGTTATATAGTTATTGTAATGACTACCTCTGGGCCTTTGCTCAAACTATTTCCTTGTCTAATATGCCATTTCCCTTGAAATTTACTTGTTGAAGGACCACAGTGGTAGATTTAAAATGGCCACAAAGGCTTCGCTGATCCTCTCACAAGAAGTGGAGGCTCTGACTTGCATGCTTTGGCTGCGTGACTTGCTTTGACCAACAGGACATCAGCAAACGTGATGCAAGGCATGCTGTTGAAAAGCACTTGTGCCCTGGGACTTGCCCATTTTGAACACAGCCCTGAGCTTGCCATGCTGTGAGGAAACCTGTCTGCTCTACTGGGGGTTGAGAGGCCACATGGAGGAGAACAGAGGTACCCGGCCCACAGCCAGCGCCAACCCCAGGCACATGGATGAGGCCACCTTGTTTCCCCAGCCTTTCCATTCATCATCTCACATGACTGCATAAGTGAGCCCAGAGGAGACAGCGGAACCCCCAGATGGCCAATCCACAGAATCATGAGAAATAATTAATCATTTGAAGTGAGTAAGTTTGACAGGACTTGTTACACAGCAGTAGATAATCAATACACTTACCCAATCACCAGGATTGAGCTCAGAGGCTGTCCTCTCCCAGCAAACTTCCCAAACTCCTCCCAACCTAGCATTAATCTCTCTGCACCCACCCCCCATATTCACACAGCACTTTGGGGATGGTAACAGTTAGCACGGTCTGCCTTCACCAGGGTTATCTGTGCAGGAAATCCTTCAGTCTCTCTGGCCTGTGAGCTGCCAGAGAGCAGGGCTGGGGCCGCTCCATATCCCCCACCACACTCAGTGTGGAGCTCTACCTGGCTCCCACTTACCAAGCCCTCGGGGGCCAGTGAGAACCTGGCCTGCCTCTGTGCAGACACAGCCACCCAGGCTGGCAGGGGACACTCCTGGGTCTCAGGTTTAGCCAGGCCACTGACTTGGCTGAGGCCCGGCCCCCTCAGAGCCTCCTCCTCCCTCAAATGGAGGCATGAACTCCTGTTCAGCCAACTTCAAAAGGTTTTCAGGCTCTTGCTGGGTGTGTGTGCAAAAGTGCGTGTGCGTGACTAAGTCCAGACCCTGTGTGCTCTGTGGTGAAGCCCCTCTTGGTTGTCACTGAAGGGTGGGATCCTCCCGTCCCTTCATTCTTACCTTCCGGCCGTGGTAGCCCTGGATCCCTGGGTCTCCCTGGGGGAACCAAGAGAAGACCATTAGAGGGGTTTTCCCAGCGCCAGACTTCAGCTCTCACCACCCGCCTCACAGTAACCATTCCTCTTCCTCCCTCTGACTCCAAATCCTCTGACATCCACCTCCAGCCATCCCTGGGACAACAACAGGGACCATCGGCCCCTTCAGAATGAGTCCCCGCCTTGCAGAGGCAGAGGGAGACGGAGGGTGGACTTGGCAGGGGCCCAGGACACCCGAGTGTCAGTTTTGGTTCCACCACTGACACTCTGTTGCACCTGCTGGGTAAGTCACTTTTCTCCAGGGCTCTAGCTTCTGTATTTGTAAAATGATTGGGTGAGATCAGTGATTCACAACTTCTCATCCCCAGAGCTGCAGGGACCCCAGCTTCAAAGGGAGAGGCTGTTTTAAACTGTGGGCTTCCAGATAAGGTTTTGAAAGAGACCAGATGACCCCAAAGGTTCTTCCCAGTTCTGGCCCCTTATGAAACACTGTTTTATTGGGATGCTGTGACAGCGCCCTGGGCATCTTGAGTTTCCAACTAGACCGTACGTCAGCTCTTTGGAGGGTGGGGCTGCATCTTCCATTCCAACCATAGCACTTGCTAGGCCTGAGCCCACAAAAGTGCAGTCTCTGTGGGACCCAATCAATTTCCGAGTGGCGTTTTCTACATGAGCCACTCATGATCCATCTCTCGGCTGAGAGCCCTCCAGTTCCTTACTCAGTACCCGAGTGTTGCGTCCCCTGCCTTCCTACAGGCAACCCTCCTACCCATTTGATGCATCACCCAGAAGGACCCTCACCTTCAGTCCAGGAGGCCCAGGTAAGCCCTGTGGAAGCAAGAAAAAAAGATGTGTGGAGATGGATTCCACTGGCAAATGGTGAGGGCTAGTCATGTTTACAGTGGAAGCTGGGGGCAGAGTAGTGCTTGAATAGCTGGGATGGGTTCTGGCTGTGCTGGAGAACAGATCTAGAGGGTGCTGGAAGGGTGTCTGAAGCCTGGTGAGGGCACGTGGGGACAACAGGCTCATGTCCCTCTCTGGAGCCACATGGGCGCCATGGGCAACTCCGCAGTGCTCGCCCACTGGAAAATAGGTCAGTGGCATCCTGTGAAATTGATGGTGTGGTTTGGTCCAGATCCCCACCCACCCACCTCCTAACTGGAACCGCTCTCTGGAAAGCTGACCTTGCCCAGCAGAACCTGGATTTTGCCTTTGGCCCTGCCAGACTGCGGGGGAGCCCTCTGTCTCCTTTCCCCATCTCCCGGGCACTGTAACCTCGGCAGCCAGCGCAGGGAGGTGGTGCGGCCCTGTGGGAGCCTGAAGGAGAGGTGAGGGAAGGCTGGCTCCGGCGTGGTCTCGGGAGTGGGTCTGGACGGCAAACATGGGTGGGAGGAAACCATGATGCCCAAGTCTGGTCTGTTTCAACTGGCTTGAAAAACATGCTTTCTGGTTTTTTCTTTTATAAACAACCTAACAAAGAAAACCACCTGGCTTGGGTTCAGGGATGGGGAGCCCAGTGTGTCTGGGGGAGGGCCATCAGCGAATAAGTCAATTTTGAGCACTTTGGTTTTCTCAGCTTGGTTTGTTTGGTTCAATTCCCTAAATTTCACTACCTTTCAGGTTTTCCGTTTTCCCATCTAGAAACCCATGGAAGTGAGAAAACCCTGGGTTCTGAGGAGAAATCATGGAAATATTTAAAATCCATGGTAGGGTCAAGTTGAGCAGGAGAGCTGTCTCCTAGTAAATTAAGTGTTTACTCTGCTATGCTGCTTTCTGGCCAAGCTGGCTGCCCTGGTCAGCCAGAGCTGTCGCCCAGCCCAGGGGGACCCTACACTGCAGCTGGGCAGCTGGGGTAGCTGAGGGCCCAGACGTGAAGCTGAGTGGCCTGGAATGTGGTTGTCCCCATTGAGGGCTGTTTGGCAGGGGCATCCCTGACCCAGCAATCCGACCTCTGGGACTCCATTGCTGCAAAAGCATCAAATATGTGCACAGACATTTATGTTCCAGGATATACACATTGCAGAAGAGAATTCATAACTGCCTTGTAAATAGAGCCAGCAGTCCTAAAATCCATATCATGGGAGACTACCTGACATAGGAAAGGGCATGGTTTATGCTATTAAGTGAAAAAAGTAACAGGCTACAAACTGCTCTACTATTCAGAACATCACCAACCTAGAAAACGTTCATGTGCAGATAAGTCTAAGGAGAAAAATGGAAAGGACTCTCCACAATGTTAATGACAGGGAACTCTGGAAAATAGGCAATTTACAACTTTTTTTGTCTATTTTCCAAATTTTTCACAATGAATGTATGATGCTTTGTTGTCATAAGAGAGAATAAGTTTTATGGTTTTTTCTTAAGCCACGTGGAAAAAACATCAAACAGACTATGTCCTTAACCCCTGTCCCTCCAGTAACTGCTGATGTTAGTCTTAGTTCTGGGTGGAGAACCCATTTTCTCCAAAGAAGTTGAGGGGCCTGCTAAGTTATTCTGCCCTGGTACTTTCTTGTACTAAACTGGGCTGAGATAGAGTCAGGGGTTGGCCAGGGCTTGACAACAGATGACCTGGTGGACTCTGGCACCGACATATTGCCTGAGTGTGGTCTTGCCTGGAGCAGGTGCCTGTTGGCCCCGCTGGACCCCTCCCAGCAGTGGTCCAATCCCCAGACTCGATGCAGGGTCCTCCTGGCCGACCAGGTGTGCAGCCCAGCTGGGAGGTGGCCCAGGAGTGTGAAACCTACATATACTGGGACAGGTGTGTTCCTTAGGATGCCCCCTTGCTACCTCCTGTAGAACTTCCCCATCTCAGGTTTTCCTAAGCCCAGGGTCAGGGGCAGCCATCAGAGTGGTCCTGGGGACTTTTTTCCCAAGCTCCTCTCTGCTGAGGCTGGGAGAGGGGAGGCCTGTTAGCGATTTCCTCTCTGGAAGGCAATGACTGGAGTGGAGCGCAGGGTCCCAGGACGTGTGTTTCCAGAACCAGACTGCAACAGGTGAGTGTGACAGGGATAGGCAGCTCCTACACAGGCCAGCCACGTTCAGTGGCCCTGCCAAGGTGTTTCTGCCTGTTTGGCAGGGACCCAGGTTCCTGTTGGTTATACAAGGTTTGGAAACTTCCAGAGAATTCTTGGAACAAATCTTGAAGGAGAAGAAGCAGTGGAGAGCAGGAGGGATACTTACAGGTGGCCCCATAGGCCCTGGCAGTCCTGGGTGCCCCAGAGGTCCACTCGGTCCAGGAGGGCCTGGTGGCCCTGGTGGGCCTTGAATGCCAGCCTGGCCCTGTTCACCCTGAGGTTCATGGAAACAAGTGTTAGAGCCCCAGGGCTGCAAAGCGGTTCCCGCCCCAGTGCCATGCACCCAGTGAGGCCCCGCCGTGGGCTCTGGGGGGAGGCAGTGGTGGCGTGATGGTGGTGATGCTGTGGTGGTGATTACATGCAGGGACTGGTGGCAGCAAGGAGATGGCCAAGACATTAGGCCCCCAGAGGAGAGGCTTCCAGAGAGGACTTGCTGCAGGAGCAGCTGGTCCCCAGGGCAAGAGCCCTGCTGCGGTGGCAGAGGCAAAGGAGTGAGTGAGATGCCCCCGGCACGCCCAAAGGCCTGCTCCCGGCCTGGTCAGATGGCCAGGGTCCATGCCTGGTGGCCGGCGGCCTGGGCCTGCCCGGCCGCCCCCCTTCCTTTGTGGAGAGTGCACCATCTCTGTGCCCCAGTCTCCCTGCCATCAAATGAGAACAGCTGCTCCCTGCTTCCTGTCACCACTTTTTGCTGTCTTTGATTATTTGGCCCAGAGGATCAACTGAGATCCTAGGGTCAGAGGCTACAGAATTTTGTTTGGTTCACCAGACAATTGGGCAAGAGATTTTATGTAAAAAATTTGGCTTAGTGGCTTCTGAAGAAAAACTGGGAGCCCTGGCCAGCTAGGCCCACACTCCGGAGGGCAGCCACTGCCTGGGCTCCCCAGCTGCTTCCGTCCCCACACTCCATATCCTTTCTGCATGCAGCCTGCTTCTGTCACTTACGTGATTGGTGCCTGATCTCAGGGGACAGCTGAGTTTGCAACCCTTAGCTTGGTTGAATTTTGAAACTGTCAAGTGCTCTTTGCATGGGGATGCTATTGCTATTCCTTTGCCTACCCTGACTCCTCACTCAGCTGCTCTGAGCCCAGCCTTTGTCACCCACCGTGCATATGCCCAGGATGGACCCAGGGCCCAGAGAGGTTAAGGTGGGATCGAGTTCCCTCAGGAGGAAGAGAGAGCCTGGTCCATGCGACCCAGATCTTGGGGCCTGGGGCCAGCCAGAGTCATTATGTAATTTTCTATGTGACATCTCTAGGGGGGATCTGGGCTCAGCTCTTGATAAGGGCCCCATTCCTGCGACAGACTAAAGCAGAACAGCCTGGCAGGTGTGAGAGCTCCAGGCTGGGATGCAGTGGGGCACAGGTGACCAGACTTCCAGGCTGGCCCATCCTTCTCAGTGTGATCTCAGTAATCCTCTAGGACACTCCTGCTTCCCTAAATGAAGAAGGGAGCTGATGGTGCTTGCTGCAAACCCCATAGAGGAAAATGATGATTATAAACAGGAGTGCACAACCTCAGGATGAGAACAAAGATTTTAGCAGCACCTGCTTGAACCATCTCTCCGTTGGGACATCCTAGGGCCAATGCCACCAGCAGTGCCACTCTGGGGCCTGGGCTGCATCCTGTCACAACCTCTGAGAAGCTGCTTGAGGGCTCTGAGTGTCCTTGGGGGAGAAAGCAGGTGCAGAAATGGATCACAAGTCCCACTTTACAGAAGAGAAAACTGAAGCTCAGAGAAGTTGAGCTCTCTGACCAAGGTCACAGGGAGAAATCGGGGTGGGGGGGAGCCAGGACCCAAACTCAGAACTCCAGATTATTTCTATTCATTCCAGATAAGCCCCCAGCAAAAACTGCTCACCATCCAACTTTATGCACGTTGGAAATGACTCCAACACCATCTGCTAAGCACATCATATCTTACATAAAGTCTCCTCTTTCAACTAATGTTAGACCCTATGTTTAAGCATCTTAGAGAGCCTGTAAAATCAATATTGGTTTATTGATAGGAAATGGACAAGCCTTTTTATGTCCCACGGTGGCTGACAGCATCAAAACCTTATTCTCCAGGCCGAATCCGCAGCAGGCAGAACAGGGGCCCCTATTCTTCCCACTTTCCTGTGGAAATCAGGTCAGAGCAGCACAGAAAGTTCTGGATCACCTGCCTCTCGCTCTTGAAAAGGGAGGCAGGAGCAAGCCTCAGCCCCTCTCAGTTTCTTCACCTGTAATGTGGGGATAACGAGGATGGCACCGCCGCTGCTGGGTGGCTGGTGTGGGATCACACGGGATAATCCATGTAGAATTCTTACAGAAGTTCCTGGAACCCAGTGGGGGCTCAGCAAACAGCGGTTGACGCAACTAAGGCCGGGAGGTGGCTGCTGGGGGCTGGGGCCGACGGCCACTCTGAGAGCAAGGACTCAGCTCCCCTGGTAGGGCGTCTGACACAGTGGGATCGCTGAGGGTGGGGTGGGCCTGGTGCTTCTCTGAGCTGGCACTGGGCCCCCTGAGAGCCATGCTTGGGGTAAGTACTCGGAGCACGTGGAGGCTCTCGAGGATTTGGCTGGTGTAATGGGATATGTAGGCTCGGGTAGCACACGTATCACGTGTCCCTCTGTATTTTTAGCTGTTAATTGGAGTGATTTTTCAGCCTTGTTCAATCAGGTGCCTGAACATGCAGGCCCCTGGGCTCCTGAGTCAAGCCAGATGGTGGCTCCTGGCCCTGCTGTCAGGCTTTCGGAGAGCATCTCTGAGCCTTGCCACTTCCAGCACCACTGTAGCCTTGAGGGGGACCCCGACCCCCAATATAAGGAAGGCTGGTGGCGTGAGTGGCAGCCATGGGCTGCCTGGTCTAGAATCAAGCTGTAACACCTCTGCCTGGATCCCTTGGTCTGTGGTCTCTTGCTCTTTGTTCGTTGTGATCTGGTCCAATCCCAGCCTCCTTGGCTTGTAAGGCAGGAAGAAGGAAGCGGTTGCTCACGATGATTACATCTATCAGTTGTGGGCTAAATTTCCTCTGCAAATTCCCTCGATTCTCAAACTCAGGTTACCAGCAATCAGATACTAAGCAACCTACACTTTTAAATAGAAAGGGTGTAGGTCCAACTGAGAGAGCCCTGGATGTGGGGTCTGAAGACCTGGCTGCCAGTTCCCATCCTGCCTCCTGCTGTTTGTGTGACCTTGGGTACAAATTCACCTCTCTGAGCCTCAGTTTAATCATAGCACTTAAACTATGCCAGAATTATTCCCAGTGCTTTGTGTACACAATGACCCTAGGCAGTAGGAACTGTTATTACCCTTATTTTACAAACGAGCAAGCTGAGGTACAGAGAGGTTAAGTAACTTGCCCCAAATCACACAGCTAGTAAGGAAGAAAATCTTGGTGCTCTGCAATTTACTGGCTGTGTAATCTTGGGCAACTTAATGTCTCTGAGCCTGATTTCCTCATCTGTGAAATAAGGATGATCATGCCTAAATCATACAACTGTGGAGAGAATTAAATGAAATCAGGCCTGTAAAAAGCACAGCTCAGTGCCTGGCACACAGTGATGGCTGTTGATGGTGGCTGTTATGAGCAGTAATGGTGAGGTAATAGTCGTGACTCCTGGGTCTGGGTGTTGTGTATTTTCATGTCTATGGCATTTGTGGGTCCATTTTTATCTAGTTTAATGTAACGAGAGTGGAGTGAGATTCTGGCTTTGCTGGCAGCCCCAACTGGCCTGTCAGGGCCCAGAGACTTGCCAGTCCCCGGGAAGCCCGATGTGGTCTGGGCAAGGGAGGTGTCTACCTGGAAGGTCCGCCTTTTAATGACTGGGGGTGGAGCCAGCCGCACTGAATTGAGGAGAGGCAGCAGCTGAGGAGAAAGACCAGGTGGAAGGCCAGAGGGCAAAGGCCAAAGATCACAGGTGCTCAGGAGGGTCGAAAGTCGCCAGGAAGGCAGGGCGGCCAAGAGGGTGGGAGGAGAGGAAGAGAGAAGAGAGATTAGCGAGCATGAGGCACAGGAGGAGGGCGTGGGCGGGGCTTCAAGGTTTGTGGGTGCAGTGCAGAGCTTGCCCTTGGGTGGCACCCCATCCCTTGAGGGAGTGTTGGCCAGCAGCCCTCCCCGACCAGGAGAGTGGCCCTACCTGGCCTGGCCTGCCCTCTGTGGCCAAGGTGGGCCACAGAGGCCTCCTGACACACGGCCCAACATTGCACTGCCAGCCCCGGCCATCCCTGGTTGTGGACCGAGGCTGCTGGGCTGAGGGGAGCAGACTCCAAGGCTGTGGCTGGGGAGCCACAAGACCAGCTAAATTGGTCCTTGAGGCCAGGCTGGTGTGTGGTGACCTCTGGGTTCTTTTTTTGGTTGAAGAAGAAAGGCTAGTGTCAGCGAATCTGGGGAGGATGGTCAAGGGTGGTGCCAAGGCTGGCTCCCGGGTGCTGAGCCAGTGGAGGGTGTGACCGGTATGGGCACCAGCTAAGTGCAACTGAGGTCTCACCCTGGGGCTCATGGGCTTGGAAAACAGAGGCTGGGCAAAGATGTCTCCAGCATGTTCAACCACTTTTTAGAGGGGAGGCAACTTGCAATCACATTATCTGATGTCATTTTCGTTTCTGGAAATCCTTGCTGCTTCTGGTCTCTCTACCCATTGGAGCTGAGTGCCCCGTGGCTTTAGGAATGTGAAAACAAAGATGGCATGTAATCCACCTCTTGCTTTTGAAAGCATTTTAACTCATGTGAGGTTGTTGGGATGAGCATTAAGAAGCAGGGGCCACCTGGGCTGAGGAGGGACCCAGCTGAGGACTTGGGAGCCCGATTGTGGCCTTTCTGGGTCACTGCTGCCTTCATGGGCAGCTGCTGCCCTGGGAGCCCCACCCCTCCCACTGTAGGACCTGGAGACGTGCAATGTTGGGCTCTGCGTCCAGGGAGCCTCTCAGCAGAGGGGCCCGGAGACCTTCCAGAACCTACGAACCTTCAGGGTAATTATCTGGTTGGAGCGCAGAGCGGCTAGAGGGCTGCTTAGGTGCTCCTGGGGTGGGGGTGCGGGTGGAAACAGGGTGACAGAGAGAGTGAGTGCCAGGCCCAGACACCAGCTCCCTGCTCCCTGTCCCAGAGCACCCCAGCCCACCCCTGCCTACCCCTCCTCCTGCTCCCTCCCTCCCTGGGGATGCTGCAGGCTGGAACAGAGGCCTGGGCCAACCTGCCACTCCCTTCAGGTCCACAGACCCCTCAGAAAGCCAACAGACCCCTTGCCTAGAAGCACCCCGATTTCCTACCCACTTCCAAATAAACAGAGGGTGCCTGCTGCCTTGCCTTGCCCATCAGCTGGATCCCCAAATCCACTCTCACCCTGCCTGACTTGTCACGCACACAGGTGCAGTCATAGCGCCGGGCTTCCTTGCACTCTGTGCCCAAGGGGCTCTGAAGCTTCTATCCCTGTCAGCTTCCTCTTGCTGGGTTGGGCTGAAGGGCAGAGAGCGCTCTCCTCCTCCTGCCCCCATGCATTCACTTGGACTAAGGACACACTGTCAAAGCGTCTGCAAGCGTGTTGTCTTTTGTGCTGGGGGATGCTGTCTTTCTTTCGTGTAACATAACAATCCTGTGAGCCCATCGTTCCAAATAAACACAGCTGACCTTCTATTATTGTATCAGGATCAGGCTGGCCGGAACACCAGGGCCCCTGCCTCCCTGGAGCACATGCCACTGACAGGCTGGCTCTGTCTGCCCTGCTACCGGCCCGCGTCCCCTGCCCAGCCTTGGCCTCAACCCCACCCCAGCCGCTCATGTTCAAGGCTGCCCCGCCTTCAGCCTCTCCCTGGCCTGGGAACCCAGAGGTCAGAGTCTGAGTGGCCAGACCCTGTTGGCAAGGCCCTCCCAGTGGCCTTCCGGAGCCAGCACAGTTAACTGCGAGCCTGGCTTGTACACCTCTCCACTCCCTCAATCCCCCTGCCTGGCAGGGATGGGCGGCCAGGGCAGCTGTACTGTGTGTGTGTTTCTGAACACAATGAAGCCTGTGACAGGTGGATGGACACCTAAAGATGCCTGTCGTCCCTACCCCTACTGCCCACGTCTGAAAGCAGCAAGGCTGATCCACAAAACAAGGGGCATTTTCCTGGTCCCTGCTCCCTGGGGCTCCTGCTGGAGGAAGCACCGCACACCTTCACCCTCCTCGCTCAAGAATGGACTCTCTGATGCTGGTACACATATTTGAGGCTTCCTAATAGGACCATAACAGCCATTGGGCTCTGTATTCTGGGGTGGAGCAAGGAAAAGGAAGGAGCTGGGTGGGGGCTGGGGCAGAGTGGGAGACCATCCCAGCCCTGAAATCCCCTACCCGCTTAGAGAAGCATCCTTTTATTCTTCAAGAGGCAAAACAGAGACTTTATCCTTGAATCGATACAGTCAGCCTTCAATTATCTCCCGCCATGGAGGTTTGGGTCATCTGAAACAATGACTAACCCAAAAGTCCCTCTGATTCAGCCAGGGCAGGCAGCCAGACACACACGTACATGGAGTCACACGCTGGGTACAGGATCAGACACAGACTCGAACAAGCTGCACGGCCTTACCTAGAAGGCCATGTGCAAAGGAGTGCACAGCCAGGCGGGGGGAGTTCCAGACATACACACGCTGCAGGGCGAGCAGGCCCAGCCAACACAGGGGCAGACAGACAAAAACACGCACGGGCGGGTGGACATGATCACTGGAGACCAGCTCTGTACAAACACACGCACTGAACACAGGGCACTCTTGGGGGCCAAACACACTGCTCCCACACAGCACCGCTCTGGCTACTGAGTGCCAAGGGGACTGTGTGCTCCTGGGCCCCAAGCTCAGTAGGGAAGATAAGGCTGAGCTGGGGGCTGTGCCCCAGGGGTGGATCAGTTTTCAGGGTTCACTTACCCGATGTGGGTACTCTCCACACTGACCCTGGGAAAGAGAGGGAAGGAGAGGAGGGTGTTAGGCACCTGTTGGGGGGCTGTCCCTCGGAGGCAACCTCAGGACTTGTGGACACAGCACTCATACTCATAACCCACGAGCCTCGCTCTGATCCTAGGCTGAGCTCTCAGAGGTAGAACTGATTCCCTCCCTCTCGCCAGGATGGTAGCAGGGAAGAAGCCCCCAGGGCCTGCCTGACGGGGCCCCACGGAGCCTAGGGCAGGACTCTGCCACCCCTTACCATGTGCTGTGACAGCAGAGTGAGGAGTTATGCTCCATGCCCGGCTGGAGGAATCTCCTGGAAAGGTCAACACTCTAGGTGTGTCCAACCAACAGCCCTGAACAGGAGCCCCTGAATGGGAACAGTGGACACTGAGGCAGGCTGTGAGCAACAGGGCCCTCGGGGATGCCTTTTTTTTGAGTGGGGGGTGCCAGGTGGCTGCACCATCTACCTTGGGGCATGCCCAGCAGAGCCTCCATCAGAAATTCAAGGAGACACAGAACACAGGAGGACAGGAAGGGGACCAGACCAGTGGTTTACAAACTGACACCTCAAAATCCTGGAGGCTCATGGAGGTGATCAGGAAATACCACTGGGGTGGCAGGTGTGATAGGCAGAGAAAGAGGCTGAGAAGGACCAGGCTCCAGGCTGCCCTGTCCCCCCAAGAAAAGAACCCCTACTAGAGCAGCTTCCCTTCTCTCCCTCGTATACCGCCTGCCACGGGGTTTCCTGGTTCTGTTGATTAAAAACTGAAGTTTGAAAATAACCCTTTCTACCTGTTGGAAGGCTGTTTACTGAGATGAAAATTCTAGAAAGCCTCCACTGGCCTTACCTTTTCTCCTTTTTGTCCTTGAGGTCCCTATGAAAAGACAGAAACGAGAGAGTTAGAAACTGAGCCTAAGGACCTAGGGCCCAAAGCCTCTCTGCTGGGGAACATGAGAGCGAGGTACCAACCGGCTGTCCTGGGGGACCCGCCAGGCCCTGTGGGGAGGAAACACACACAGGTCAGTGGGAGCAAAGAGGGGGGCAGAACCAGAGATGTAGGCCTGTGTAGGATTGTGCAGGAACTTTTTGGAAAGCCTGGAGTCCTGAAGCCTGGGTTTGGCCACCCATGCCTGGTCTTCCTATGCCCAAGATGGTCCAGCTGGTGTAGCTCAGCTTCTTTGTCCCCCAGTGGACATGAATGTGTGTCCTGTGTGTCCAGTAGGTGTGCCCTGGCCCCTGCATGCAGCCATGATGAAGAACAGATGCCGTCCTTCATTCACTCCTCCACCGCCAGCATCTAGTGGTGGGGACACAAAGGAGGTGGCATCTCCATCTGCACATCAGGTGATGCTCTGCTACTGCAGACGCCCTGCTCACTCACGCCCTCTCCTCGTGGAGACAAAAGCCTCCAGGAGACACTGCACATTCTAACTCCTACCCTCTGCAGCCTTAGCATCAACCCCACTGAGCCAGAGGGATTCTGAGGACACGGGGGCTGGGGCAGTGCTGCAGACATCAGGGTTTTGGAGAAACCTTTGGCAAAAGAGAGGAAACAGGAAGTGGACAACTTAAGCCATGTTCTGGGCTCTGCAGAGGAACATAAGGGGCCTTGGGCTTTCCTTCCAAGGGGTCTTGTCAAGTTTGTAGGGCTGAGAAAAGAGCCCGGGTTCAGAGAGGACCCTTGTTCTCTGAGGAGGACACAGTGTCCAGCTGGCTCTCTCAGGAGCCTGACCTGAGGTCAGTGCTGAGGTACTCATGCTGGGCTGGTGTGGTGGGGAGACAGGGAGGACAGTCCACCTTGTTTTGAGGACCCCCTCAGAGGCAGGCTTTTGGGATATTCTGAGCTCACACCATGCTGGCCCAAGAAGGCACTGGCATCACTCCATCTCCCGGACGAGGTGATGGAGACAAGGCCCTGCGGCTCAGTGAGTGATGGCACTGGGACTGCTGTGTCCAGCTGTGTCCACACTGCCACACTCTGTGAGCTGGGCTGGACCTCGCGGGGCAGGGATTCTAAACTTGGCTAGAGTCACAGGCAGTGCCCCAGCCCCTGGGGCCCTGAGGTCCCTTCTAGCCACCGTCCTGAGGGCCTGTGAGGACCCACCTCTGGATCAGTCTCTCTGGGGCTTGACCTCAGGACCCCATGGACAGATCCATCTGGGTGGGAAAAAATCCCTCTTGTCTCCAACTTGCCAACTGGAACATCTACCAAACTGGGAAATTCTCAGCAGGTTCATGGGAAGGGACAAGTGGTCTTTGGGACAATCCATGTGGCACCCCAGCCCACGTGGTTGACAGTTTAGAATCAAGTTCAGCAGAATATGATGCATCTGGCAGGGAACCAGACTGCAGGGGACCAGGCCACACTTTCTCGGGAATATTATGAGCAAGGGAGGGCCAGGAGCCCAGAAAAAATAACACAAAGGTTTGGGACTGCAGAGACTTGGAGGATTGGGTCCAGACAACCCAAATGGTGGGCCATGGGACAATTGTGGTTCCCAGAGGGATTTTGTTGACACCATGCAGTTTTATTTCAATTAATTGCCAATATTTGAGAGCAAGGAGAGTACAACAAAAATCTGAATTTCAAGTTTCGCTTAAGTATTTCAAGGTCCAACCACACACAGCACCAACAAGCTCCTGAGGCTCCCCTTTAGGACAGGTGGTGGGAGATGCGCCAGCTCAGGCGCCTGTCCTTCTCCCTCTGTGCCAGGAACTGTTCTAAGCACTTGGTGTGAATTAACTCCTCCCACCCTTAGGACAGCTCTGTGAGTGGTGGGACAAGATGTGAATTCAGAGTCCTGGTTCTCCTTGAAGCCACTTGTGGGACCCCCGATCCTGTCTACACCTTACAACAGGTTCTCGGGGCTACTGTGAGGTGGGCAGGGTGAAGTCACCCCTTTTGACAAGTAAGGACACAGATTAAGCACATAAGGGTGAGCCCCAGCCCCTTATTTTGGACACCCAGTGGAGGGGAAACCATCCGGAGAGGGAGGTGAGTGGGAGCCCAACAGATGATAAGCAGGCCAAGATAATTACACTAGACAGCATGTTGAATTAAGAGCTCGGGGTTCCTGTGCCAAGCCAAACAGGAGCCCAGTGGCTCTGTGGCCTGTTGGATTTTGATGGATGACTCTGAGGCAGACAGGGGATCTATCACACTAACGTGGCCTTATGGGAGAAGGAATGGCCCCACCTTTCCCCCGCAAGTTACTTCTGACCCGGGAACAGACAAGGAAGCTCATGGGTGGTCAAGTGAGGTGGGGCAGAGGGACGGCAGGAGGAGGAGCCCTATAGAAGGGTCCCTTTCCTTTAAAACCAAGGGCCCTGGCAGCAAAAGGAGACGTGGTGCAGGGGTAAAATCCTACCACGTGGGTTTCAATCTCAGCTCTGTTATTTAGAAGCTGTGTAGCCTCGGGAAATACACTCAGCCACGCTGTGCCTTGATTTCCCCTTTTGTAGAGTGGGAATGAAAAATTTTTATGATTACAGAAAAGTGCCCAGATGTTGATCATCATAATTACTTCTAGGGTCGCAAGGTGGGTGATCCTAGCCATTAGGCCACTAGGAAGGGGAAGAAGGTGGCAGAGAGGGGTCTGATAAACACTCCAAACTCCTGGCATCCAGATCCCTTATGCCTCTATAACAAGGGAAGCATGGAGTATATTCTTGCCTTGGTCTCCAACACTTCCTGCATGTGCACAGCATGCTTAAGAACAGGGTAGGAGCCACAAGAAATGCATTTGCAGTGGAGGTGGCTGGGATGGAGAGGAAAGCTGGCTGGGGGGACCTGAATTCAATGCCAGTTCTTCTATCTATGGCTTCCAGTGCCCCACTGCCCTTCTTCCAGCTCCATGGATGTTTTAAGGACTTTCCTATTTCAGGGTCTTTGCACATGCTGTCCTCCCATGTCCAGAATGCCCCTTCCCATCTCCTTCTCTCTTAGTTAAATCCTCATCCCTCAGGACCTAGTTCAAGTCTTTTTCTCAGGAAAGCCTCTCTGACCCTCAGCCTGGGTGAGGGGTTGTTATGCTGAGGTTTCTCAGGCTAACAGGTACTGGCTTTTCATAGCACTGACTGCTAAGGCAATTTGTTGATTATGTGAGTGATTATTTAAATGTATGTCTCCTAGACTAGGCTGTGTGCTACAGAATGACAAGGACTTACTCCTGTCTGTATCCCAGCACCTGGCACAGTGCCCAGCAGTGCAGATACTTCATGAAAATATGTCAAAGGAAGGAGTCAGGGAGAAAGGGAAGGAGAGAGAGGAATAAAGAGGGAGAAAGACAATAAAATGTGGAGGGAAGGAATTCGAGAACTGGGTGGGATCCTTTCTGGACGCTCCCTAGCTGTGTGACTTCAGGCAAGTTAGACTCTCTGGGCTTCAGTTTCCACAGCTGTCAAAGGGGACACTAACAGGACCTGGAGCACAGGGCTAGGCTGAGGATTAGGTGAGATGGTACACGTACAGTACTTAGCCCCTGCCACCACAGAGAAAACCCTCAGTAAATGTTAGCTGAGTTTGAGTCAAGCAGGCAGGCTGAGGCCCAGAGGGAGCTGAGCTGCCAAGAGTCCCATGGCAAGTTAGGGAGTGTCGGGGCTAAAGCTCAGGTCTCCCAGCCTACCCTCCTCCATCTCTTTTCCCAGGTTATCCACGTCCCTCAGAGGACAGGGTTCTGGCAGTGCCCTGGCTCCCATCTGCACTTGGAGCAAGGCACAAGCCAGAGGCGGCTGGACACAGAAGCAGGGAAACTGCCGTGGGCTCTCACCACCCGGCACAAATCCCAGGAGCTGGTTCCTCACAAGTAGATGTGACTAGCATCGGAGGCAGGAAAGCCCAGGGCTGGCCCATCTGCTCTTAATGGTTCATCCAACTCACTAAGAACTGGCCCCCTCCGCCAGAGGGGAAGGCCCCTGACAAGGGGAGGCCTTTCCCTTCTAAAAAGAGTAGCCTAGGGGAGACAGTGAAAAGAGGAAATTCCTTTAAAAGGCTCTGTAGAAGGTGGGAAGGGGCCAGGAGGAGGGTGGAAGCAGTGGTCTGCTTCTCCAGGTCTGCTTTGTGCTTCCAGCTGGGGTAGGGGCGCCTGGAGTCCCAGGGGACCCAGGGCAGGGAGCATTAGGAAATCAGGCTCAGGACAAAGTGCTGGATGGGCTCCCTTCGCCCCTGTGTGTATGCTGAACACAAGCCCATCCCCAGTGGCGGTTTGAAGACACTGGCCTCTGTGTGACACTGGCCAAGCGCCGACGCTCTCTGGACCTCCCTTTCCTCATTCTTCAGGTGGAGAAGCAGCCCCTGCCCACCTCTCCTCCCTGTGCTGAGTGAGGACCTAGGGGACGCGTTGTACACAGCTGGGGAGTGACTGTGGGGCAGTGCCTCCTACTGTCCCTGTTGGCCCCCTCTGCCTGGCAGTGCCTGTGTGGCCCCCGAGGGCCAGGTTGACCCCCTACCCATGGAGGGAAGACAGGAAAGCTGGGTCTTACCATCTCCCCCTTTGGTCCGGGGTGGCCCTGGAAGGAGAAGAGCATGAGTGCCAGGTGTGTTGTTTGCAGCCAGAATTCCCCGCCCCCCCAGGCCCTGTGGTACACGCTCCTCCCATGAACGTCTGTGTCTGGGGCCAAGTCAAAAGGATGGATGTGAACAGAGTGGAGCTCTGGACGGGAAGCAGCCTCCACACAGACCTAGGTGTGTTGTGGGGGCTCAACAAGGTGGGGGACCCCGAGGAGAACACAGGAGGCGCCCCGCAGTGCTGGGGGATGAGGGTGTGTACTAGTGCCCAGGCTTCTTTCAGAATTAGCAGACTGAGCTCTCCTCCCCTCTCCCCTTCCTGCTCCCTCCTTGACTCTCTCCCTGCTAGCCCCTCCCAGGAGTGCCCCAGAATCACTAAATTCTAGGATGGCTCCTGCTTCAGATGATCAGAGCCTAGCCTGGGGCCATGGACTTGCGCCCAGGGAAGGCCCACTGGGTCAGGGACAACTCATTCTAATGGCCCCTCCTCCCCTTCTCACTGGCAACGACTCTCCACCCTAGAAACGTTCATTCTATCTGAAGCTTCTTCCAAAGAGTCAGGGTCTCGCAGAAGGACTGAGAGACACTGGGTTAGGACCAAGGGAAGGGGAGGAGCCCACAGCACCAGAGGGTCTACTCACCGGTTTGCCGTCAAGCCCAATGGGACCCTGAAAGAGAAAGAGGCCGATGTAAACAGCGAGAGTCACAGGTCTCCTAGGCAGTGGTTAAGGCCCCAGGTTGTCTCTGCTTGACCGCTTGCCGTTATGAGACCATAACAAGCTTGAGTCTCAGCTTCCCACTCTAAAATGGTATGAGAATAATAGAATCTTCCATGAGGGGCCCTTGTGAGGAGTGAACAAGACACCACCTGCCAGGTTGGAGGAGGCTTCCCTGCAGTACATCATCTGCCCAACCTCCCAGTGTCCTGCTGGGACTCACTAGCCTGTGACTTCACTGCCTGTTCCTGTCTGCCGCCCTTTATTTTGGAATTGATTTCCCTGTCCATGAGCCACATGCTGGGCTACTCTCCTTGCTTGCTCTCCAAGAAAGGCTGCAGGAGAGGGTTCTTACTGACTGGGGTTTGGAAGGGCAAGAGCAGCTTGAGGGTGGGCCCAGGCTGAAGCTTAACCCAGCCAGGTCCAGGGCTTGCCGGGGACACAGCTCACCAGTTCTCTCCACTTACCGGAAATCCAGGAAAACCTCGAGTGCCCGGCTGGCCCTGAAAAGAGCAGGAGAGGAGTGAGGATGGGCGAGGAGGAGAGGAAGCCAAACCTTAGTCCCTGGTTCACCTTGGCTCCCAGAGAGTCCATGGTTTCTCTCCCACTCCTCTGTGATCGTCCATGGGAGACACTGGCTGGGAGGGAGGATGGAGAAAGATGGAGACGGACCATCATAGGAAATCTCCTCCAGGGACCTGGGGGTGGGGCAGGGAAAAGCAGGTGGCCAGCATCCTTTGGATCTTTCTGGGAAGTGGCCCCTGAGAGCTTCTCACTGCCCAGACACTCTGAACCTTGGCACGTGAATAAGATAGAGAGCAAGGACCGCAGGGGACTTGGCCCACAGCACGCTGGACCCCTGGACTGTGACTGTCTAAGTCCTTTTCATTTACACAGCCATTGCTCACGGCCATTTATCTGAGGATGGTTTGGATGTCAGAACATGGCCTTAGGAATGTGTTTTCAGGCCAGAACAGGTCAGGTGGCTCACTGTCCTCTCACGCTGCCTAGCAGCTCCTGGTGGGGCAATCCCCGGATACCCCAATCTGGGTGGAAGGCAGAGCAGTCACGCCCATCTTCCCAGAGGTGCAGAGTGCCACAAACGACAGCGTTCAGGCTGGAGATTAGAAGCTGGTTCACTGGCCACAGCCCAGTGGCTTAAGGCCCAGATTCAGGGCAAAAGAGATGTGTGGACAGGAGAAAAAGCGTGAGGCTGTGCAGATGCACAGGGCTGGGGCCGGCTGATCAGAAGATTCTAGGAAACATGGGTCCTGTCACTCCCCTTCTCATGAACCAGCAAGTGTTCCTTTCTGTTCATGTATCATTCAATGTCATCCTCAGTCTCATCCTGATCCACCATTTTGGTTCCCTTCCAGCCTTATCTTCCCACCTACTCTCTGCTCAGGCACCCTGGTGCATCTGCCTTTCCCTGGACACACCACATCCTTCATATGATTAGCTCTCAGCTTGGTGTCTCCCCTTGACTGAGATGATCTCGATCTTTTCCCAAGCTTGGGCTTTTGAGCCTGGCCGACTGAGTTCTAATCCTGCCTCCACCACCACTGATGGCTGTGTGATTCTGAGCAAGTTATTTAAACCTCCCTGTGCCTGTTTCCTCATCTATAGGATGGGGATAACAGTATAAATTCTTAGGGTCATTCAATTATATCTGTAAAGCCTATTGAAATGGTAGCTGCTATCATTGGATGTTTAACTGAACTGAACCTAGGAGTACCAGCATAAAGCAAGGTGGCTTTTGAGCCAGTACAGTCTTAGAATCTATGAAGATTTATCCTTATCAAGCAGTAGTTTCAGAATAAGACCTTGCCTAGAGGAAGACTTCTCTGGATCCATTTGCTATAAATCTGAAACATCCCCAGCCTCCTTGGGTCCTCCTTGAAGCTGTGGACATGAGTGCCCAGAGGCGTCTGCTCAGCAGACATGCTCAAGGGACACGGGTAAGTGGGATGGGGGCCTTGCTGTCAGGGTGGGCGCACTGGTCATACAGGGAGCGAGCTGGAGTATGCTGAGGGCCCAGGATGGTCCTGTGGCAGGCATCCAAAAGGGCAAGAGGGTGGAGATGCCACTCATGTACCAGAAGGGCCCCAGGCTTCTCTCCTGTCAAGGATAAGTGATGCTAAGAATAGCACTAAGGAGAAAACCTGGAAACCCCCCAGTGTAAACTGTCAGCCACTCTGAATGCTGAGAGGCCTGAAGAGAAGGTCAGGAGGAGAGGATTCCAAGAAACATCTTCAAGTCCCACTCCTGGTAATGTTTACACGGTAGGGGTAATCACATGGCTGGCTGATTACAGAGCTGGCCCTGGTAGCAGGACACATCTCTCCAGCCCAGAGCCAAATCCAGGGCTAACCAAGGCTTTTTCAGGGATCTTGGGAAGAATGTTGTCATTGACCAAATGGAAACTGGGACTCCACTTCCTGGAGAGGTTGGGCTGGGTGAGGCACTCGGAGAAGCTTGGAACCGGATTTCAGTTTCCATCTCTTCACATCTACGCTGAAGGTGGACATCTCCTCCAGTGTTTACTGACCGGTTCTATTTATTTGTGAACTGCTTGTTTGTATTCTTTATCAGTAATTCCTACTACATTGTTTATCTTTTCCTACTGATTTGAATAATGCTCTCTGTCAAGAATAGTAACTGAGTCATATGTGTTGCAAATATTCTTTCCAATTTGGCATTTGTCTTTTTTACGGTAGATTTTCTGTCATAGGGAAATTCTACACTGATGTCGACAAACTTATCAATCTTCTCCTATGGCTTCTGGGTTTTATGTCATCCTCTGGGAAGCCTTCCCTGACTGCCCTCACCCCAAGTCAGGTGCCTCCTCCGGGTCCCCACAGCTCCCTAACCATCCCTGGCTGAACGCTGACTGTCTGTACTGGAATCGCTATGGGATTGCTTCTCTGCAAAGGGGGCAAGCAGCCTGCAGTCAGGTTTCCATCATCTGCCCAACACCTAGGATGCAGTAGGTGCCTGACAAATATTAATGGAATGAATAAATGAAGAAACACTCAACAGGGGTATCGACCTGGTGTGGGATGTCTCCTTGTGAATGAGGGCTGGAAGTTCTGACAGCTCCTTCTGGCCCCTGAAGAGAAGCTGGGCAGGTGAGGGGCCCCAGGAAGGGATGAGCTCCCTTTGAGATGGGGGGGGTGGGGTGGGGGGCAGATGACCTTCCTAGTGCCTGCTGGGCCAGTCTGCATCTAAAGCTCCCAGCCTCCATCTCCAGTTTGATCGGCATATTGCTCCAGCATCTTGCCTCGTTGGAATGTGAACCGTCCTTCTCTAAAGGGCCTGGATGGATCCCCTTTTGCACACACCATTTCTAAAGCTTCAAGAGAGGGGGCAAGTGGCCTCTGGGAGCGGCAAGGCTGGTTCTCATTAGCAGCATGGATTCTGGGCCCTTCCTGGCTGAGTGAAAAGCCACATGTTCCTCATCATCCCTGGCCGCAGAGAACTTGCCCACTTGACCTCTACCTCTTAATTGCAATCGGCCCCTTGGTCTTCTGCAGTTCCTGCTCTCACCAGCTCCGGGTGGCTTCCTGGGAGGAACTGAGGGGGTTGCTCTGGTGTCTAGTGAGGACTCGGCAGGGGTGGCCCCAGTCATCTGGGTGATGGTCACATACACAGGCTAAAGTCGGAGGGTGCTGGGCTTGGTTGAGCCTCCTGGTACCGTAACGCCTCTCCCAGCACCAACACAACATGCAAAGGGAGGAGTTTTTCCTCCTTAAGGTAAACATCCTTTTTAAACAGTAGAGCTTAAACCATAGATGGGGGTGTTGGGGAAAGAATGCTGGTTTTGGAATGAGGCCAACTGGGCCCAAACCAAGCTCCAGCACGGACGAGCTGGGTGACCACAGGCTAGTTATGGGCCTCTGTTTCCTCCTCTGTGAAACAGGCTGACAGGGCCTGCCTCACAGCTTTCCCTGGGGAACTGAAGGAGACCAGCACATATATAGGCTTCAGCATAGGACCTAGCAAGTCTCCCAGGTGTCCAGGAGACGGAAGCTATTGCTGTTACCAGAACAGAAGGGACTTTTCACCATAAGAACCAAGCCCAGCTTGGGAGATGTGATTATGTGCGTTGCGTTGGAGGCCGGGGGAGCTGAGGCAGACCCTGCCCCCGAGCATGTTCCCCAGAAGTGGGGCCTTTCAGTCACTTCTAGGTAGCCTGCTGACATCACACTGCTGAAGGATGCTGCGAAGGGAGTGTTAGTGGTCCACGCAATGGAACATATGTGGTCACATCAGGAGGCAGACAGAAACGGTGGCCAAAGCATAGGGCCTGCATTCTGTGTTACTCCCCTGTCCTCCTAACAGGACCACCCCCAGGCTCAGTCCTTGCTGTTAGAACCTGGGGGACTGTCTCTCTCTGGGACTTTCCCGTCTCCTAGTTCCCCCTGGCTGGGCACCACTTTTTTTGGGAACACCTGGGCTCAGGACATCCAGGCTGTGGCTCCCTCAGTGCACAAGGAGGCTTACAGCCCATTGGGGCAGCGGCCACGTGAGCCCAGAAGCACAGATAACCCCAGGGCCTGGTGGTCTGCTACAGCAGTGGGGGTCAGAGTGCAGACTCAGAGCACACGGCCCAGGCTGAGTGTCAAATCCCAGCATGGCCACACTCTTGTGTACTAAGCAAGTCACTCAGCCTCTCTGTGCCTTGCTTTTCTCATCTATAAAACAAAGCTGCTAATAGTACCCACCTGTGGGGTCCTCATGAGGATTCAGTGAGCTGCAATGAGTAAAGATCTTAGGATACTGCCAGCCACAGAGTAAGCCAAGGGTCAGCCCTCATCCCTGTGGTCTGAGCTGGAGAAAACCTTGCTGAGAAGGCCTGTCTACACAGCCCAGCACCCCTCCAAGACCTGCCTCCAGCCCAGGCCCCCGCTCTGCCCGCCAGCCCTGATCCCTGGCTGCATCCTTCAGCTTGCCTCTCTGACCTTCCCAGGCTCCCCTTCTCAGCTCCCAACTCTCACCATAGCCCCTCCCTGGCTGCTCAGCTCAGCAGGGTCCCCATCATTTGGAGGTAGCTTAGCAATCTGCCCTCTGACTCCTCTCTCTAGTCTGTGGGTTGGAGACTCTGGCTTCCCCTTGGCTCTCTCCATGGAAGGCAGGGGAATGGGTGCGGGGTTGGGGTGTGGGGAGGGCGCTTCATCCATCCATTGGGCCAGCTTCTGGGAGTCTGAGGCTAGCCCTCCGTGCCCCTCCTCTCTCACCATGCAGGGCAGGTCAGGAAAAGAGCACAGCAGAGCATACAGGTGGCAGCCTGTTGCTGTGGTGGAAGCCCTGGGTGCCAGGGGTCCTGGGTTCTAATCCTGCTCCAGCCTTTATGTGGGGGATCCTGGCCAAGCCCCTAGCCCTCCCCAGGCATCAGTTTCCCCTTCTGAGAGGGCTGTGTTAGACCATCACTGAAGTCCTTTCCACCCTGACATTTGGTGATTTTATTGAAGCTCGTGGGTGGGGCGCTCTTTGAGAAAACTAGCCAGTCCTCCTTCCCATCGTCATGATATCTTCCCACATCATCACCCATGCCCCCCTTTTGGTCCCTAAGGAAGCCTATCTGAGGGGAAGCCGCTCTGATTTTCCCAAGTCCTTGGCCATGGGGTGGAGGATACCGGAACACCGGACCCAGCACTGAGCACAAAAAAGGAGCCTTTGAGAGTACGGGGTGGGTTGGGTCTCTGCCAAGACTAGGAGTGGGTGCCGGGGTCAGGGAGTCTGGACTCTGCGTCTCTGCTCCATGGGCTTCTGGAAACAAGGCTTGTCCCCTGGAAGCTGGAGCACCCCTCCAGAGAGGAGCAGCCCTTTGTCCCTCTGCCTGTAAACAGCAGGGCTGCCTCACAGCTGCTGTCATTTCGTGGCTAGAGGGCAGGCCCTTGTGAACCCTCCCGAGAGGTTGTAATTTCGGTATATTTAGTCAGGCCATTTTCTTTAACATCAACAGCAGCACTGAGGCCTGGCCTGGCTGACTGCATCCCATGCAGTGGTCGTCACACCCAGAGGCACAGCCAGGACATGTGCTCCCCCATCCCCACCCAGCCCTTAACTCATTCATCCCTCCACCCCAAAGAAGAGCAAAAATCACTTACTGGGGGGCCACGGGGACCGATGATGGACATCCCGGCATCTCCTGGGGCCCCCTGTTGGGGAGACAAAGAGGGAGGAGGGGGAAAGGGAGCAGGGGCAGGGGCGGGAGGGGAGGGGTGGGGAAGAGTAGAAGGAGCAGCTGGCAGGTGGGGAAGGCGGGGTGGGTGAGGTGGGGGTGCCGAGCCAGAGGCCGAGGACACAGTGGGCAGAGGATGCAGAGGAAGATGAGGGATCCAGAGGAGAGGGGACACATTCGGGAAGGATTGAGAAGGGCAGTGGGGAAGCCGGAGGAAGGAAGAGAGGAGATGAGTGAGAGCATACATGTGGGACCCCAGGCCGGGAAGCAGGGAAAAGAGGATGCAGCCCAGTGATGGGCAAGAGGGCGGTACAGGGAGGGAGGTGGGGGTAGGGGGACACTCAGCTCAGCCACTGCTGCTCAGGCCCCAGAGGCGTCCCCACAGGGCCCCGCTCAGGATGTTCCCCAACCTGCCCCAGCCCCAGCCAAGTTTTAAAACCCCTGAGGTCCTCTTCCCTGGCCCCAAATACCCACGTGGCTGCGCACCCTGTAACTTGCCTCGGGGAGGTGCTGCTGCAAACAGAGGGTGGGGACAAGACACATACTTGTTGAGTGGGCCTATCAGCCCCGGCCTGAAGATTACAGCTGCCTTGGACCTCCTAGTCCTGGTGTCGGAGCGACACAGAGGGCTTAAGTCTGGGAATTTTCAGTCTAGAGAAGATGGTGGCTGCTTCTGGGCTGGGAGCTCAAAGTGTCATCCAAGGGTGGTCCAGCTGCCTAGATAAATTTGTGTGTGTGTGCGTGTGCGTGTGCGTGTGCGTGTTGAGGGTGGGGAAGGGCGACAGAAGGACGATGAAGGATGTACAGAACACAGGTGGGCGTGAGAGGTGATGCTCTGGCAGAAGGATCCAGATTGTGCTCGACAGGGAGGAGGCAGGATACTGCCTCCAACCAGGGATCTAGGGCCGTACTTCCCGGTCTTGCTCTGCCAGGCAATTCACAGAATCTCTCCGAGCCCACATACCTCCTCTGTGAAAGGAAGCCTGAGAGCATCTCTGCTGCCTTTACAGGGCGAGGGATGGAAATACATTTTTCAACTGTCATGCCTCACACTCAGGTGAGGAGTGACTTCAAATTAATAACTATTTATGCCATTACAATTATACAATCATTTTTATACAAGGCAGTATAATGTGATGGTTATGAGCCAAAATGCTTGTTTGAGCCCAGCTCTGCTTCCCCTGGCTGTCTGACCTTGGGCTACCTAAATTCTCTCTGCCTCAGTTTCCTTATCTGTAATGCAGGGATAATAGTGCCTGTCTCATAGGGTGAATGTGAACATTTCATGAGATAATGTTGTAAAGTGCTTAAAAGAACGCCTGATACAGGAAGGGGCTGGCAAGGGTCTGCTATTGTCTGTATACAGTGGTTGTGTCCCCCGTCTTCCTGCTGGGTGGTTTAGCCCCAAACTCTTCATCCCATTTGGAGGACAGCATAGCACAGTGGTTAGGGGCCCCAGCCTTGGAGTCAGACACCCCGGGCTCGTCTCAAGCTCTGTCATTTTTTGCTTTGTGACTTTGGGTATGTGACCTTGCCTTTCTGAGTTTCAGCTCCTCGTGTAAATGGGAGTACTGAAGCCCCCCCGGAAGGGCTGCGTCAGGGTTAACTGGAGGAACAGAGCGAACGCTTAAGCTGCACCTGACACAGTTTGCCAGATGCTGTTACTACTGCTGTCATCGTTATCCTGGAGACGGGGAGGCTCGACTGCAGAAATTCACACAGCAGTGTCCAGGCATGGATGTATCGGGCTGGGCACCGGGAGGTCTGGCTTCCAGTGCCTGCCCATCTCTCTAGCTGGGGGCCCTCAGGCAAGCCCCACCCGTCTCTGGGCTGCAGTTGCCTCATCTGCAGAGTGAGCTGGTTAGCTGTGTGGCTCTCTGTAACCCTTCCGAGCCTGCTAGGGCTGATGTTTCAGGATTATCTCTTGGGCTTCTGGGTTCCAGGGGGCCCCAATCTACGACTCTGGGAGCCTCTCTGGGTGTTTCCCTCAGGGACACTTTCTGGGGCAGCACCAGTGTCTGAGGCTCAGGGGCCAGTGGTGGGCTGGGGAGGGGCTAGAACCAGCCACACAAAACAGCAGTCTGCGCTCTCCTTGTCCCTGGGAAGGGTGTCTGCCCTAGGCAGAAATCAGAGGCCACAGGCAGCCTCTGTGGGCAGGGGAGACCAACTCAGCCAGGGAAGCTGGGACCTTAGCCCGATGGTGTGGAAGCTGTTAGGAAACCAGGCTGCGAGAGGCTGCGAGGGCAGAGCAGGCCAGGGTGGCACGCTGTGCTGGCTATGTGCCAGAAGGAGGGCTGAGATGGGGGCCTCTGAAAGCACCCCCAGAGTCCAAGGGTAGAAGTGGAGGCGGGGGCAGCCACGCGGAGGGGAAAGTGCAGACTCACCTTCTCACCTGGTTGGCCCTTTCCTCCCTGGGGCAGCCACATGCAACACGGGGTGCAGGGAAGAGAGGGAGGGAGAGAAAAAAGAAAGGATGAGAGAGAGGCACACACACAAGAATTCGTGTTAATGGCACAATGACCAAACAAAAGAAATCACCGTGAAATAAGAAACAACACAAAACACAGATGCTGACAAACGACAGGTCCTGTGTCCAACACGCATAGCACACAGACAACTATTGCCTCAGCCCGGGGGCCAGCCCCAGCCACATAACTAAGACAGAAACAGTGGCAGGAGCCTTAAGAGGCCCTCCTGAAGAATGTGTATATGTGTGTGTGAGCGAGAGAAACAGGCAGACAGAGAGCAGGAGAAACCACCCAGGTCAGAGAATCATCTGAGGATGCGTGGCGCCGGCCAGCTGGGCTATTTGGGGTGGGAATGGGCACGGGAGAGACTTTCCCAAGGACCCTGTGGTGAGGTGGGATTTAATTGGTTTGAGGATCCAACTGAGCACCAAGTACAAAGTTTTGCCAAGCTCAATGTGCCAGGAGTCATTAGGGCAGCCAGGCAAGAAGGTGGGAGGGGGCGGGAGGAACGTGAGAGGACAGATAGAAGGACACACACGTCTGGGAGGATGGAAGATGGATCCGGGATGCAGAGGAAACTGGGTCATCACCAAGGCCCTCTATAACCGCAGTGACCAGCAGAAAGACAGCTCCAAGCCACCTTAATCGGCAGAAGCCAGTATCCCTCCTCTGGTGAACTACAGGAACAACTCAGGCATTTCACACTCACTGGCTACCCCAGTCCTTATCAGGTGGCTCATGCCAGGACACCTACTGGGCAGCCAAAAGGGTCCACTGTCACATTTAAAATAGCACAAGCAGCAAGAAAGCCTCAAAGTGGCTTGCAAACAGCTTTGTGTTGAAGGAAACAGGGGTAGGGGGGTGGACCTGCGACTCTGGGACAGACACTTAACATCCGAGCTTCAGTCTTCTCATCTGAATAATGTGTCTCCCTCATGCAGTTCTTGTGATGAGCTGATGTGTGTAAAGCTCTTAGCAGCATGCCCAGCACACAGGCAGCACTTTCAAGCATTAGCTATGATGTGGGTGCCTTTTCTCTGAGCACAGGGCTCATACCAGGCAAGCCAATTCACATGGGATGCCATACCCAGGCCTAAGGCCAACCCAGCCCAAGCGGTGAAGTTATGAGGCAAAGCATGTGAGTGACATGGAATAGTGGCACAGGGCCGGTGAGGGGGCACTGGGGAGCCAGGGTGGAGGTTGAGGCTGCGGTGGGGAGTTAGAGGTCAGACAAGGAGAGTAGCTCGGACCACATCCTAGATGAGGCTGGGGGTTGGTGAGGCCAGCGTGTGGCCATCACTGCCTGAGGCTGCCCTCAGGTTCCTGTGCTGCTCTTTCTAGCCCCTCAAAGGCTAGAAGCCACCAGGAAAAACCCTGGTGCTGGGACCTCAAAGCCTAGTGCTGACCTTCCCATCCCTGAGATGCGTGCTCCCTATCAAACATTCCCTTTCACCATCTTAATTTTTTCAGCAGGAAACGTTATATGTTTTAACTCCCAGCCTCCTGGGGAGGATTTGGAGGCACTGCCTGGAAGCCAGCCCTCTCTTCACCATCTTCTGGTTTCTGTCTAGGGCAGGTGCCCCGGAAGCTGGCCCCAGAATAGCATCTGTAGAGCACTTTCAGTTTGCATTTCTTGCCATCTTCTCCTGCTCTTGCTGGGGGATGGTCGCAGGAGCAGCTATAAATCTGAGGGTGAGCTGCCAGCCTTGCGGGGGTTAAGGGGGTGGGAGTCCTCAGTAGGTAATTGGCAAAGAGCTTTCTTCATGCAACTTTTGGATTTTTCCTTTGCCATGGCAGCTCTCTGGAGAGTAAAGCCATATTGCAAGATCTGAAGGACTGGATTAAAACTTTTCCCTTCAACTCGCATGTCCCTCTCTGAACCAGACTTGGACTGGGGAAGGGAGAGGTGGGACAGGCAACGCCTCGCCATGGTCTGCAGGATGGGCCAGCATGGGGAAGCAAGCAATGGCCACCCAGGCAGGTGCAGATGCTCCAACTCACCACACGTCCAGGCATCCCAATGGCACCTTTGTCCCCCTGATGAAAGAGACAGAAACAATTAGATGTTGCTGGAGCTGGGCCAGCACATGAGGGACCCCATGGCTAGCTAGACACTCAAGACCTGGTTTGCATAGGCACTTGGGAAGATTCCCAGGCATTATGTGGGTGAACTTGCCCTTTCAGCCACACAGACTGTTCGGCCACATCCTCATTATGCTCAGTTTCAAGGCACGGATCAGGGTGAGTGGCAGCTCCCACATGACAGATGGGTGAATCACTTCCCTTGGTCTGTCTCTGCTGGAGCTGTGGGGCAGTGCCCATGGTTCCCACCAACTCCCCAGGCCCTCTGTCTGGGAAGGCTACCGACAGAGTCCTGCCTCTCCTCACTGCCACCCCCAGGGCCAACAGTGCGCCATGTGGATTCAGTCGCATCACGAGTTTCAGCTGCTCAGAGGGGGAATTGCTTTGTTTTGCAGCCAGGGGTTACATCTTTTCACTCTGGAAATCTGCTTATTAAGTTTTGTTCCTCCCCCTTTTGGTAGAGAATATTTTTTTGCAATCATAATGTGTGCAGACTCATAAAATCTGGGGTGGGGCCTGGGGTTTGCTGGGAGTCCGAAAGGGTGGAAACCAATAGGGGCTGAGAATCCGATGGCATCTGTCCCGGCCTGCTGGGCAGGAGATAGCTGGGCTTGTGGGTGCCCCTGCAGGGTGGGCATTTCTAGGGTAATTCTGTGTCTGCTGACCCCACTGAGGCAAAATGCCTCGGAGATGGTTAGCATCCCAAGATGTATGTGGACACACCAGAGAATAGCGAGCAGCTCTGAATTAGGCTCCTGCTACACGTACACTGTTAAGGCTGAGAGTGTCTTTAGTAAAATGTTCAGCCTTTGCGAAAGAGGGGCAGGTCGCAGTGATGGTTATAAGCGTGGATTTGTTTCCTGAACTTCCCTAACTATCTGCATCTCTCGCCTGGGGCTGCTTGGAGGATGCCATGAGACTGTGGTTCTGGAGAGCTAACTCCTGGTGTCTGGCACCTGGTGAGTGCTTGTGTAAACCGCGTCTACGGGTAGTGAGCCAGGCATGGCCACGGGCAAGTGATTTTTATAAGCATGTGTGTACTTCACACTTTTGTATTTCACAACAAGAGGCCAATGTCAATCAGTCAATTTGTGGGTCAATCCCAGGTCCCTTCATGGAAGCCTAAGCGGGGCTGTGACCCTTCCTGCTGAGGATGCCAGGCCCGCTGGTTGCTGGCTGTGACATCCCCATGTCCCACTCACTCCTGGGCTTTTGAATGATATTGCAGGATGTGTGTTTGGGTTTCTTTCATTTCTTGTTAAAAACTAATGTTCTTTGCAGTCCTGGCCATAAAACATTTGGGTTAGGGACCGGCATGGAACAGCCAGAGACTGGAAACTGTGCGGCTATTCCTGCTCTGCGAATTGCCCCCAAATGCTTTTTAAAGGTGGACATCGTCAGAAAAAAACAAAGTCTGCCCACATTCCCTAGTCATCTTATTTTTCCCCTCCTTGGATTTCACGGGACAGATTTCCCCTGTTTTCCTTTGCTCTAGAGCTTCTACTTGCTAGGAGAGTTTCCATTTTCGAGGCTAAACATTCTCCCACATGCATTTTATTAAGAAAGTCACTGCTGGACATGAATCCTAGAAGCTGTTGGATTAGTCAGGAGGTGATAGTATAATTCAGTCTAAAAGAGGAGTAACTGGGACAAGAGGGATGCAGAGAAGTCCCTAGAAGCCAATGGATGTGGCCTTCAGTGCAGGGAGAGAGGGCAGCCTGCTGCCAGCCCCACCTCGGCCCTCTGGCTGGCTGCAGCATCTTGCCTGAGCCACTACGCATCTGAGTAACGTGGGGCCGCTAACAAGCCTACAGCTGAAGCCCAGGCAATCAGACAAGCTATTTTACCTCTCTCTGTTTCCTCACCGATAAAATGTGCATAGCAATGCCCATTTCACTGAGTGGCTGAACAACTCAGATATATGAAAAGGGATTAGCATAGTGCCTGGCATGTATTGTCTCAGTGAGAGGTGGCTATTAGTATTATTTCTACTTTTGTTCCAAAGCCCCCGTGGTTACTTGACACAGCCTCTCTAGCATTCAGAAATGGTAAATGGGAGGAAAACAAAGTTTTGGAGTCTACTCTTACCAGGGGGCATGGGACAAAGTGGGGACAATGGTCTTCAACTAAGCTGGGACACAGGAGGACACCAAGTAAGCCAGGAGGCTGCCTTCTTGTGCAGTCCCCCCATTATAGGGCCACTAGTCTGGAAGTCAGATCCAGCCCTGGAGGGGCCTGCATGCACTCATTTGCCTGCCTGGGGCCGCAGGAAAGGCACAGGGGAGCTTCACCCTCAGCTATAGGCTAGAGATGCTGGAGAGAGGCCTCCACCTCGATATACCTGGAGGAAAGCAGCCACCCAACCTCACCTGTCCTCAGATTGAGAAGGAGCCTGCGAAAGAGATGCAAAGGAAAAACAAAATGAAAGCTACTCACCGGGAGGCCAGGTCTTCCAGCAGGACCCTGAAATAGAGGCAGAAAGAGTGACGTTTGGGAAGGTCAAGGTGTTACAATATCCAACGGCTCTACACGGCCCAGCTGGCCGTGAGGGCCGGGGGTCACTTGTGCTCTGTGCGCCTCTGCTATTTTATGCACAAAATGAAGAAAGGGCTTTACTCGCTAAGCCTCTTTTTAGTCCTAGTATTCATTCATTCATTCATTCATTCATTCACAACAGCTGTTAGCAGGGGTCTCCCCCATGCCAGGCCCAGGGCAGGTACAGGGAACAGAAAGACAAGAACGTCCCATCATGTCTCTGTCACTCATGACTCAAGGATCATCAGGGCTCTGGGCCTCACGAAAGCATCACCTCTCTCTGAGCCTCTGCCTCAGTGCACACGTGTCCCCCACTCATGTGTGCTGGCCCTGCCTGGGAAAGGGACCGAGGCGGTCAGACATGTCCTACCACATAGGAGAAGCCAGATGTCTGCTGCGATGAAGCAGGTCCACCTGGTACACTTCTGCTGGACCTGCCCCATCGGGGCTGAGGGACCACAACCGTCCCCCAGGGGGCCCCTTCCCCTCTGTTGGGATGCTGAAGAGGGCAGTGGGACTTCCTTCCTTTGATGCCTCCAACCAGCTTCAGACCACCATCTCCACAATGAGTTGGTGCTGGGGGTGAGGCAGGAGGCTGGATCCCACCCTGTGTGGGCCCTGTGTGGCTCCAGGAGTCTTCAATGACCACCACCATGGCTTTTTCAAACCCTTTATTTACAACCCTAGGACTCCTGCCTAGAACAATTCTGGGTGTAGACTAAAGACTCCATATGATGGGTCTCAAATCCCACTGGAAAGAGGAAAACATTCAACAAGATGTCGATAATAATAGTTAACCTCAGAGCAGCATGTATAGGATGGGGTTCAGGAACCAAGCAAATTCTGAGCTCATCGTGTCTTTTTTGCTCTGGCTTCTGACTTCCAGATGGATCTGATACAAGATGGTGTCTGAGAAATTGCTCTAGGAGCTGCCTCGTGGGGCACCGTGGAGAGCCTGGCAGTGGGGAGCAGGGGCACCTGGAGAGAGATTCTTGAGCTAAGTCCCCAGCCTGGCGTGGCCAGGGCCTGTGGTCAGGAGAGGTGGGGTCTTGGTCAGGGAGAAGCAGGATTTTAGTTAAGATATGGGCTCTGGAGTGAGCCCACCTGTGCTCGAATCCCGGCTCTGCACTTACTCGTCAGTGACTTTAGTCAAGTTGTTTTGTCTCCCTGTGTCTCAGTTTCCTCACCTTATAAATGGGAGAACAAGCATATCTACTTCTTAGGATTAAATGAGATCATGTACGGAGAGGACTCAGCACAGGAGACCCACAGGGAGCAAGCGCTGAGTAAACACTAGCTACTGCGATCACGGAGAGAGCAGGACTGGCTGACGAGGCTGGCCTCTCTGGACTCTGCTGTCAGGTGCGGTTCCTCTCCTCCCAGACATCCTGCTCTTCCCGTAAACCCGTGGCAGCAACAGGAGTGGATCTCAGGGGGTCCACCGGGAGACAAGTGCATCCCGTGCAGGGCTGCTAAGGCAACACAGGCAGCACAAGGAATAAACATGCCCCGTCCTGTCCCTTGTTCCTGAGGACGTCCTGGAGGCAGGGCTGCAGGGATGCCCTCACTTGGGCCCAGCCAGGGGGTCCTGGGGGGCTGCTGGTTAGTGGCCACAGGGGCACAGGGCCCATGCCCACCCCTTCACTCTGCTGGGTTTTGTTCCTGGGGCAGGCAGGGTGCTTTCTGCTTGGTTCACGGATGTGTTCCCAGGGTCTAAAGGAGTGCTGAGCTCTTAGTAGGTCCTTAATTCATGTTTGTGAATGAATGAACCTGAGGGCAGATACCATGAAGCTGGGAATACAGCCTCCTTCTTTCTCAGCTCCTCAAAGGAAGCTCAGCACTGAGGGGCCTCAACCCAGAGCTTTAGCGCTGAGCGCATCCCTCTTCCCAACCCTTCTAAACACTATCAGGGAGTGGGCCACCTCCCTCCCGTCCCAGAAAGCACATCCCAGGCAGCATGCGCCTGAGGAGGGTTCCTAACCTCACACAGGGGGAGTCTACCCCACCAGATGGGGACAGAAGGGGTAGTTTGCCACTGCTCCAGGGTACTGACCACCAACATTGCCCGCACAGGAGAGGAACTTCTTTAGGGTCTCAGCACCAGGGAAAGCAGTGCTTCACCCAGATGCTAGGGCGCTCCTTTTACTGCACCCTGACACTTGCAACAATTCTGCTTTCCTCTCTGCTCTGACCACCAGGATGCTCAAAGCAGAGTCCACAGGATGTTGTGGTATCATCAGCCCTGAATTCCCTGTTTTCCTGCCTCTATTTTCTATGCCTCCCCTCCATTGTTTCCTTATTTAGTTTGTAAATCACCCCAAAAATGTTTCTTGGAACAAGGTGGGGGAGAAATAAAATGAAATAAGCTTACTGAATGAAATAAAACAAAATGACATGAAATGAAAATTAAAGGCTTGTCAGAATCTTTGGGGATCATCTAGAGAAGTCTTCTGTTTCTAGAATTTAAATGAGTTAATATATTCTAAACGAAAAAATATAGGCATACATATATACATACATATGTACACACATACATATAGACATTATACGAATATACATATACCTATACATACATACACACTCATATGTATAACATATATATTCCTCACAACACCTGTATGAAGCACACTACTACTACTTCAGGTGGGGAAACTGAAGCACAGAGAGGTAAAGTAACTTGCTTGAGGTCACACAGCTAGAGGTGACAGAGACAGGATTCTGACCCAGGGGGTCTGGCTCCAGAGCCCATGCCTGTAATCACTCTATTACACTGCCTCCATAAAAAAACAATAGTGTCTAACACATAGTAAATAAGTGTAAGCTAGTATTTCAGCAAGGATCGCTTTCAACCAGGGCTGGCAGCTGGATATCATATATTTCCCTATATTCCTTCAGAGAAAGAGACATACATACTTCCTTTGGTCATCTGTTTCAGTCTCACAGGTCTCATAATTAAGAAATTTTTCTTAAATCTATTGCAGGAATGGTCAACAGCTATCCGCTTGAGAGCAGACTAATGGATTGGTAGTGACAGATGACAGGCTAAGAAGCCTCCTAATTGATTAGCAATGTCTGCCATGGGTGAGAGGTGGATGGGGGCAGTGGTGGGTACAATTTTTCTACCACTCAGATGATTCCTTCTGTTACTTAAACCCATCCTCGGTGGTTGTGTTCTCTGGGCGCTGGCCATTCTTAAGCCCACAGGAATTGGGGTCTAGAGTCACCCCCGGAGGCATCCGAGAAACACCCAGAGGGTGGCAGACAGGCATTGTGAGCAGCTGCCATCTCCCTCTCCCTGCATCTGGCGTGACATTCTTCCTTTGTAAGAAGTAGAGAGAACGGGGCGAGGGGGCGCTTCCCACCCATGCCAGCTTCCCATTTCCTCCTCATTGCACCTTGCGGCTTCAGCCAGAGTTGGGTGAAGGTTCAGGCCTGTTCTGTGTCAGGCTGAGAATTCAGGAAAGCTACCTGGGCTCCCCTCCCTCACCCCATGGCTCGGGTGGTGGCTGGGTGGGCAGGGATTGTGAGGAGAGGCCCAGATCCACCCCCCTCATTTGCTCTGGCACTGCAGAGCCCCCAGGAGTGGCAGCATCCTCTCCAGCTAGGAACAGTTGTGGGATGAGGCCAGCAGAAGCTCTCAGGATGCTGTGTTCCTGGTAAGGAGTCAGGCAAGGACCCAGAATGGACTCAGGTTAGCCCAGTAGCCTGGCTGGGGGAACGAGGTAGATGGGGGAGGTCCTGGGAGTGGAGGAGACAAGGGCTCTTTTTGGCTTTGTCAAAAAAGAAGGGGAAAAGCAGCCCATTTCCAGCAGGTGGTCCACTGAAGTTTCCCAGGGCAGAGTTTATTTTGGAAGATTGATGACAGGAATTGAGATCTGACATCTAAAACATGTGTGATAAATCACCCCTCCTCCTTTCAAGGAATGACACGATTTTCCTCTCTCTGTAACAGAGCAGTGAGCGAGCCAGGCGGGGTCGGCTGCACGGGTTCATTGTGCCTTTCAAGAAAGACATAGATGTAATGGAACATCATGGTCTTATTACAAATTGGGCCGGCTGCTCTCACAGGTACAGATCAAGAGGAGAACAGCTATGGAAATGACTTCTCCGAGGAAGGGAGGATGATAGGGCCGCTTTCAGTGTCGCTGAGAAAGATCTGATGTGGAGGGCCTGGCCCTTTCAACTCTAATCCCCAGCTCCCCTGGCGATCTCTGGGGCTTTTGTTGGGATATCAAATGCTGTCCTCAGAAGACGCGCTCCTGTTCTCTGGATCCATTACTTTGGGGAGGCAGTCTCCTCGGGCTCTTCTCAGGTTCTCTGTAAATGGCTTGGCTCCCCCACCCTGCCCTGGGCTCCTGGGCGATACCAGGGGAAGGAGCCTGACATGCTGCCTCTACTTCGTGCCGCTTCCCAATGTAACCCACTGACATTACTCTCTTACATAAAAACACCACCACCATCACCTGCCCGAAGTGACTCAGCCAGATGGAGCTGCCCACACAGTGCCATGGACACCACGTCCTCAAGAGCAGTCCACACGGAGAGCCACTCACCGACCTGTTTACTAAATGGGCAGGCCACGTTTCAAGGACCAGAACTAAGTAGAGATGACCTCTTTCTTCTTTCTAATACCTGGTGCTTCTTTGACTCCACTTGGCTGTTTTGGGGACAAAGGAGCAGGCATTGTTCCTAACAATGGGGCAAGCCAGCCTTTCAGATTGAAACTGGGACACGCTCTGCCCTGGGCACAACCACTGTTTGGGCCTGGAGGGTGCAGAGGTGGGTGGAAAGCAAAATGGTGGCCACGTCAACCTTCTGGAGGGACCCTGCAGACTTCAGCAGAGGGTGCAGGGGGCTCAGTAACCCCACCCAGGGCCCGGTTACCAGCAAGGAGCAAGGCCTTTCAGACGTGCGAGACTGGCTGCACTGGAGTACTTACAGGAGGTCCTGCAAGAGAGAGAAAATGCCAGGGTCAGTGTCACTGTCGTAAGGGCTGCCTTAGAAGCAGCATCCAAGAATTCTTCAGCTGAAGGGTTTCCATCTGGCCTTCAAAGTCAATATTTTCCTGGCCCACTTTCACAGTATAGACTTTTCCCCCTTTATTTCCTCTCCATATTTTCATCATTGGATGAGAAACCCAGAGGTCTGCGTCACAGCCCTAGTTTCCCAACCCCCAGATGGGCTCCGTGGGACCCACGCAGCTCGTACACACTGAACACAGGGCAGTGGGCACTCAGGCACCTTGCTGAAGGTCAGAAGTGTAGCAGAACCTAAAGAGATTGCGATTATTAGCACATTCGTCGTCCTCTCTGTGCTTCCATGAAACGAAATGGAAAAGCAGCAGGAACAGCGGGGAAGGTTTCTCACTGGGTTCCCTGCCTGATGTCTATCAGGCCTGTCCTGGTTTCTGTTAAGCTGTGAGTCAGGTTTTCTGTCCTCCTGGGTCTGCTGCCCACTCCCTCCTCCTCACCGCCCACCTCTGTGCTCCGGCCCCACCCTCCCTCCACGCCTCCCCCTTTTGTTTCCTCCTCCTCTGTGTGGCCACTCTCCCTCCTCCCTCCCACAGGCCTCAGTAATAGCCCTATCTTGTTTCTGACAACAGCCAAGAATTACAAATTCAAAGGTTCCGCAAAAGGGACAGGAGGATAGGTGGGGAGGTAAGGTAGAGAAAAAGCAGCCACAGAAAGATAGTGAACTGAAAGGCATTTCTGCAAACATGAGTCACAAAACCCCCCAAGGTCCATGGGATTCCCAGCTGGGCCGGTGCGTCTGCCCAGCCCCTGGTGACCTGGCCGAGTTAACACAGCTGCTGCTCCTGTTGCTTCTTTTATGCTCGGCCAATAGAGACTCCTGATGTTTCCCTTTGCTCCTCACGTTCCCAAAATCGGCTCCCCCCCCCAGCCCCTCAACTGCCTGCTCCTCTGTCCTGGGCCCCTTCCAGGAGCACGCAACCTCTGTCAGGCCATCGCGTTAAGGGAGAACAAAATGTTTTTAATAATAATAATAATAACAACAACAAGAACAACAACAAAACAACAACAACAACAATAATAATAAAATAGTGAAGAGATGTGGTGCCGGGTGAGGAGGCCCAGGCAGAAGGTTTCAGAACAGCGAGAGAAAGGGGAGTTGAGGGAGGCGGGGACCATCTGGGACCTATTAGGCTGAGGAGCAGGGGAATGTCACCCTGAATCTGAAAATATCCCCTGAGTACAGCTTGCCTGAGGGGCCAGCCCAGCTGGAAAGTCCATGCTTCCTGGCCAGGGGAAGTGTCCTTGTGAGAAACAGGCTGGTGACAAAGTTCAGCCCACAGCAATTTTGGGATAGTTTAGCCACATGGCGAGCAGATGCCCTGCACCCGCCGGGCTCCCAGTGCACAGGCTCTGCAGGAGTCCCTGGTGACGCGGCGGAGCCCCGGTGACCACCCTGCCTGCTGTCAGCAGTCTCGGCTGCATAGGTATCACACTATGTAGCCGGGCAGCTGACGTGAAACGCGGCACTTAGCCCAGGCCCAGGAGAGCAGTTTGCTGGGTCCCCCCAAGTGATATAAATTCTACTGCAGATTTCAAAGGTTTTTACATCACCACCATTACCGCACATACCTCTATGGTCCTTACTATGTGCCAGGCACAATCCTAAGTGTTTTCCACTGCAGAGGAGATTCTGTTATGCCCACCTTGTAGATGGAGATACTCTGGCACAGAAAGGCTGACCTACTCCCCCAAGGCCAAGTCATTAGTAAGCAGCGGAGCTCCTGACTTTTCATCAAAGCACCTCTCTCTACTCCTCTCACTCAAAATACAACTCACTTTACCCCCAAATCGCCCACAGGCCTTTTCCCTCTCCACGCCTCTCCCTTCGATGGGTGTCATGTTCAGCCTCTTGCTCCTCTCTCTGGACCCAACCCTCCCACTTCTCTTTTACGGGCCCCTTTTTCTGATACAAGGGAATCTGGCTCTGTCAAGCTCTTCCAGGCTGGCAACCCCCCACCTGTCACACAGATTTCAGGATGGGAAAAGCCCCTCTTTGTTAGTTGATTCTGTACCTTAGGGGAAGAGAGATAGTGGAGTTATAAAAAAAAAAAGACTTTTTCTATCACTAACATTTCCCCCTCTGGCAATGATGATCCTCAAGGGTCCCCCTGTGAAATCTTTAAGGCCCTTGGAAAATCTGCTGCTGCCCTGCCCCTGCCGGCTTTCATCAGACCTCTGGATTTCAGAGCAGATGCTTCATCTAATGCTGTGTTCGGGGCGCAGCTGCTCTAAGGTGGCTGGGGAGTCGATGGCTTTGTGAAAGCAGTAGTGCCTTGATGTCACTGGTTGGTCTCACATGTATGACACTTGGCCATGCTCAGTAACATTGACTGACTTGTCATGCTGGCCAAGTATCAAAAGACAGGGTCACCCCAAGGCATCACCTAGTCCCCATTGTATGGGTGGGGAAACAGAGGCCCAGGGAGAGTAGTGATCATGCAAGGTGACAGGGATGGGGCCACAACCCAGGTCTCCTGACTCCCTATCTAGGGGTCTTGCTAATAAACTACACTGTCTCTCTTGCTCTGTGTAGTTGACCCTCTCACCCACCACCTCAGTGAGTCCACTGCTGCCCTTCCTGGGGTTTGGCAAACGTCCTCCAAGTAAGGCAGTCATGTTCTCCTAAAGGGACGTGTAGGAATGCACTCCAGTGAAGAATCCTGGGTAGTCACGCCTTTCTTTCAGCCATTTTTGGTATGTTCATTTATTCATTCAACAAACATTTAATCAACACCTGCTGTGTATCAGTCACTGTGCTGGGCTGTGGCTCTATAAAGATGAATAAAGCACAGTCACCACCCTTTGAGGAAGAAGAAGTTCATTTTTAAAGCATTCAATATCTACCAGTCCTGATGCTAAGCTCTAGTGATACAGACAGAAATAACTCATTTAACAGTTTTCTATGTCAAAGAGCTGGAGAAGTTCCAGAGAAGAGAACTAAAACGAACAAGAGGATTTAAGGGAGAAAGTTATGCTGTGAGAGGATTCACTCATTTGTTCACTCAGTCATTCATTCAACATTTACTGAGTGCCTATGACGTGGCAGACTAAATACAATCATTATAACAGCACATTTAATCCTTATAACAAGATTATACACACAAGGTTGGCATTATCATTCTCATTTCATAGATGAAGAACCTGAGGCTTAGAGGTTAAGCAACCTTCCTAAGGTGGTCCCCTTGTCTTAAATGGCAGCGTCTGTTTTGTTTTTCTTTCTTTCTTTCTTTCTTTCTTAGGTTTAATTTCCATGCAGCGGAGCCTGGATTTGAAACTTACCCAGAAGCCCGTGCTCTCCAGGTTGGAGGTCATGAAGGTCAAATAGGTCATGTCTAGGGCTGGGAGGGTCCCCCTTCTAATTTAAGCAGGTAAGGCCCCTCTCCTCTCTTCCCCTCACCCCTCATCCAGACCTTGGATCCAGTCCCAGTCCTGGACAGAGAAGTAAAGAGCCACAGGGTGTGCCTGAGTTCAACGTCATACGAGCCATGATCTGACCCTGCTTGACTGCTGGGCTCCCAGCAGCTGGGGTCCTAGCCCCGACCCATGCCGCCTGGTGCCTGCTGCCAGGCTGCCTGAAGCTGACCACCTGCCACTTGGCTCTGCCACGTGCCGACCCACCCACTCTGCCAGGACAGATGCTCTGCATCCCGGGCTCTCCTCAGACCCGAGTGACTAACAGTGCCTGTCACGCTCTATCTGCTGGAACCGGGGTTCTCAACCGGGGGTGATTTTGCCCCTCAGGGAACAGTTGGCAATATCTGGAGGCATTTTTGATTGCTACAACTGGGAGGTTGCTTCTGGTCTCCTGCGCGTAGAGGCCAGGGATGCTGCTAAACATCCTATGATGCACAGGCAGCTTCCTACAAAAAAGCATTAACTGGCCCCAAATGTTAATAGTGCCAAGAGTGAGAAATCCAGCACTGTACTAACAGAAGCAGTCCTGTCTCTGGGCTCCCCATGTGTCTACGGTCCTGCTTATGCTCCTAGGTCGAGGCCCTGGCCCTCAGTCCATTTGTAGTTTGCCAACTTTGGCGATTTTCTCCTATAGGTTGGCCTATTCAGCCTCCACTCAAGACTTTGTTAGGATAAATAATAATTCATTTATTAAGCAATTAGTCTGTGCCTGACACTATTCAAAAAACTTTATGTACTGCCTAACAAAACAGTGAAATAACTACTATTATTATTAGTCCCACTCTACAGATGGAAGAGCTGAGGCCCAGAGAGTTTAAGGCACGTATTCACGGTCGCAGAGCTCATGCACGCCTGATGCTACCACGGCGTGAACACAGCTTGGCACAGCCTCCCAGGACATAGGAGAAATAAAAGGAACAACTTCCCCCTTAAGAAGTGGCTAAGGAGGGAAACACAGGTAGCTCAAAAACCATGAAAAGAAATTCGTCAGCGGCAGGCGTGAAGGCCTGTCAAGGGAAACTGAACGAGCTTTGAGGCAGCCCCTGAACTTTGAGGTTGACATCAAAGAGAACAGGAAGCCTGTCTGCCATGCAGCCCCACGGTGGGAATACTGGCTTTCCAGCAGACTTCTGGGCAGACCGTCTGGATTTGGTGCCCTGAGAGCATGTCTGACAAGTCATGCTTGGTGACTCTCAGAGGGCTTCCGTGTATCTTAGCTCATTGTGCTTCACCACAACCCAGTTCCCATTTTACAGATCAGGGAACTGAGGCTCAGAAGGGATGTAACTTGCCTATGGTTCACAGCTGGTAAGGGCTCCTGCATCCTAGTCCACACTCTTCCTGGAACAGCCCACCACTGGCAGAGCTTTGAGGGGCAGTAGTAGGCTTTATATTTCTTAGAAAAAATATAAAAGTACCCGGATGGTGGTATGCTGGGACTGGCGCATATTACATACATTTTTGTGAGGGTTGATTGTGTGCGTCAATTCCCAACTCTGCATTCAGTGACTTCACATTGGCAGCTGGAAATCAACCATGGTGGGAGCATTCACACCACAGAAATTGGCAACAGCTACAAAGCAACCCCATCTCCACCCTAGGAGCCAACTGTTAACCATTTTTCAGCACACTGCAGTGCTGATATGTGCCATGATGATGTCAGCCACAAGATATGCCCAGTCCTTTCCAGCTTAGGCTGATGGAGAGTAACAGGTCCTGAGAGGAGTGGGCAGCTGCTAAAATCACACATGCCACACTCTACTCCTGCACTCGTGGCAGACATTGCTAATCAATTACAGCTAGTTTTCCCCTAGTATGCCTTGACAAAGTTTCACAGTTCTTTCCAACACAGCCACTATCAATCAGCAGAAGCTGGCATATGAGATGAAATCTATTAATCATCTTGGAACTAGAGCCGTCTGGGCGGGTAAGACACAGGGAAACAAGTAGGCAAAGCGTGAGGGTCCTTTTCTGACTTCTCAGGGAGGGCTGGGGCCAGCCTTGGTAGGTGAGCAGAGGTGGAGAGGCTGGGTAACCTGGACTCCCCAGCCGTACCTCATACCAGGGGTATACAGTAGCATTAATGGCAGCCCTCTCCCCTAGTCCCCATCCGGTTGTCAAGACCGGCAGAGGGACCGGGAGGTGTGAGCAGGGAAAGGACAGGAGCCAGCAAGTTCCCCTCCAGTTTGGTTCATGTCCTGGCCCCAGGAAGTCCCCAGATGTCCTACTGCTGCCACATCTGGAGCCACCAGAGGGCAAGCTGAGGGCAACACCTTCCTTCAGACACCATGGAAGTGGCCTTCCTACCTGACAGGGCCTGGAGCCAGATCTTGGGGCTCCTGGACCCCTCTGCTCTTGGCAGGCCCCTCCCTTCAATGTGGAGGTTGTCCCCCTTCTTGTCCTTGCTCCCCATCTCATTTGACAAGTGCCTGGGGACAGGTGGGGCAGTGGGCTGGGGAGAGGCTCAGGTGCCCACTCTTCCTGATGTGGAGGGTGTGCCTGAGTAGCAGACTCTCTCATTGTCTCTCCAGTGCTCCTTCTCTCTTCCTACTGAACCCCAATTTTATTCTAGTCCCCGCCCATTCTTCACAGCCCATGTCTCCAGGAAAACCGATTCCAGGCCTAGCTGTGAATGGGTGAGCGTTAAGTGTCTGGACCCCTTGCGGAGATGGCTCTGAAGTGGTCAGTCTGCACAGGCAAAGAGGGAGCCCACAGCTGAGGACACTGAGAGATGGAGATCCCACTTCAACGACTGCAGCTCCCAGCACCCCAGACTCCCACATACCCTGTGGCTGGAAAGCAGTCCCGAGGTTCCAGGAAGCGGCCACAAGGGCTGCTGGCTGGCAGGAGGCCACAGACAGGGAGGAGGAGACCGAGCGTGCAGACCTGGCGGTGGGGACCCTGCCCAGGGGACAGAGGGCAATGCCCAGCCCCTGCAGAATGGATAACGGCTCCAACCAAAGACGGCCACAGACCACACCTGTGTCCCCTCCCCAGCACCACAGCAGCTGCAATCCTGGGAGGGGGAGAGAGAAGGGGACGGTGTCCTGAACCAACCAGCGCTGAGCCTAAAGGGCTATTAACAGGAAGTGGCTGAGCTTCTCTGAGTTATTTTTTCACCCTCAGCAGAGGCAGGGGCTTGAGAGCCAAGCCGAGCGCAGTATGAGGCGGGGGAAGCCAATCACATCTTTGCGCACTTGAGCTGTGCCCTCCTCACGCTCACTTCGCAAGTGTTTATTACCATAAACGTCCGCTCAAAGCCGGCCGCGTGTGGGCTGCTGTGCTTGACCTGTAGCAGTCAGACGCCGTCCCTGTTCTCAGGGGCTCCTCTAGCTCGGGAGATGCCTCCTCACTCCAGGTCAGATGGGTCCCTGCAGGAGGACGAGCCTCCGAGGCACCGCACCTCTGACCCCAGACCTTCTTCCTGACACCGGATCTGGCTACTGTATCCTGCCACCGTATCCGATGTTCCTGTGGAAGGTCCTGCTTGGGGCAGCTCAAACGGCACAGTTCTGCTGCGAGGCCCCACTAGGCAACTGCTGGTGGGGGAGAGGGGAGGGGTCGGCCAGGGGTTACCCCTCAGAGGCCCGGAAGAGGCCACAGCTTTCGTAGTTCTTGTCTTTACAACCAGGCCTACACCTCCCAAGGACGAGTTTTGTTCTTTGGTTTTTTTAAAATTAATGTCACTGTATTGACAATCCATTAGGGGGCTGGCATCCTGAGTCTCTTGTCTCATCACTGTCATAAATACTAATATTTATTAAGTAAACACTGACCCCATCAGGACCCAAGCATATATCATCTCATTTACTCTTCACAGTAGTCCCACAAGGTAACACTACTATTATCCACACCTAACAGATGAGGAAAGCTGAAGTGGAGAAGTCACTTTGGGGGTCCAGGGTCACAGAGCTGGAGCGCAGGCACGTCCTTAGCTGTGCATGACCTCACTGAATAGCCACCACCAACTGACAGGTACATTCAGTGCTATTACTGCTCCATTTTACAGTTGGGGCTCTTGAGGCACGGAGAAGTTAAATAAATTGTCCAGGGTCACAGAGCTGTAAGAGGCAGAGCTGGCATTTGGAATTAGTTACATCCTAAAGTTTTCTTTTGTAACCCCTATATTTATAACTTCAATGAAAGCAAATAAGAGTCATTAAGACTTAGGTGGTGGGCAGAGAGGATCAGACTACTGAGGAAGAAAATCTGCAACAAATCCATTCTAGGCCCTTTGAGGATCGCATGGCCTCATCCATGGTCTGACCTCGGACCACTCTCATCTCTCTCTTACAGCTGGCTCCCTGAGCGCCCCCGCTGAGGACTGATTGTTAACCCCACTGCCTGTCTGAGCAGGAAAAACAGCCGGCCACACTGCACACACTGTCTCATGGCTTCATTGTTCCTTTCTTTATTTAGAAGTAACGGAATAGAAGCTTGACTTGATAACTTGCACCTTTTGCTTATCAAACTGGGATCCTGCCCAGAATCATGGGTAAGAGCATGGGCTTTGGAGCCAAACAGCCACAGGTTCAAATCTCAACTTTGCTACTTGCTAGCTGTGTGACCAAGTGTGGGCAAGTTGCTTAATCTCTCTGAGTTTCAGTGTCTTTTTCTGTAAAATGGGGGTAACTATAGTATCTACCTTGTTGGATTTCAAGGAGTAAATGAGAGAATACAGGTAAGAGGTTTAGCACTGTTCCTGGCTTAGAGTAAACATACAGTAAATGATAACTATGATAATTATTAAGGTTAAAAAGTCGGAAAAATGGCATTCTATCCCAGAAGGGTATGCTATCTTCCTCCATTCTAACTACAAATACTGCTAACACTTAGAGAGTTCTTTGGATGTGCCAGGCACCATTCTTAGTGTTTCATGGATATGACCATATTCAACCCTTGCAAGCCTTATAAGATGGACATCCTTGTGACCTTCATTTTACAGATGAGAAAACTGAGGCAAAGAGAAGTGATGTCCTGCGAGGGGTCACAGGCTGGTGAGGGACAGGCTGACTCCAGGGCCAAGGCTATTATCCTCCCCTGCTGCACTGCCTCCCAGATGAGCCCCCGAAATCCTGGAGACCAAGAACAACAGGCAGGGGTCAGGGTAAGCTGAGATAAGCAGAGCAGGATGGATGGGGCTAGGTGTCCGTTTGAATAAAATAGTACAAGTCACCAGCTTTGAAGTGGTGGGACAAATTACGCATTTTCTTGCTTCCTTGGGCCCCTACACTTCCAGGTATGGGTCAGAATCAGAAGTCCTGAGTGAGGAAATTTCGGGGTAGGTCTTGCTGATGGAGATTGCAGGCCCAGTTCTGTGGGTTGAGGCCAAGGGCAGGCATTGTTCTCTGGCCGCCAGTTTCCTGGAATGGCCTCCATCCGGCTCAGGGCAGACGGGCCAGGCTGTCCGAACACAGATGGGGGCTCTGGGCCCAGGGAGTGGGGAGAGAATCTCTATCAAGTCACCCCCTGCACTGCTGAAATCAGCTGGGGTGCCCACCAGACTCTGCCGACTCTGCCACCTATTTTGATAAAGATCTGGAGTCTCATTTGAACTTGGCACCCTTCACTGAATCTCCAAGAAGCAGTGAGGTCCTCCCACATGCCCTGGAGATACTTCTCAAGGAGAGTTACTTCCTGCCCCCACCCCTCCTCCCCTCACCTTGGGTCCTTCTCAGGAAGTCAGCAGTTGTGCAAGTGATGCTGTCTTGCCACATCCCCAAGGCACACAGAGTTCTCCAGGAAAGGTCACAGTATGTTCACCACAGCTCCACACCACCTCCTCCAGACAGATGGCTTTGATTGACCACAACCCCATAGTACTGTGCTCAATTCTCTCCAAGCCCTTAAAATATCCAGTTAGTTATAATTGTTCTCCTTTCTATGCGAGAATGCCAAATCCATGTTTTTCTTCCTTGTCTTTTCTGTTAGCCTGTAAGATTTCTGATGAGTGCAGTCATTTTTCCTTTAGTCACTACTTTAAAAGAAGTTGAGGGAGATTTGATGTTGCCAACTCCAGCGCCCATGAGAAGACAGACAAGTAATAAACAACCAAAGCAGGCCAGGTGTAGTGCAATAGGGAGTGGTAGAGACTGTGGCACAGTGCTAAAGGATTGCTTGTGCCCCTAAAATTGAGTTACTGCCAACAGCTCCAGTCAAGTCCTGCTAGGTAGGGATGCAGACACACTATTGACAGGCCTTGAAAATGTTCAAGAAAAGCTCCAAATTTAATGTTTTATGCAAAAATCTTCTGATTTTGAAATGTTGATACTAATTTAAAAAATTTTTAAAAACTACCTAAAAGGGATGTTCCTACATTCCCCACTAACAATTCTACACAATCAGCTTGTGACTAACAGCTTGTGCCCTTGCGCCCACCCCTGGGAGGAGGACGTTAGCGTTGCCTGCCTCACCCACCCCATCCTGATTTTTGTTGCCTAAGCATTACCTGGCTTTCCCATCTAGTCTCTCCTTTTCGCCAAAGAAATGAACATTTCAAGGAGTTGGAAGTGAAATCTATGATATGAAACATGTTGCTTCTTGTGTACTGTGTCATAAACAGATGAATAAACTGAATTTTTACTTTAAGAACAAACAAACAAACAAAAAAAACTACTTTGCAAGCCAAACAAAGCTGCATTTGGTCCTCAAGCTGCTAGTTCACAGCACATTCTCTGGGCCCTTCCAGGCCTGATGTGTTCCAACCCCACACCCAGAACGTGTGTCAGTAGACCTTGCTGAGGACATGAGTGGGTGCATGGGTGGGTCCAGTCGCTGTCCCCTGAGCTAGGGGTATGTAAAGAAACAGCTTTCTGGGGGAAGGGTACAGCTCAGTGGTAGAGTGCGTGCTTGTAGGCACGAGGTCCTGGGTTCAATCCCCTGTACCTCCAGTAAAAATTTTAAAAATTAAAAAAAAAACCCCAACAACAATGTTCTAACAGTATTTGGAAACTGAATGCCTGTTTGAGAGTTAGCTTTACCCAAGTGTGGAACTGTTCAGTTATGCCACCTCCAAGCATATTACATCCCTCCCCTTTTGCCTCCCTCCTTCCACTGGGCACCGAAGCCCAGAACTGAAGACTAGCACTGAACAAGGCACAAGCCTCAGGGTGGCAGGTGAGCGGGAAAGCTGAGCTTTACTCACGCTTGGAGGTAAAGCAGAGTAATGCTGAGCAGTGTCTGAGATCAATTAATACTTAATGAGGTATTTAACGCCCCTGGGTATTTATTTTTCTCAAATATTACTTTAAACTCTATGCAATTAAAAATATATGCCATGATAAGTAATTAGTACATGTTAATTCTTGGTCAAAATACAGAGTGTTTTAATTTATGCTAACATGATCAGGTGAAAAATTTGCTTGTCTTTGTCTCAATCATGTCTCAAGCAGCTGTGCTATTTGCCCACACGGCCAGGGTTAAGGTGTGCATATGTAATGTGGGCCAGTCAGCCATAAGGAAATACACAGGGGCAGCAACCCCCTACCAGGCCTTCTTTCATGCCACCTGCCTGGACGCACCACCAAACCCTCTGAACTTCTTTTTGGCCAGGATAGCAGCTACCATGTGCCAGGCAGGAGACTGGCCACTTCTGTTCACTATTTTTAATATTCATAACACAACTTATCTGCACATACTCTAATTTACAGATGAAAACACTAAGGCTCAGTAATGTTAAATAGATTATCCAAGGTTAAATAGCTAATAAATGATGGAGGTTGGGATGGAGTTCTCACCTGGGTCCATCAGACTGCAAAGTCCATCCTCTTTCCACACTAGTATTCTGAACTGGACACATCCACCTTTCCTGACATGGGACAAAGTTTTTCTGTACCCAAGATTCTCCAGGGAAGCCCTGGCAAGGTTGAGAGGAAAGCCCAGATGTCTGAGACCTATTTGTAGTACCAAAGTACTCTGGGATAGCAATTACCTGGGACACATTCCGTCACTCACCTACCCAGGGCCCGTGGTAGACATAACTAATCTACTTCAGTGCTGCTTTCCCTACTTGTGGCAACCACAACCAATCAATCAGAGCTGGCACCTGTGAGGAAACATTTGCCCTCCTTGGCCAGGGTCTCAGCACAACTGCAAGTCAAAGAACTTCCATAAACTGAGGATGTGGAAACTCTAACCAGAGTCTGGTGGCAAGCAGAGATAGATGGAAATCACTATCTTTTGAACCAAGAGGGTCTGAAATAAGTGTTAGGAGAAGAGGCATAAGGAAAAAGAAAGGATGAAATTAGGCTCTGGTCTTATATCCCAACCCAGACAGACTGGGGAGCAGGGCCCAGTTTGCTGGGTCACCTCACCTGTCTGTGTTGGGGCTTAGGTGGGGGTGGGGGTAGGGGGACGGGGGTAGGTGGGAGTGGGGCTGTGGTGGAGAGGATCCGAAGAACTGGATATATCTGAGCTGAGAAGAGTGAAAACACTTTGGCTTTGCTTTCTAAAAAACTTTGGTTTGTTTTTCTGACATTTATTTATTGTTAAAACAGCTCTTCAGGAACATTAAAGGACATTTTGTGAAAGAAAAGCATCATCCCCCAGCCCCTGCTCTCACACAACTGTTTCCATGTTCTCTTCTCCCCTCTGATCCTCCTCCACTGCATACCTAGGTTTGCAGGGCTGAAATGAGCAAGCACGCAACGTGGGGTGCTGCTTCCTTCACTTAACATGACAAGGTAACCATATTCCCACATTGTGCTGCCTTCCAAATGACATTTTTAAAACAGCTGCACAATACACCATGATTGGCTTAGATTTGTTGTCTAGTAGACCTGGAAGTCTGTATGTTTTGTTTTTTAAATTTTATTTTATGCCTCAAAGAATATCTTTGTGCATTTAGCACTATTCTTTTGAGAAATTATTTTCTTAGACTAAGGAAATGGGACTGTTGGGTCGACACGAAACCTCGTATGAACATCGCTGTGACTTTCTGTGGTTGTTTTGACCTCCCATGTGTAAGCTCTTGAGAGTTTTCTGAGCACTGTATCTCAGCTGGGTGGTTAAGAAGTCTAGTCCGGGCCACCCAGCAGAAAAGAGGCCTCGTTGGAACCAATACTTGTGTTTCAGGCTCCTCGTCCAGAGCTCCAGCACACCTATAAGCCCTGCCTGCTGGGGTGAGGGGTCTGGGGCTGTATATGGGGAGGGAGTGGGACACGGACAGGAGCCCACAGGAAATGCGAATGCAGCATCAGGAAGAGGGTGAAGCCTCTCTGGTGGCCACAAGCGTCCCCACCTCATAGAATGTCCCTTCCCGACAGGAGGCCCTGCCCGACTTTTTAATTAAGAGAAGATGCTATTTAGAAGGGGCGGGGCACTGGAAAGCCCAGGTTGTGTTATCAGGTGCCGATTCCCATGAAGGGGCTCGCAGCAGAAAAGCCTCTACCCACTGCACACAGCCCTTCCACCCCACCCCCTGCAGCTGGACAGCCCGTGGCTAGGGCTTTGGTGGGGAGGGCAGGCGGTGTGAGAGCTCTCTGAAGAGGAAAAGGCTGGGTGGTCTCCAAGGCTTTGGTCCCTTTCTGCCTGAGGCACCAGGAAAGCACAATAAACACAAGCTGAGCAGCCCCAGCCCAGCCCCGCCCAGGCCCAGCCCCGCCCCCTGCTCTAGCCCAAGTCCCTGCCCCAGCCTAGCCCAGCCCCCGCCTCAGTTGCTAAGAGTCCACCTGGCAGAGAGCATCACTTCACTGCCCAGGAGAAACATTTGCCAGTTTAGCCCAGCCAGGCCCTACTCCTCTCCCTACTTAGCCTACTGGGGTCTCCCAGGATGGGGTGGGTATGACTGCAGGCCACACTCGGCACTGCCTAGGACCTCACCTCCAACCCACTGTTCTGGCCTGGGGTTCCACAAAGCTGCAGGGCTGGTGCTCACACCCAAGGTTAGAGGCTATCCTGGGCCCATACCAGCCCAGCGGCAGCGCCCAGGAGAGCCCTAGCCAGCCCGCAGTCACTGTTTACTCAGGGACTCCTTGCTTTACGTGGCTGGCACTGTTCTAAGTTGGCGCTGGGGCTATAGAGGTGAAAAAGATAAAGTGAGCCCTGGCGTGTGGCCTTGGTCAAGTCAACCTCTAAGCTTCAGTATCGTCATCTGTAAAATGGGATAAAACAATATCTACCATGGGGGTGCTGTGAGAATTAAGTGAGATAATATATGTGCAGTTTTTAAACCAGTACCCAGCATACAGTCAGTGCCATGTAAATATTAGACTTTACATTGTTATCATTTTTGCTAGTTGCAAGCAATAGGCAGGAAACAAATAAGTGAGAAAAATTCAGGCATTGATAACTGCTACAAAGAAGTTAAAACATGGCAATGTAAAGGAGAGGGGCTGGAATCTGAGAAAATGTGAAAATGCTTTAGCTTAGGTGGTGAAGGAAGACCCTTCTGAGGAGGTGATACTGGAGTCAGAACTTAAAAAACTAGAAGGAGCCAGTATGAATGGATACAAGGGATGATTATATCACACAAGCCACAGCAAGTGCAAAGGCCCTGAGGTAGAAACAAGCTTGGGTGTCTGGGAAACAGACAAAAGGCCTTTGTGGTTGGAGCTGTGATGTCTAATATGGTGGCCATTAGCTACCTGTGGTCATTTAAATTAAAATTAAAAAAATAAAAAATTCAGTTCCTCAGTTTCAATAACCATATTTCAAGTAGTCAGTAGCCACACGTAGTTAATGACTACTGTATAGGACAGCACAGGTATAAAGTGTCCTGGGAAGCCTTTGAGCTGTCCAGACTTCGGATTAGGAGTAGAGGAGGGGCTCCCTCTGATTCTTCCACTTCTTTGAGTCTGAGGAACCCTCCAAAGTCAGAGCTGAAGGGAAACGGACGTGTTCACTGAGCCTGACAAACCTACACACTCTGAAGGCACGCCACAGCTCTCCAGGACCTGGCATTTTGCCGGGGGAGGCGTGGCTCCCCTTAGTGAAGGCAGAGGCGGAGCTCCTGGTCCTGAGGCCACTGGCCCATGTCCTGGCACCTTGCGAAGGTCTCAGTGGTGGATGCTGTGTCCCCAGATTCCCCTTCAGGGGATAAGGACTTAATCCTCAGATGCTGAGGGTGCTGCCCGCACACAGCCCTCACTGTCAGTTCTCTTCAGGAATTATTTTGGCTGAAGAGAACCCCCTTGTCCAAGGCCCCCACTTGGGACAGGGCTGAAGGGCCCTCCCAGCTCCAGAGCTCCCTGAGCTCCACTGGGGTCTTCCTTGAGACTGCATCATGGCTCAGCTTCTCCCTTTGCCCACCGCCGCTCCTGGCCTTCCCTTTCCCCATCTCCAAGTCAGCTTCCCAGGGCGCCCAATCTGCCTCGGTCCCTCAGCATCACAGCAGAACAACTGGTCCTTCTGCCTGTTGGTGGGAGACAGTCGAAGAGTCAGAGGACGAGGTGGTCACTGTGACAACAGCACTAATTCAAGCACAGCCCTGACTGGAAGGCAACCCCCTCCGAGTGGTGGTGGCCACTGCAAGGTCCCTAAAGTGTCCCCATGTTGGACACGCCCCAACGGGTAAGAAATCATATTCACCGAGTGGCCTCCTTTGCCATGCAGTTTACACATGTGCTCCCCGCTCCCCTCACCGGGGACCACATTGTAATCCTCATCCTCCTAGAAGCAAAGGCCGGGCTTTGAGAGGCTCTATTACAAGCCCAATTTACCACAGCTCCCAGACGCCAGAAGTGGGATGTGAACCCAGATCCCGTTGATCCCAGAATCTACTCTCCTTGCCTGCACTGCGCTGTGCAGCCTAAACTCACTGAGTTCTGAACGCAAGGATTTCATGAGTTGAAGCACAAATTCACGTTAAGAAACATGGACATGCCTTTACTGTGGTCAAGAACCGGAATGACACTCTCTTCCCTCCATGCCCACCTCACCCAGTGGGGGCTTTATGGTGTAGCTACAGCTACCATCCAATGTTTGTCACAGCCATCGCTTTTCCAGGCTCTACAAATCCTGCTTTGATGTGCTAACAGCCCCTAATGGAGACAGCAGTTAATAAATCATTCAGTGGAGCCCAGGATGGCTAACCTAAGCGAGACTGACCTAGCTCCTGACCTCTGACCTCATTCAGGAGCTGGCAGTGAGACCACTGCATATCCCAGGCACCGAGGCAGGACAATTCAGGGAAGCTGAAATCCCCTAGGCAGTGCACAGTGGGCAAGGCCTGGAAGGGGGCCAGGAACTTGTGACTTCAGCAGATGGGAAAAAACATCCATAAAAGAGTCACTTGCAGATGACAGGGGTGACCTGTCCCAGGGACAGGGTGACGCAGCCTGGAAAGATGTCAGGGAGACACCATCCTTGAAACTAGTCCCTGAACACAACACAAGACTATGCAGTTGACTTCTGAAGAAAGAGGTCTCCCATGCTACTGGCGTCAGAGAGTCTGCAGAATTGTAGCGGGGGTTGGGGAATGGTGGGGTTGGGGAGTGGTAGGGCTGGGGCCGACATCAAAAGGAGATGTGAAAAAAGAGAAACAACGTCCTCTCCTCTTATTGAAAAAAGGATAGAAACCTGCCATCATGAGGCAATAATCCCAACCCTCCCAAAGACAGGGCAGAAGAGCTGCTGAGCCGGGCGATCTCCGTGGTAGGGCGGTGGGGAATGGCCAGTGAGCATGGCTGCCTGAGTCCTCAACAAGCACCTGGCCAGGCAACCAGGGCATCTATGCCAGGCCCCAGCCGCCATACTGGAAAGCGCAGGGAAGGGATTCAAGGGGAGGGAAGTCCCATCCTGTCTCTGGTGGGACCAGAGACTGGGGCTGAAGCCTGGACGTCACTTCTGTGGGTTTAGGGTCAGAAACCTGTTCCTTGTAGGTGCTGTGATTTAAAAACCTTATAACATTCTAAGACATTTAAAAATGGTTTTAATATTTCTCTCTGTTTTTGGTAAAACTGTTAAGGCAATTCCAGACCATCTGAGCCAGAGGGGAAATGGGGATGAATTGCCCTCATGGCTTAGGCAGAGAAGGGGGTCAAGGTGCCTTGGGTGGCTGGGGGACAATGGCAACAGCAGGAAACCCCACAGGGATGGTGGTGCAGGAGCAATGTTGGCTGGATGGGGCAGCCCTTGGGCGCACAGATGTCCATGCTGCCTGTGACAGGTAGGGAGAAGGTGAGCTGCTGGGGGGGGGGGGGTTATCAGGGGTGATGGTGCAGCCTTGCTTGCCCTCCAGCTCCCTGCTGGTGCTGGCTGTTTCTTCCGTGGGGATGCTTCATTCCATTTTTATAAGAGGAGGGGGATCCCTTTCTGGTCCAACAAAACATCCTTTGTCCATCTGTCTCCAGAAAGACACAGTGGAAGTCCAGGGTGGGGAAGACAGGTGAATCAGATGCCATCCAAGGGAGACAGAGAAGCAGTCCACACCCGTCGGGCTCCTCTCTCTTTCACTGATAGGAATTATGTTTACACTCCCAGCACTTCTTACAACATTGGGTACCACAGTACATGAGCTTTGGAGCCAAACAGACCTGGGTTCAAATCCCAGTGGCTCTCAGTAGCTATGGAGCTCCCTGCTCCACAAGTTTTTTTCATTTCTTGGGGCCTCAGTCTCCTTATTTGTAAATGAGTTAATAGTAGCAGCTTGCAAGATTGTCAGGAGGGCAGGACATGTGCATGCAAGGGTCTCGTACCGAATAAGCACTCCATAAATGGCAGCTTTGCTTCTGGTTACTCAGCCATCATGTGGGCTCAGGATGTTTGCTACGGGGTGATTTTGATTCAATTCAGGCCAGTTTGCTCGCACTTTGTCATCAGTCTCAGCAGTATGGCTTCGTGATGCTCTTCTGTCATCTATCCATCTTCCTGGCAACCTCGGCATTTGTCCTGCCCCCTCCCCCAGAGCCCCTGGCCTCAGCTGGCCCCAGTGGCTCCCCCACCTCCCGACTGAAAGGACTTGAGCAAATGATCCCAGAATCCTCAGCAACCCCACTCTTAGAACCCAGACAAGCTAGAAAGGGGAAGGAGGGTGGAACCAGGGGATAAATAGGGCTGTGCTTCCTGCCTGAGTTCCACACACACTGGCTCTCAGAAGGTGCTCTCTTTCCTGTGGGTCAGGATGCAGCCCTCTGCAGGCAGAGGGCCCGGCCCCCCTCCCTCGCCCCCTCCCAGTGGGCCAGTCCCACTCCCACTGAAGCCTTGATGGGAAGAACCTATTGAACTTTCTTTTAAGTTCTTGGCTGGTTTTGTGGGGCCTGCCTGATTGCTTTTATGGGTCACAGATGGGGAGGGTAATGGGCGAGTGATTAAGGGCTCCTCCCCTACCTTGGCCGGAGCCCCTGCCCCTCCCTCTCAGGGCTCCTAATCCCTTGCCTACAAACGCCTGTCCTCCTGAGCTGAGATGCTGCAGAGCCAGAGAATTATACACAGACCCATTATTTATTGGGAGGCTTAGGGCCAGGATGAGGTCGGGGCCACATTCTCTTCTGTCCTGGCTCTTCTCACCTGGGTTGTAAGCAGGGAGAGAAGGGGAAAGGAGAAAGAGAGAGGTGGGGGGATGGGATCCAAGAAGGGGCACTCCTGTGTTGCAGGCCTACTGTGTGCCTGGTTCTGTACAAGGTATTAATGGGGCGAATTCATTGAACAGGTTGCAATAGGTCACTTTTACCTGAAGCGCATGCATGTGTGAGCAGTGTGGATGTGTTTGTTTGGAGACTGGATGGTACTGTGGTCAACAGCACGGTTCTTGAGGCAGATAGGGGTCCAAGCTTTAGCCCTAACTCTTATGCGATGAACTCATATACACACACCCCTTCACTTCTCTGAGCCTTAGTTTTCTCATCTGTAAAATGAGGATGCGAATATACTTCCTAGAGTTCTAGAGAGACTGGAATCAAGCCCCAAGCATGGTTCCTGGCATACTGTCAGCATGCCGTAGGTGGTGGCTATCATGAGGAGGAGGAGGGAGAGGCTGGGAGAGAAGAGCCAGGGAGAAGATGAGAAAATAAGGGTTAGGAGGAGTGTCTGAGCAGAATTCATTTGCTGGCCTCCACCTGATTTGCCTGGCTTCAGTTTTCCAGCCGCAGCCTCGGGGTGGGTAAGCCCCTGAGGAGGATGCAGCTCCCACTAGGAAACCCCAGCTAAGAATGACGGAGGGGGATCCAGAGGATTCCAAGCAGCAGAGCTGCAGCCACTGCCCCCACCCCTCATGTTTGCACACCGGCTCTCACCAGCAGCCACTGCACAAAGGAGGGATGTCAGGGATGGGGGAATGGGGGAGTGGGGTGGGGCATTTGGTCCTTCCTGGGGCTCCTTGCTGAGATTCCAAAAAGCACCCTGTGTCTTTAAGGAGGAGACTGTTGGGAGTGCAGGAGGGAGGAAGGTTAAGATGATTAGCTGGTGCTAACAAATTTAGGATATGGAAGAAGTCTTTTCTTGGCTATCCATCAAAGGAAGGATTGAATGTCCCTGAGGTTGGAGAGAGCAGAAGGAGGAGACGAAAGGGCTGGGGGAGGGGAGCAGGAGGGCATTATGTGCTTACCAGCTGAGCCTTCTCCCTGGACAGGCCTTTCCCGGGCACTGGGGGTGTGTGGGAGTTGGGCAGGCTCGCAGGGCCACAAGCTGTCTGTCCAGACACTGGCCTCCCTGTCAGCCTGTCTGTCTGTCATCGCCCCTCCCCCACAGCCCCAACCCCAGCTCAGGTTATGTCCAAGCAGCTGGGCTGAAAAGTGATCCTGGAGGAAGAAGGCCCTTCCTGTTGATTAGGAACCAGGACACTCTCCCCCAACCCCCCTCTAGCATGACCAGAGCCCCTGCTCGTCCAGGCTCCCTGTCCTGGGGCCACCCCCAGCCCCTCAATTAAGGGCTGGGCCACCCTTCATCTAGGTTCCCTTGTAACCAAGGGAAACGTACATGGCCTCCCAGAGAGATCACAAACCACTTGCAAAAGCCTTCATAAAAGGTTATTTCCGGCACGGGCTAGAAGGAGGGGGGCATGGGAACTGTGCCACATCCAGGAACGATTCATTCAGAACTGCCTGGGCACAGGCTCTGGGCCAGGCCCCGTGCCGGGCACTGGGGAAACAGATAGCAAGACCCTGTTCCTGTCCCTGCCCTAGCTCGTGTTCCCAGGAGCTCACCAACAAGTAGGGTTAAAAGAGAGATGAGAACAAAACAATGCGCTAAAAAGAAACGTATATACAGCAGCGGCGTTCAGAACTCAGCGGGCAGAGGATGCCTGGGAATGCATCTCTAGATGCAGACCTCTGGCGAGTCTGATGCCATAGGTTTGGTGTGGGACCTGAGCACCTGCATGTTTAAGCAGAGCAGGTGATTTCCATTCAGGTCGGCATCGGCATCGGAGTTGATTAGGAGGAAGGTGAAATGGAGGGAGCAGGGGTAATGCCAAGAAAGAGTGGAGGGACAGGGAAAGCTTTCAGATTTGGTGGCCCGAAGCTGCTTCCTGCTGGGGAGGTTGGGCAGGCCATGGAGTGGAAGGGGGAAGGAGGCTTGCGGGTTGGGGAATGCCTAGGTTGGTGTGGCTAGAATATAGGAAAAAACCAAGCTGTGCAAGAAGTGAGATTTTGGGAGCATCCCAGGGGAGTTTAATGTCTTCAGCAAGAGAGGTCTTGATTGGGTTTGCAGTTCTGAGAAAGTGTTCTAGCTGCAAAGTGGAGAGTAGCAGGGAGGGGACCAAAAGCAAAGGGGGGGCAATAGTTAGCAGACTGTGGCAAGAATCTCCATGAGGGCAGGAGGTGGGGAAGAGGCGATGCCAAGGAGGCTGAGTGCACACATCATGGTGCCTGGTGGCCGGGGTAGGTGAGGGAGAGGGAGAAAGCAGTGATGATTCTCAAGTCTCTAGTCTTGGTAGTGGGTGGTGAGGCCCACTTCTCCCTGAGACTGAGGATACAAGAGATATGAGCTGGGTCAAGAGGAAAATGGGGCATTTCATTTTGGACTCAGTGACTTAGCGCACCCTGTAGGCCATCTGAGTAGAGATGGGCAGTGGGCAGCTGGACATAATAGATCTGGAGCACAGGGAAAGAAAATGGGTTGAAGATGTACATTTGAGAGATGTCAGGGCCCACATCTGTGGCTTTCACACTTCTGACTGACCTGGTATAAGAAAAAGCAAACTGGAACACACCCACAGAAAGGAAAAGCTCCACGAAACAACCATTCCCTTACCACGTGCCACGCACGTGACATTTTCTACTTCATTTTTCTTTATTTGATTTCACTTAATTCAAAAAAAGCTTGGTCACCGCCCACTAAATTGATTTTATGACCTGACAGAGCCCAGAAACGGGAGTCACTAGAGTGAATGAGGTCAATAGGGAGAGGGTTTGGGATGCCAAGGGTGGAGTTTTAAGGACACCCAACATTGAAAGGACTGGTGGGAGATGAGGAGGTAGCTGAGACAACTGTGAAGGAAGGCATGAGAAAATCTAGGAGACACTGACTTGGAAGAGAGAATATCTCAAGAAGGAAGGAGTTAGCAGAGAGCTGTCACAGCATGCAGCTTACAGAGTGAACGGGACCCAGTGGGGTGGGGCCTGGGGTCAGTGGACCACCAAGAGCCACATCCTGCATCATGCTCAGGGAAGGTCAGCACAGGAAGATGCCTCTGGGCCACAGTACTGGTAGGGAAACTCAGTCCCACAGAGGTGCAGGGACTCCCCCAAGGACACCTGGGGCTGTCTCTCTTTCCTGTCTCAGCTCCCTCACCCCGTGGCCTGTGAGGTGCTGCCAGTCCCCTCTGTTACCCCATCTACATAGAACACATGTGGCCTCTTGGGGTCTTAGAAGAGATGTACGTCCTCATCCTCACTGTTGCTCAAGGCCCACGTGGAACTGAGGAGGACATGTGTGCTGAGGGCCTTTGTCACCTCAGCTGAGGCACTCACCATGCACTGAGCGCTAGGCCTAGAACTTAGAGGGACCTAACCTAGTCTGGGGTGGGGTTAAAGACAGCTCCCCTTGGATGGGAGGTGTCAGCTAAGACTTGAAGAGTGAGTACGAATGAGTTCAGCCATGAGATGGGGTGGAGCCTGGGAAGGAGGCAGATCCTCTGAGATCCTCTGAGACTGAGAAGGGCTGCAGTACAGAAATCAGGGGCATGATTCGGGGCTCTGAATGTTGGGAAAGTGCTTGGAAGCTCAGAGGCTGCCAGAGCCCTGAAGACCTGGGTGATGGTCCCTTCTGTAGGTGGCCACATCAATTCAGGCCCAGACTGCCCCTTCTATGGCTCCTCCAACTTCCCCAGGTGCCCCTGTACCTCTGCATACAGAAGTTATGGGAGGCTGGAGAGAGCCTGTGGCCTGCCCCTGGCTAGCACCTTTTAGGAGAGGACCTCCAGAGAAGCCCCAAGCCTTCCAGGGAACAAACCAAAAGATGCTGCTTGGAAAGGACCTTGGGCACCATCCAACCAAATGTCTTATTTTGAAAATAAGGAAACAGAGTCATACAACAAAATAGAGATAGGACCTTATAATACGGTTCTCTTGTAGGCTCTCCAGTAAACTATTCATCTCTCAAGGCCCATATGTAAAGTCATGTCCACTGGGATTCCCCAGATGGAGCCCAGGCCCTCTGGGCAAAACCACTAGAGACAGAAAATCCACCCAGGAGCTGAAGTGAGGCTCAATCCCGTCTGCCTCCCCAGCACTGCTGGAGTTGACAGTGTAGGGCACCTCTCTCCAGTTTGCATTCACCCGGCATATGTACTTCATGCTTTCAAATAGCCTTTAGGGAACTGAGGCATAGCTAGCTCTGATTTTAGGAACTTTAAGTCCTGCTCAAATGATCAGACAGGCCAGCTGAACACTTTCCTTCCCCAAGACAAAAGCAACGATATTTGTCATCATCGTGCTAACATTGACAGCTGATCCCTCTATAGCACTCACTGTGTGCTTGCTGCCGTTCTAAGCACGTCACATGTCTGAACTCATTCAGTCCTTAGGACAACCCAACGAAGTGGCCACTATCACTAGCCTATTTTACAGATGGGGGCTGAGGCATGGAGTTAGACCACCTTATATTTGTCCTGGGACCAATCCAGATGGTTCGTGCTGTCACCTCACCTCACTGTGCACCTTCACAGGCTTGCAGGGGTTCCAGATAGAGAAGGAGGTGTAATCGAAGCAGACACGAGGCACAGGGAGGCAGGACACAGTTAACGATCTTCCTTCCCTCATATCACCAATCCTGCAAATCCTGAGTGGCTGGCATTTGAATATGGGGCCTGCGCTCCATGCCTTCTGCCCCAGCCATGCTGAGCTGTCCATTATTTCCATAGCACAGAGAGCTTTCCAGGTCCCATGTGTTAGCAGATGCTGCTCCCTGGTCTGGGATGCCCAACTGCCCTCCAAAAATCAAGCACTACACCTCCTTTAAGACCTAGATCAAATGATGCCTCCTCTAGGAAGCCCTCAAGGTTTGCTATTCCTTTCTTTTTGCTTCAGACTCTCCTTGGGTGCTTTTTACATTCTATACATTATTTGCAGGCATCTCCCCTGGAGAATGAGGACCATTTCTTGTTCCAGCTTGTAACCTATCAAACATCTATCACAGAGCCTGGCCCAGAGCAAAGGATCAGCACCATTTTATTGATAAATAAATCCAGGTTTGTCGATGCCTAGCCTCTTTTTATTGGATGGCAGCACCTCTCCTGGTGGATGCAGTAGGACACTAAGAACATACACGGGAAGGGACAGACTGTCACCAATCCCGTCTCCATCTTCACTATCACAGTAAGCATTGGTCAACACTTAACTCCGTATGTTCATTACCTCATTTAATCCTCATCGAAATCCATAGGATAAGTCTCATCATCCTTGTGTCATAGATCGGAGCTTGCCAATAGGACATTCTGCAATGATGGAAATGTTCCACATCTGTGCAGTCCAACTCAATTGCCACTAGCCACGTGAGTATTTAAAAAGGCTGGTGTGACCCAGGAACTGAATTTTAAACTTTATTTAATTTTAATTAACTTAAATATAGTCACATATGGCCAGTGACAGCCATAATGGACATTTCAGGGTAAATGAAGACAAGCCAGAGGCGTTATGTAACTTGCCCAAGAACCCACAGCTGGCAAGTGATAAAGGCAGGACTTGCACCCAGGGCTGTCTGGCCCTGAACCCACGCTGTGAGCCACCAGGATTTAACACCATCTCCTTTTCTCACCCCCAGGTTGTGGGTGCAGTGGGAGGAGCTTAGCATCATCACACCAGCTCTGGTGCAGGCTGCGGACCTGTGTGATCACCACTGAGTCCTCTGACATGTGCAGCATGACTGACCTGTGTGAGACTCTGGGTTCCCCTGGGCCTGCCTGTCCTGCTGGGACAGTGAGTGCCGGAGGAGATCGTCCCACATCCTCCAGCACTCACATCCCACAAGCCACAATTTCTTTGCAGGAGGCCTTTGGTCACGGGCTCTGCAGCTGGAGAATATAAACAGTTTACTCTCACTGCATTTCTGCAGCCCAGGCAACGGGGAAGAGTTAACCTTGCTTGGGTCCTGGCATCAACTTCCAACGTTTGCAGACCTGAGGCCTTGTGAGGTATAAATGCTGCTCCAGTATAAATGCTGCTGCCCAACTACTGTGGCCCCCATGTCTAAAATCCTCGCACAGTAGGGCCAAGAAGGAGCAAGCCCGGGGTGAAGCAGTCCTCACCCAGTGGGTGCTGAAGCCCTGGCAGCACACTGGGGTCAGCATCTGGATACCCACAGCCTGCTGTGGCTGCCGGAGGAAAGCCAGCATTCAGGGTGGGCATAATGCCAGTGCCCAAATGAGCACAGGCAGATGAATGCTTGGGAAGGGGGAGCGGACGGGGAGAACGAGTCCTCAGAGATGCATTGACCTCGGGTGGGCAAGGGTATAGAACGTGGACATCAAGTGTGGGCTGGGTGTGAAGACACCCAGATTCTGGTCCTTGCTCTGTACAGATGCTAGTCTGAACTTTTCATGACGTCAATAGGATTAGGCCGTGGCTCTGCTCAATATTCTTTGGTGGCTCCCCACTGCACTCAAGACAAAAGCCAAAACATTAACATGGCGCACATAGCCACGTCCCAGCTCCTGCCGATCTTCCGAACCTTGTCTTGTGCCACTCTCCCCCAGCTTCCACTCTGGACACAAGGCTCCTCCTCCTGTTCCTCATTCTTGCTGCACTCCTTTCCACCTCAGGGTCCTTGCATATGCTGGTCCCTTTGCCTGGAATGAACGCTCTCCCTCCTCTCTTTGCCCGCTCAATTTCTGCTCCTCAAGGACCACTTTCTCAGAGGAGCCTTCCTGGACCTCCCTTACCCCGAAGACTTTTTCTAGTTTGCCATGAAAGTCTGTATTCCCTTTGGTAGGACTGGCCATCATGCAATTGTATGTTTGCAAGTGGGATTAGTAGAGGTGCCTCCCTCACTAGACCGCAAGTTCTTAGACTTGTTGTGTTCACCCTTGGGCCCCTAGCATCTAGCAAAGTCCTGGCATAGAGCAGGTGCTTAATAATATGAGCTGAATGCATGCATGAATGAATAAGTGAAAGGATGCTCTTGTGATTTTGTGCAAAGCAATTCTGTTCTCTGGGTCTGATAGCTTAGATGATGATTTGTAGAGTATTTACTCCATGCGTGGTGCTGTGGGGGGCACAGAGCTGGCTGTCCAGAGGGGAGACATACATTTAAACAAGCCATGACACAGTGGGATAAGGTGCTGCTTGGAGGACGGGCAGGCTGTAAGGAAGCTTTTGGCAGAGGCATTTGGTGGGAAAAGGGGCTGGGAGTTGGGGAGGATTCCCTGAATTGGGTTTACAACTAAGGCCCAGTATGAAGGGTAAGATAGAGTTAACAGGCAAAGATGGAGAAAGCATTCCTGGCAGGGGGCAGAGCAAGGGGGAGAGAGCCCTAGAAAGGCTATTTATTGTAGGGAGGCTGCAAGGTGGGCCGGTGGGGCAGTGGGGAGGTGGGGAGAGACAGGGTCAGATGGGGCCAAGTTGGACTTTGTCGTGAAGGCGCTGGCACCACTGCAGGGTTTCGGGCAGATGGGCAACAGAGGAGTGTTTTTCTGGGTAAAAGGAGAGGACAGAGTAGGGCAGAGTCTGGGGCCTCTCCAGCTCTGGCGCCTGGGTGGGTATGAGGCTAGATTAGGAAGGTTCCTGACTCCATGGCCACATCAGCCTCAAGGGACTGGTTTCCTCCCTGACGTCAACTTAAAGGTCACACAGATCCCAGGTTTCCTCTCCGGAGACATTAACGGTTCTGCATTTTGTCCTTCTACTCAGATCCTTTTGGGATCCTGTGACATTCCCAGCCTGGACCACCTCGAGGGGGTCATCAGTCCCCTGAGCTCCCGAAACACCGTGAGAAGCAGGACTTCCTTTAATTTGTCCTAAACTTATCTTGCTCAAGTTTCAAAGTGGGGCCCATCATCCTAGCCTGTCAGGAGTCAGTGGAGAAGAAAATGCCCTGTGAGCTGTGTGGTAGGAAGGGGAACTCAGGACATCTTTACTCTGGGGGCCCTCTGCATCACATCAGCCATACAGACAGGCCCATCTCTCCCTCCCCCCAAACCCAGGCCCCTCTCTCTGCCTATTAATCCAGGCATGATCTGATGAACTGGAGGTGAAACTAGGCCATTCAACCAACTTCTCACTCTAGCAAACGATGCCACAGCTGGGGAGTGTGTGCATTACAGGACCCTAAGTAGCTGGCGCCGTCAGCTGCACTGACTGTCCCTCCAGACTCTTCTTCCAGTCCTGCCCCCATGCCTTCGGGGATCCAGCTCCTTGGGCTGCAGCCATGCTCCAGCCACACGCCCCTAACAGCCTAGCTAGGCAATGGCTCCCATCAAAAAGCTCTGAGTCCTGCCTGGCTTCTCTCTCTCTCCCCAACACAGGTGGACCAACAGCAGGGCCTGCCAGTGTCACCTCCAAAACATAGCCCAAGTCTCCCCACTTTTCTCATCTCCTCTATCACCACTGCTTCTCACCTGGACACCCACAGGTTCTTCTCTCACTCCCTCTGCACCTGTGCCTTTGTAATCCATTCTCATCAAGAGGAAGATAAATTGTCCTCTGAGTATTTGGTTCCCCCTTTTAAAAGCCTCCAGTGGCTTCCTGGTTCACTAACAATGAAATTCACAAATCCCATAGGCCAGAGTTGTGCAAGGTGCTGCAGGGCTGAGCCCATGACTGCTCTCCCTTCTACTCACTCCACCAGGTCACTCTGACCTTCTTTCTCTTCAGACACACCAAGCCCATTTCTACCTCAGGACCTTTGCACATGCTGTTCCTGCTGATGGGAATGCTCACACCCCATCCTCTAATTTAATTAATCAGTCATTTGATTGAGTAATTTAATAGACACTTTGATAGTGCTTTGTTCTATGCCAGGCTTAGTCTAAGCACTTTTCAAGTTCTGAATCACTTGTCAATGCTTCACAAGGCTGGGTCCCTCTTGGCAGTTCAAATGTCCCCTTTTCATGGAGGACATCAAACACAGTTACCACTGCCCCCTCCCTAATCCTACAGAAAACACGCCTTTGATTTATTTTTGTTAAAACAATCAGTGGCTATTTTCTTATTTTTTTTCCTACTTATTAACTCTCTCTTCCAGATTGGAAGCCCCAGGAGGGTGAGGCCTGTCAATCAGTTTGACCCCTCATATTTCTAGAGCCTAGCATAGTGCCTGCCCCTGAAAATGAATGAATGAAGGGGTCACCTGCCCTGATAGGCTTCTAAGACCACTAAACTGCTTAAACTCCATGGCTGGCATGTACCGATTGCATGATATAAGTGGTGAAATGTTTCCTGTGGACACTGCTCAGGGCCCCAGCAGGGGATGAGCTTCTGGAAGGTGGGGTTAAGGTCTTGCTCATCTTTGTGTAAATATGAAAATAACAACTGGTATGTTCTCAGCAAATTAGCAATTCACTTTAGAGCTTTCAAAAAAGCTTCACACACATGAACTCACTGGCCTCTCCCAGTTACTCAGTGAGACTGTCATAGCTCCATTTTACAGATGTGGCAGCTGAGGCCCAGAGTCAGGGCCACACTATGTGCACAAGAGCCAGGATTCAGTGCAGATCTGAAGCCTTACAAATGTTATATCCAACTGGGTGTCCAGCACTCTGTATACAGCAGGGGCTCAGTGGAGATATCTGCAGCCAATAGGCAGCAGTTCAAAAATTCCTTTGAAAGAGTTGATCCCACGGCAGTGGTGTTTCAGAGGCTCCGGGAGGAGAGGCAATGTGGGCAGTCAAAAGAGTACTGCATGAGGGTTCGGGAGAGCTGAGTAAGTGCAGCTCAGGACCATTTACTAGGCACCTCCCCTGTGCCAGGCTTTACATACGTCTCCTTAGTGCCCACGACAATGCAATGAGGTAGATGCTATCATTATCCCCATTTTACAGATGAGGAAGCTGAGGTTCAGAGAAGTTAAGTCACTTGCCCATTGTAACACAGTCAAATCCTGGAACTCATCAGCAGAGAATCCCACCACTCATTAGCCCAGACACTTTCAGACGTGGCTGAAGCAGCCTCTTGCGTTATCTGGGTCTTAAACTTTGCCTATAAAGCCCAGGTTCAAACTAGATCCTGTCTAGACCTGTCTGGCTCTGACACAAGTTAGACGGAAGAGACGAGAGCAGGATGTGTGGCCCCCTGCAATATGAGGAAGGGGCTGCCTGGATGCCCTGGAGCAAGGGCAGAGCCCCCGTCCGCCCAGGGCTTGGTGGATGGAGTGCCCAGAAGTAACCAATCCACAGGGCCCTGGTCTCCTGTGCTGATTGGATGACAAAGACCAGGTCACACGGGAACAGAGAAGGGCTGGGGGATCTTGGAGCTTCCCAAGGCCAAGACAGTGACTCATCATATCCAAGGGGGGAAGGGAGTTACCGTGGGCAAATGCTCTGAGTAACATCCAGCCTGGCTACACAGCTGCTAAAATGAACATCAGAAATGGGCTCCCAGCCTGAGCTCCCTTTGGATAATAAAATCCTTTTCCTTCTCTGTATGTCTCTTTCTTTCTTTAAGCAGAATCTTTGAGTCTATTGGTTCTACAGAAACACAATCCTACTGCCTTAGGTGTCCACCCCTCAGGGGGATGGGCACGGAGGATGGAGAAGAAGTGAGAGTTGAGGCTGATTTCTAACTCTCAAGGGAGCTACCGCCCTCCCCAGAAGCAAGAGGGTGATTGAGACCATGCCCCAGGGGAAGAGTAGAGATGATAGGATCTGACTTCATCCCTGGAAATAGTTGTGTGGTGGGTGGTGGCTTCAGGGGCCAATCAGTTTTAGGGACATGGCAGCATCTTTTGTTCTGGCAGGAAGGACAGGCTGTCTAACAGACAGATGAATCCAGAACCAGATGCCCAGCTTGGCAGGAGCTCTTGGCCTCAGGACATATCACGGTGTTGGCTGATGCCGGCCACTGGGCTATTTTACATTCCTCTGCCTTGCCTCAGTTTCCATAAAAGTTCTGCCTCCCTGTGACTCCAGTAGTGGCTCTAGGGACCGATTTGGAAGACAAGACACGGTGGGTAGGGCCTGGCCACTCCCCAGCTGCCTGCTGCAGGTTGAGGCAAGCTCCTTTTATCCTCTTAAGGGCCTCATTATCCCCAGCTACAAAATGAACAGGTTGGATGACACCAGTGGATTTTGCATTCTGCTCCTAGAGCATCGAGGTGCCTGGGGGAACCAGTGGGACAGACCCTGGGCACTCGAGTCCCCCACTCCCTCCCCAACCCCACCTGTGGGGCTCTGCTTTTACATGATGTATATGTTGGATGGCAGGGAAGATTCCTTTCAAAGAAAGAGTTTGCTGCTGCCTCCCTGCCCAAGGTGGCCTCTGAAGTCCCCTTGGTGTTGCAGGCTGGATTTGGCATCTGTAAGGAGGAGACATGCCCCCTTCCATCCCTGCAGGACCCAGAGGGCAGGAACCCCCTCCTCCACAACCAGTCAGGATCCAGAATTAGGTGGATCTCGCCCCACAGTTTACAGGCTCCTCGCTCTCCTCTCCTAACGCACAGCTTGCTGCTCCTGCTCCTTCCTCAGCTAAGTTGGGGGAGCACTTGGCAGATGCCGGTGTTATTTAATTGTGAGAATCGGGAGCCAGATTCTTCCGGGTTGAAGAGGCTTTCCAGAGCCAAAGGCACATGACTTCAAAATAACAACATAATAGAGATTTTTAAAAAAACCTCCATGGACTTCCAGTGTTGTTTCTCAGAGTCAGTGTCCCTTCAGTCCGACGAGTCATCTGTCCCCTTCCCAGCCCCACTTCCTGAGGTAAAAATGGAACATCACGCTCTGGTCAATACCTCTGAGTGCCAATCAGCGAAGAACGAAGCAGCAGGCGTGATGCTATCAAGAACTGGGAACTATAACCACACAGAGACCCACCAATCAGAACCAAAGCCAGCATGATGAACCAGTGATGATGAAGGGGACATTCCGGCTGCCAAAGCCCTCGGGCCCTAGGCGTTCGGGAGCCTGGAGGTGCAGCGAGGAGAGTTCTCCTGGCCAACATACTGGGAGCACGTGGCCCTGTGCCCTGTCCATGCTGCCCCAGGAGGTCTGGGACCTGCCCCGGCCTCCCTCACCATGTGCCAGGCCACCCTGTGACAGCTTGCATAGCCGTGTGGGGAGCTGGCGTCCACTCAGCCGCCTGCCGCCTGCTGGTGGCTCCACGCCAAGTTCTCATGCACTTCCTCTCCCTTGGGTTGACAGAAGCGGCAGGCCACGCTGCTGGAACCTCTGCCCACATTCGACCTTCATTCCGGCCCCCATGAGCCTCCCCGAGGTCTCTACCGGGTGGAGATGTCTGTCTGCCAAAGGATGTGGCACCACGAGTGCTGCACCAGCCATCCCGGCTCCTCCTGCTGCACTGCCGCCCACTGGAGACATTCCCACGACGCCCTGCCTGGCATACCTGCCTCCCGCACACAGATGGCAAAGGGGGAAGCGGTGGGCTGACGATGAGTTGTGAAGTGAGCTGGAAAGAATGGGCAGGCAGGCCCGGAGCCGCCCTGCTGCCACTCGGCTACTAGAGGGTCTGACCCTTTTTCAATCCTCTCTTCCCTCCCTCCTCCACCTGCCTCACCCCACAACCTCTGTCACACCCCCTCAGGCAGAGCTGGGGGCCTCTCCTGCTTCTCACCAGGGAGCCCAGGGCAGCTGGGCTCCTGGGTCTCTTCTGATTCCCTGGGCTACTGCCAGAGGTACAGATCCAGCTGTGCAGGCCACTGTCAATAGCATGGTTCTCGACTGCTGTCCATGCCTGGCTTGTGGCCCACCTCACAGGGGTGACCCCAGGGTGGCAGCTGGACTGCCCCATGCAGGGCACCCACATGCCACTACCCGCGGGCCCGCTCCCACCCGAGCCCCTGGTCTCTGCAGCAGCCACTGCTTTACCTATGCATCCCTTCACCTGGACTGTGAGCGCCTCTGAGCCTCCTGAGGACAGGGCATGGCCCAGAGACAGTGTCTGCAGAGTAAGTGAGTGAGTAAAAGTGAGACAGGGAGAATGAGCCTGCATTCTGACGCTGCTCTGGGTCAGACTTGGGTTAAAATAATTCTGGCTCCAGCACACACTAGCTCTGTGACCTTGGCCACGTTGCATAACCTCTTTGGGCCTCAGTCTCCTCTTACGTAAACTGGAGATAATAATGGCACTGCCACATAAAGTAATTACAGAGATTAAATGAGATAAGGTGATAAAGTGCTTGTAACAGTGCCTGGCACAGAGTAAGCCCCCAACACATGTTGTTGTTGTTATCATTATTAATTAATGTCCTCCAGCCTTATCTGACATCACCTCCCAGGACAAGCATTACGGCCACTGCCAAGTCCTCAGTTTGCCTGCTACGCTCCAGGGAGCACTCCGGGGGCTGTGGGATGTACACTGTAGGATGTACAGCAGAACAATGTATCTCCTGATGTTTTGGGGTTGGGCTGCTTTCCAATCCCAACCCTACTACATCCTTGAGCGAGTGCTCTGAGCTTCAGAGTCCTCACCTGGGAAGCTCGGTCATGGGAGTCTTAACCTCAGAGATTGGGAGGATGAAGTGAGGTGCACAAGGTGAGAAGTGGGCAATCAGACTAGCTGCCAGGGAGCAGCTGAGAGGAGAAGCTGGCTAGGTTGTAACAAGGAGTCGGGGCAGCCAGCAATGCAGTGGGCGGTGGGGTGGCTCCAGGAAGAACTGAGGGCTGCGTCCATGTGTCCACTGTACCCTCCCTTCTAGTCCTTTACAAGGGCCATGGTCCTTCCCGTTTACTGCCTCTTTCCTGCAAAGCAGCACCCAACATTCCCTTAGCATCACGGTGATAGAACCTTCTCTTGGGACCCTGCAGGGCAGAGTGGATAGAGGCTAGATGGAGACCCTTCCCTGAGTGTGAGGCAGGGAGCACCTGTGTTCTCAGCATGTGTGGGGCCAGGGCTGGCCATGGGAGAGGGGACTGACTCCTGGGGCACAAAGTCTCCAGCTTGGGTGCCTCCAGCAGGCTCTCCAGCAAATGCGCCCTCACCTCTCTGCCCTGACCAGAGGCCTCAGCTGCCAGCCAGGTGCCGGCTACACTTAAGGCCTTTCTCCTCTAAGGCCGAAGAATCAGAGCTTCCCTCTCCCCTCTCCCTGGGACAAGCCCTGCTGGAACCCTCAGCACTGCCACGGGAACATCCTGCGTCCCCGCCCGCCCCACCCCTGGCTTGTCCAAAATAGAGCTCTGCATCTTTCCTCTCCACCCTCTTCTGCTCTACCTTGTCCCTGAAGGGTGAAGACAGTCAGTCTTGGGCTCTGTCTCCTAGCTATAGACCTCGGGCAGTCCCCCAGCATCTCTGAGCCTGTTTCCTCATCTTGGAGCTGGGGATAACCACAGCCCTACAGCACAGAATGCCTGATGGAATATAAGCAGTACTGGATTAAGCATGAAGCATGATGCCATCTGTTAATATAAATACATGCCATAGGCTCATTGGTTACCTGGTCACCACTACCTTGACCCTCCTTTGCCCACAAGCAGCCAATGCTTGCCAATTTTACCTCTGTGATTTAACCACCCCTCGGCCTCTTCACCTGCTGCTCCATGTCTTCTATTAGCAGGGTGGTGGCAGCCGCCTCCTGGCTCCTCTCCTTGGCACTAACTGTCCTCTCCACTGCAGCTACGCCCAGCTGGCTCATGTCACACCCCTGCTGAGAACCTGCCCTGCATCTCCAGCGTGGTGTCCAGTTCCCTCCAGAGTCTGCCTTCCCAAACCCCAGCCTTTCTTCCCATCCTTATCTCTTACCCCATCCCTCCAGGTGAGCTTGCTACAGCTATTCTAGATTATTCCTCCTTTTCCAGAGTGGAAAACACTCTCTACACTTTTATTACTCTGTTTCCTTCACTCACAATGTTCTCATATATGTTTTCCTTGACTGACATCTTACTTGTTTTGCAAGGCCTGCTTCAGATGCCACCTCTTCCATGAAGCCTTTCTTGATGCCTCCCTTCAAAAGTAATCACTCCTTCTCTCGCATTTTCCAAACATGATGCTGATGCATCCGTTTAGCATTTACTTAACCCTGAACAGAATCAGGCCTTGTTTACCCACAGTGGGCCAAGTTCGCCTGATGATGTGGCCCATGGACAGCCTGCAGCCCCGAAGTGCACACAGTCAGCCTGGAAGTCTGGCCACTGGTCCCTGGTCTGTGTCTGCTGGGTGGGGGTAAAGGGGTGGGAGATGGAGGTTCACTTAACCCCTCTGACCACAGTGTCTGCCCTCACAGGGCAGGTTCTAAGGAAAGGCTCTGACAGGTGAGTGTCTTACAAACATGTGGAATCATCACAGGAGTGGGACCAAATGGTCTCTTCTTTCTCCTGGTCTCCTCCTCTGGCCTCTCAGAGGCAGAAAGCTGGACAGACAGGAAGAAATGAACACACAGCGGGTGCTGCTCTCTGCCTGCAAGTCCACCCAGCCAGACCCAGCCAGACAAATGTCCCTTGTTCTTTGGAATAACTGCAAAATTCCAGAGACATCCCCACCCCAACCAACACTGCTACAAATGTGGCCCTTTTCTCCCTCAGGAGGGCCAGTCGCCAGACCCTGTATGGATAAGGGGCAATGAATACGACCCTTCAGAAAAACCCCACTGCCCAGTGGTGCCTGCTCCAGGCTGTGGCTGGACAGAGTGGTGTGAAGCGGAGTCTTTCTCCATAAACCAGGGTTCCAGGCCCTTTGACTCAAAGTGTCAGCAGCGATCTCAACACCCCCTCCAAGGAGTCAACCAACACCACGCTTGTAAGTAACCATCACTCTACCGTGGTCCACGGCACTTTTCACATTCATGGTGTGCAACCCAGTCTCCCTTCTACTAAGTGACTGGATTGTGCGTTGTGACTAATTTCCCTTCCTCTAAAATTGTTCACTTGTATAGTACTCCACAAATGACCAACAACTTTTTCCATCACCCTGTGAGATTGTTATTTCAGTGTGAGAGGTGAGCAAATGGAAACTCTGCGACGTTAAGTGACCTTTCTGATGCTGAAGAGAGAGGCAGAGAGAGCTGGGACTCTCCCCGAGGGCTCCCACCCACCGCAAATGCTGCCATCACCTCTTTGAGGGCAGGCGTGCATCTCACCCATTTTGCATCCTGCAGTACATAGCACGGTGTCCTGTAACAGAGGCATCCAGAATTTTTCATAATGTTCGACTGACTGGCTTAGCCTCTGGCAGGGCGGAGAGGGGTAGTGGGAGTGAGAGAACAACTTCTGCAGCTAAGCCACATTTCCCTATTGTGTTCAGTGCTTGATGTGCATTCTCTTTCAGGATCTCACATGGCTGGAATCAACCGGGCAAGGGCCTTTTCCACTCATCCTCGTATTCCTCCTCCTCCTCCTCATGGCAACTAACAGTCGTTAAGAGCTAAATATGTGTCAGGCTCAATAAGGTACTAAGATACTATCACTATTCCCATTTTACACAAGGTCAAGACAGTAACTCGCCCACAGTCCTGCAACTAATAAGAGTAGAATGGGATTCTTGGGACTTGAACCCTGGGTTGCTGGAACTCAGAGCCCACATTTGTAACCGCTGGGTTAGCCTGCTTCTCCTGGGCAGGTCAGCTGGGAACCACTGCTACTGAAGCCCCGAAATTGTTCCTCCCTACAGACAGCACAGCCCTGCCCAGGGCCATCACCTGGTAATAGGGGAGTCAGAGACACAAAAGCAGGATCCTAAGACAAGACTCTGGATAATAGATACATAGCCTATTTTGTTGAATATTCATCTCTATCTGGCAGGCCCTAGTACCTTCAGTTTACAGTGGTAGAGATCGATGTTCAGAAAAGATAAGGACCTTGCAGGGCTGTCAGCCCTCAATGCCTGGCCACCCCCAGGACCACCAGCCATGCCTGGGAGAGTCATGTGCGATGTCTCAGAGGTGGTGGCAGAGAAAGGGGCTGCACAGCATCAGGAGGGAACTGGGTGTTGGAGTCCAGCTGTGCAAGGTTTGGCCTCCTGGACGTGGGTCCTGCTAGGGCTGGCACTATTGCTGCCAAAGGTGGCGAAGGCCCCACACGTGGGACTCAAGCTCCAAGCAATGTCACCTCTTCGCTGGTGGAGAATGCCCATTAGGTGTTACAGAGTCAGGCCTCTAGGTTCCTTCAACGTACTCTAATCCAACAACATTCTCAAATTAACCTGATGATTAGAAATATTTTATCTTGATATGTTTTAGATATTCAAAAAGGCTTAACATGATGTATTACTCAGTAATAAAAAGGAATGACATACTGGTCCATACTACAACATGGATGAACCTTGAAAACATTTCACTAAATCCATAGAAAAGAAACTAGATTAGTGGTTCCCTGGAGCTGGGAGGGTTGGGGAAATGGAGGATGACTGCTAAAAGGTATGATGTTGTTTTATATGTTTCTAACTTTATATAAATGAATTATATTGTAAATATTCTCTTATTATTTGCTTTTTTCCCTCAAGAAGATGAGATTCATCCAGGTACTGCTTGGTCTGGAGGTCAAGTTCATCTGTGCTCACTGTGTATGGTATTTCACAGGCGAAAGTACCGCAATTGAATATCCCACAACGTGTCTCCACTCTGTTGCTGACAAATATTTAGGTTTTCTTTTCCTTTTCTTAGCAGTACACATAGTGCTGAGGTGGACATCCTTTCCTGTCTCATGCACGTGTGAGTGTTTCTCTAGGATGTAGCCGGGAGGGGGGCGGCTTTCCACACTTGACCAGATTCTGCCCAGTTGTTCTTCAAAGGCGTTCACCACTCTTTACAAGGGAGGAAACTGAGGCTCAGAGAGAGGGCAGTGACCCTCTCAGAGTCCCCAAGGTCTGGGACGGATTACCAGTCCAGGGCCCTTCCGGGTGCGGCACACTGCCTGTCCGGAACCCTCCGTTTCCTTATTTTTATTTCTCTACAAATCTCCGCGACCACCCGGGTAGGCGTTATCAGAGCTGATCTAGGAGAAACACATTATCAGCGTCGTCCAGGAGGGCTGGGATCTGGAAATGCTTTCGGGAGGAAATGGGGAAGAAGTTAACTTTAGAGAACTCCCTAGGCAGCTCTAAAACTCAGAGCTGACGGCCTGGAGAGAAGAGGCACTTCCAGGGCAGGTGGGTTGGGGGGATGTTTTCTTAGCGGGCAGCACCTGGCTCCCTGCACTGTGGCCCTTCCCACGCCTGTTCCCTGACCCTCCCCTCCTTGTGAGGTCTGGGGGCTTCCTTACGTCTGGGTGCCCTCTCCAAGGCAACAGCCAGTCCTCCTCTGGAGCAAGCTGGGGCTGCAATGGGCCATAACCAGGGTGATGCATTAAGTTTCAAAAGACCTTTCTGGCTTCCGGGTGAAGAGGGATTGGAGGAGGTCAGTTAGGGGCTACAGCAGCGAGTAAGGTGAGAGATGGTGGCAGCCTGACAGGGTAATGCTGGTGGAGGTGGAAGGAACCAGCAGAGTGGGATCCTGAGACTCTGGGATCAGTGGGATGGGAGGGAAACAGTGGTGTCCAGGCGGACTCCCAGGGTCCAGCCCAGGTGTGGTGACGGTGCCATTCTCCAATTTCGTAGGCGGGGAATGTTCTCCCTGGCTGGAAACCCACAAAGGCTCCTCTCACTGTGTAAGCGCCTCACACTGAATATTGCTGTCAAGCAATACTGTAGAATCTAAATCAAATGGTTAATGATCATGTTTAAGGAGAACCCTTTGCAGGTGTGTACATCTTGGTCTGTTTTCACTTCTCATCTGAAGAGAAATTGCTTGTCCCAGTGGGTGGTTTTGCCTGGATTATACATTGAGCACACACACCAGGCATTATGTTAGCATAGTAACCAAATAGCAGAACTATGGTAGGAGAGGAGGACGGAAGGAGCTGCAGGGATGCTGTAGCCAGCCTTCAGGGGAGAAGAGTTCATCAGGTAGAAACAGAGAACAAAGGTATCAACAGCATGAGCGAGTGTGCACAGGTGAGATGCAGGGCAGGGCAGGTAAGTAGCCCAATTTTACTGAAAATGCAAAGGAGTACAGCACAGTGGGATACTGGATGGAGACTAGGCTGGAGCAATAAGGTGGGCTTATCATTGGGGTGGGGGGATGTATAAGCACTAGGGAGCCACAGCTGCTTTTTGAGCAGAGGAGTAGAATTGACATAAGCCAGCAACCGATGGAGGGCAGTGGGCGCAGGAGAAGGGGACACTGATGCTGCCACAATGGGTTGGAGCCCGAGTGTGTGGGAAGTCAGATGGGCCATGAGACAGGACTGCAAAGACAGGAGGAAGAGGTGGGCTGGCGGCCTGGCCGGGTTGGGGTGGGGAGGGGAACGAAGCTGACACAGCATGTGAAAGCAAAACTAGGGAGAGTCTGAACTGAATAGGAGGGTCTCTTCCCAGAGTAGCCCTCAGGGATGCCTTTTAAGGAATAGCCAAGAATGACTCAGCATTAACCCATCAATTATTTGCATGTAAAGCACTGTTTCACAGGTATCTGAAAACAGTATTTCTTTAGTTTAAACGTTTTCCCTAAAATAGCCATCGGCTCTGCAGTCTTCTTTACCAATGGCACGAGAGGACATTTTGGTTTGAATTCTCCCCTTTCTGAGTTAGCCAAGTCCAAAAGGAGGAGAACCACAAAGAAAGGGGCGGGGCTATGGGTCTACTCTGCTGTGGCCTCAGGGGAGGTGAAGGGGCCCAGTTTGGTATGAAGCTCTGCCCATAGGCCCTGCCCTTGTAAATGCCATGAGGCTGTTGGGGGCGAAATCTGGTGCCAGGACAAACAAGGCAAGGCTAGGCAAAGGAAAGACTTCAGGACGTGTGGACACCAGCTCTCACCACCTAGGGAAAATAACCAAGTCCAGAGAGGCACTTCCAACCTGGACACAAATAGCATCGCATGAGAAAATAAAGCTCTGTTCACAGAATCACAGACTTTGTTGCTGGAAGGGGCTTCTCTGCCGTCCAAGCCGTCCTCCACATCATTGCTAGTTAGTGATCTAGAATATGAATTGATCAGGTCACATGCCTGCTTCCCCAAACCTCCTCTGTCAGCACACCATCTCCGGTTGGGTAACAAAGCCAGGGCACAGGCATGGCTGCCCTTCACTTCTGCACCCACAGCAGACATCGTTAAGCGACTGCCACATTATCTTCTGAGCCTGGACCCGGCCTCAGAATCTGACTCAGCACAGCCTTGCAGGCAGCCATTACCAAACAACCACCACCCTCAGGATGACAACCGTTTGCCTCCCACTGAACAGAGAGAGCCAGGACTCCTCAGCCAGGCCCTTTGCTGTCTTTTTCCACCCATATTTTCCATCACTACTTCTAGGCTCCAGCTTCCTTCAACTGCTTCCCATTCCCAAACACACCTGCCCTTTTCTCACTCTCTGAGCCTTTGTCCGGGCTGTGACACAGCCTGGAATGCCCTCTCTGCAGACTGCTAGTCGCTCCTCAGAATCTGTTCTCTCACCTCCCATTGCAAAAAAGTTGCATCTAGTCACACAGCTGTCTAGCAAAACACACTTCCTGGCCTCCCTTGGACCTGGGGGTAACATGTGCTAAGTGCTGGCCAATGTGCTATGAGCAGAAGTAATGCGTGTGGGTTTTTTTTGCTCCAAGTTACACTCTTAAGCGCTTGAACATATACTCCCCTGGGCTCCCTTCCTTTCACACTGGCCAGGGGATGGTGAGAACGAAGTCGCTGCCAGGGGTCCAGAGATGGAAGCCAAGTGATGAAGATGGCAGGTCAGCCTCCCAGCCTGGACCCCTGTCCTCTGGCCTGCTAAGGAAGAGTCCCCCATACCCCCTGCTGGAGTCCCTGTATTTGGGGGTCTCTGGTTATGGTGGAAGCTGAGTCCATATTCTCACTATACGCCCTCCCACCTGCTTCCTGTCCCTTCCATCCACCCTCCAGTGCCACCTCCTCAGTGACGTTTTCCCGAAATCCCAGGCTCCTCTGGGATCCCCTGCACTTCGTGCACACTTCATAGTGGCACACCCTAAACCATGGCTGTGGCCCCTCCTACTAGCCTGGCTGGAGGCAACTCCTCTCCCCTTCACCCCTCCTCTGTACCAGTGCTGGCAATGGCGCTAATGCCCAAACCTGACCATTATCACCCCCGTACCCCCGCTCTCAGCCTGGAGGTCAGTGCATGATTCTGGCCCACTCTTCCCCTTGGAGATGAAGCCCAACCTGTGAAGAGATCTGCTCCAGCAGCTCAGCATGTCATGGCTCCCTGTGTGTGTGTGTGCAGCCTGTGGCCCATCCCGCCTGCTGCCGGCCCCGCCCAGCCCCAGCGTGGCGGACCTGAAGTAGCTGCTTCCTCGCCGGCTGGAGCCCATATTGTCTCACTTCTCCTTTGTTACTGAGAACAGGGGCAGAGAATGGGGAGTCTCCCTGATCTGTGTATTCTTCTCAAATGGCCTAGAAAGTCCCACAGTCTGTATATCTGTTCCCAGGGCCCTCCTCCTGTCCCACCAGACCACATGCTTTGCAAACAGCCCACACCTATTCCTCTGAACTTCTGGCCACTGTGACCCTTCAAACAAGGCCCGACCTCTGGCATCCCGTCCCAGGGCTGCATGCCCATCACTCCCCTGACAATCAGTGCACGCAGCCCAGAAGCAGGATGCAGCCGGATCTCAGCCAGTAGATGGCTATTTTGGGACAGGGAGGATCCTGGGAGGATGCTGATGAGGTCAGAGTAGGAAGGGAAAGAGGTGGGTTTTCTGCCCACGATTATGTGTCCCAAGCCCTCTGGATGCTGCCCAGGGACCCAAGGCTGCCACAAGGAAGAACACACCCACCACAGGGCTCCAGCCTCAGCCCAGCCGGCCACAGAGGCAAAATGGGGTCAGGCACGGGTCTGGGGCTCTAGACTCCTATCCCCATGGCCAAAGTGAGCAGGACGAGTGTGTGTTTATTTGTTCAGTCCCAACAGCAAGTGATTTCAGCATCAGACAAGACTCAGAGCAGTCTTGGAGCCAGAGAAGTGTCAGAAACCAACTGGAGGTCAAATGGAGAACGCCAGAAAGAATCCAATCACCCAGGAACAATTAATAATGATAATTTGTGAACATTCATTGAGCATCTATTCTGTGCACGCACTACTATGGGGAACAATGTTAGGTGCTGGCAAGAAAAAGTGAACAATGCTTTGACTTTGGATGTGACACTTTAAAATTGTGTAAGTCCTTCTGCAAGCAACAGGGGCCTTAAAGTGGTTCATAAAGCAGTTTATATACTCCAACCTGAAGGCAATAATTGGAGATGCATGATTTAGGTGCAAGGAAAGAGGTGTTTTTCTCATGACTCTGGGGACTGTAAATATTTCAGAAGGCCAGAACTCCACTGTGTCTTTTTAGAGAGTTCTGGGGCAGGACATCCATCAATGCGAGGTGCTCAGTACCGTGCCGGGCACATAGTGGGTGCTCAGTGAGGGGCAACGGCAGTAACTGCTACTACTCAGAACAGGTTGGCAGGCACAGGGCCCAGGCTTTAGTGTGGAGGAGGTAACTTTACAACCTGGTGGGAAGCCTCAGGTTGGGCAGGGCTGGAGGAGGGGGCACGGTTCAGGAAGCCAGCAGGACTTAGCTTATCTTGGGAGATGCATTTTATTCTGCACTTCTCTTATCTGAGATGCCTCTGGGTAGCTCTCCAGTTCTTCTCTGCTGACTCTCCAAAAAGCTGGGAGAGCATCATACTCTCTGGAATTCTTTAAATTCTATTGCTCACCTGGCTCTGCTCCATATTTCGGGCCAAGCAGCCCTCTGGGGCACTCTCTAACACCCAGGACACTCCTCCCAGCTGCTCCTGCTCACCCTCCTCCCATCTGTCAGCCAGCTCAGTCTCCGCTGGTGGCCCTTCCACAGAGGGCCTGCCTGAAGCCCTTCCTCCTCCCACCACTGCTGATAACGAGCTGCTGATGCTGCTTCACACTTTCTCCTCACCATCCAAGGCGGGAGCACCCTTCCAGATCCTTCTTTCCTCCTCCCACATCCCTTCCCACCTCCCAACCTCTCAGGACCACCTGAGCCAGATTCTCCCAAGCACAAAATCAATACCCATTGGTTAGGTCCCCACTTTGATGGCAGCCAGGATGTGAGAAACCCAATCAGACCGGGAAGGGACAGGGATGTGCCCCCGACAGCAGGACACGTGTTTGGCAAGGATTTCAGTGCATCTTTAAAGTGCAAGAGGAATTGATGAGCCAAAAAAAAAAACAAAAAACAAAGACAAAAAAACCCCACCATGCTTACTAGGAATTAGGGAAGTGCTAAGCACTCTCCACGATGATCTCACTGAACCTCTACCACACACCAGCAAGGTGGGTGTTATCCACATTATTCAGACAAGGCCACCAGGGCAGAGAGACGTTAAATAATGCTCTGAAGGTCACACAGCTGGAACTAGTAAATATCAGAGCTGGAATTCAAACCTACATCTTCTGTGGTCCAGATCTACTGCCCATCACCAGCATTCTATACTTTGCGCAAAAAACAATTACAACTGACCAAGAGTTATGAGGACAACAGACACAATGATTTGGAACATGGGAGGCCCCAGAAACCCGGGTGCACACAGTTGCTCTGCCCAGGCCCGGTCACCCCACTCTCGCCTTCATCTCATCTCATTAATCTTGGCATTCTTTTCCCAAAAGCTATCCCAGATCCCAGGGCTCAATCTCCTGGGCCCCGAGGGAGGGAGCTTCCCAGGGCTTCTGGACACCCTTTTAATTAACCTAGACGACCCTCTTCTGACCAAGGCCAGCTGACTCCCATCACGGTCTCACCAGCTTCCAGGGCAGCACCTGAACTGTGACTCCCCACTGTGACTCAGCCTCCAGTGAATGTGGTCCCTCCATTTCCCACACACTCAGCATCTATCGGCCTCTCCTCCCTGGCTTGGGGACCCTGAGTGAGGCCCCTATGTCCAGTGGAGGGCCTGCCAGAGAGCCTAGGGAGGGTCCTGCTAAGTGGGGACCCAGGGCCCCCACTCCGAGCTGGCAGAGGCCCAGAGCAGGGCAAACCCTTCTGTGGTTCCTCGAATGTGTCCCCTTGTCTCTCACGACCCTTGTTTGGAGCTTCCTCCCTCACCCCCAAAGGGGTGCAGCCCATTACTCATGCAAACATGGAAACTTGCTCATCTGTCATTTCTGTAGCTTAATAACAATGATCGGCAACCTGGAAAAGTCCTTCAGGACCGTGACTTATTCACATTACTAACTGTGGATGATGTGGTTGAATCTGATGCCCAGCGTGGGGCCAAGCACAGAGCAGGGACTCAGGACACAGCTGCGACCAGAGGAGCAGACCCGGTGAGGAGCAGGCCGCACAACACAGAGCAAAGAGCACTGGAATCGTGTCTTTGGAAGGGATCTGCCTGTATGGGGTCAGAAAAGGCAAAAGCAGCCTCAGAGTCCAGATTAGACTGGCTAGCTTGATCACACCACATCACCCTGCAACCTTAAGCTTGTACACAAGTGTGAGTGTGTGTGTGTGTGTGTGTGTGTGTGTGTGTGTGTGCAGCCTAGATACCAGACAGTCAACACATAGCCCCTGAGCCACCTAGCTGGGGCGGGCAAGGTTTTACAATTGCAGGGTAATTCATTCATTCGGGTAACAAGCCCTTTTGAACATCTACTCTGTGCTAGGGGCTGGAGGCACAGCGGTGAAATACATGAGCCAAGCCCCTGCCCCTGGGGGCTCCTCTTCTCAACTCTGTGTAACATCTGACAGTTTGTCACACCCATTATCTTATCTGATTTCAGTTTGCACAGTGTCAGGCCCATAGAAGAGCTGATGAATGAATGAATGAATGTTTGAGTGAATATATGATGGCTGGGGGATGGGTGGGCCAATCACTGGGTCCATGGGAGGTAAACATCCATCTTCCAAATAAAAAGCATCGCTCTGAACAGGGTGTGGCAGGGCCACTGAGAGGGCCTCTGGTGTGTGTCCCCTGTCCTAGTCACCCCTTCACAGGGGTGTCCTTACCTGGTGGGCAGTGACATCCTGGAGACATCTTTGGGGCCTCCCGGCGCCTCCGAGAGTGGAGCTTCCATTTCTGCACAAGGAGACAGAGACGAGGAGTCAGTGGGAGTTGTAAATGCCAAGCCCTGGAAAGCAGCGTGGGGCGGGCGGGGAGAAGGGGCGGCTTAGACGCTGGCAGGAGGACTGATCCTGCATCAAAGCCTGGCCACCGGGTGGCTGGGTAATGAGAAGCAGATGGAGAGGTCCCATCTTGGTAACCTCGGGGTCTGATGTCTTCACAGAGCTCTGAAAGAAATTAACCCCAAGCACAGGACCCTATAAAGCAGTTGTGGCCTTCCTGCGCCCGGCACTCATGACACTCAGACACTCACGGCACAACCTGCTTTTCTCAGCTCTCTGCTAATTGTTTCCTGTCTAGGTCTGAGCTCCTGATGGATCTTGGGGTGGGGACAGTGACTTCTGTTCTTCTGTGTCCCTCACAGAGCCAAGCACAGGCAGGCCCTCTGCCCCTCCATCAAACCTCTTTTTCACCAGCTTGCAAATTCTGGAGCCAATCTGGAAGGCCTCAGAGAAGTAGCATGAAGCAGACTGAGTCACCTGCCCTCAAGAAGCTGCCATTTCGGTGGAGATGGACAGACAAGGACACACCTGTAAGCACCAGCACCTGGAAAGGGCAGGGTGCTGAGCGCCTCTGTCCTCACCACCACCCCAGGGGGCGGGTGTGGCCCATACACACAGAGGTAACAGCCTGGCCTCTGGAGCCAGACTGCCTGGGCTCCTGTATTGTTCTGGGACCCTGAGCTGATAACCGTTCCAACCTCACTGGGTTACTGAGATGATCAAAGAGGTTGGTGCATAGAAAGAAAGGTGCCTGACACCCAGGAGGCGTCACTAAATGTTAGCTGTTATTACACTCATTTCATACGTGAAGGACCTGGACATGGAGAGGGGACTAACCTGGCCAAGGTCAGCAGGGGAGGAGGCTGGGATTTGGACCCCTCTCTCTGAAGCCAGTGTTGCAGTTAAAAGCTGGTAGCCCCAGAGCTAAATTGGCCCTTAGATGTATTTTATTTGGTTTCCACAGTGATTTTGTTTTTTGTTGAATTTGTTGCCAGTATTTTGAAGAGGCTGATTTCCCATGAAAGTCTGCATTTCTAACTTCTTTTAAAAACCTGGAAGACCTGGCCCCATGGGCCCTGTCCTATGGCTGTCTGTGATCGACTCTGTCCTGGGTACTGTGGTCACCACCCTGACATACTGACCAGTGAGGATGCCAGCTGGCTTCCCATAAGCATTTCCCCAGCAATTGCCTCCTCACTCCTATGTAGCTCTGTCACTCAAGGTGAGCCATGAGAGACATAAACAAAGTCTCATAGGAGGTGTCATAGGATTTGGTGTCACTGCTAGTTTGGCAGTGGAGAGAGAAGGTCAGGAAAGCTTCCTGAGGATTCATATCAAACTAATGTGTCTGCTGAGCTTCCCCACCCTGTCCCCGACCCCATGTACTGAGCTGGGTACTTTCACACAGGGAATCACATCTGTATTTCATAATCAAATCCTAAGGTAGGTTTAATAGTGATTTCATTTTTTGCTTAAGGAAAGTGAGGCTCAGAGAGGCTAAGTGACTTGCCCAAGGTCACACAGCCAGTCTGTGGTGGATCTAGGATGAGAACAGACCTTTTGATGCAAAGTCTACTCCATCTTGCTGGAGAAAAGTGTGTACAAATTTCCCTGGGAGATAGAGCTCAGCGATAGTATGAGTGTGTGTGTGTGTGTGTATGTGTGTGTGTGTGTTTGTATGTGTGTGTGTGTTGGGGGAAGGGGCAGATAGTGTGTGTAGGGAGGGCAGAAGTAGGGGCTGGAGGTCAAAACATACAGGAGGAGGATGGGAGGAATGTCTCAAAGGGGAGCCCCTCACTCAGTAAGGGAAGCTGGCACACAAATTCTAAGTGGATGAATATTGAGGTGGACACAGAGGCCACTGGGCAAACAAATGATGTCCCAGGACAAGGTCTGGTGGAAGGCACTGTGATGTCCAGCTCTGAGCCTAGCTCACTGGTACAACTTTCCAGGAAGGCACCGTACATACCTACTTCCACATCCCTTCCCACAGACAACCTATGGGCTCTTCAAGGCGCTTATTTGTGGCTGTGTGTGGCACACGGTAGGCATGTGACACAAGTCTGCTAAATGACAGAGCCAGTCAATGCTGACAAGCCAAAGCCAGCTGAATGTGCAGCATTATGGCTACAGGGTTCAACCACTAGGGTTGTCACTCATTCAATAACAGCAAGATGTGAAGCACGGGTTCTACCCTGGAGCTGGAGAACGCAGCACAAAGTGGACAAGGGTCCTGCCCTCCTGGGCTCCCCTTCCACTGGAAGAGACAGACAACCAGAAACAAATGAATATACAATTCAGGCAATTACAAGTGCTATAGAGAGAAGTAAAGCAGGATAAGGGGACAGAGTGATGGAAGGTGGTATTTTAAACCCAGGGGCCAAGGAAGGTCTCCCTGTGCAGAAGACGTATGAGCACAGAGCTGGTGGAAGTAAGGACATGAGTTGTGTAAAGATCTGGAGGAAGCGTGTTCCAGGCAGAAGGAACAGCAGAAGTGAAGGCTCTGGGACAGGACTGTGCATGGAGTGTTTGAGGAAGAGGGAAGGGGGCAGTGCAGTGGGAGTGACTCAGGTGAGGAAGGAGGGATAGGAACGGGGCAGGAGGGCAGGTCTTCAGGGCACTGGCAGAGACTTTGAATTTAGCAGGACACAGATTCCTGACATTTCCATGGCTTACCGACAGCCCTAAAACTCCAGAGCTGGTACGGATGTGGGGTGAGCCACTTGAGTCTCCTGCTCAGGATCAGGCCACTTATCCTTAGCTGCCAGGTGTGTTGGCTGCTGATGGTCTAGCCCCTCTCCAGGGACCACTCTCAGCTGAAAAAATTGCCTTGACCGGGGTCACGCCCATTCCTCAGGCAACCCATATCCAATTACTTATGGATACCGTCCTGGTCCCTGTGCCTCGATTTAGGACGGCTCTGATGGCCATCCCAGTGGCAGAGCCCCGGGGGACCAGCTGAGGCCTCTGTCATGACTGCATCACAGCTCAACCCTCTGCCCACCCCTGTTTCCCTCACCCTCTCTAACGTTGATCCCAGTAAGCCTCTTGCCCACACACCTCCATTTCAGAGCCTGTTTCTCTGGGAACCTGACCTAAGGCAGAACTGGCAGTGACTTTCACATTTCCTGAGACTTCACCTGACCCTCACCTTCACCCTTGGCAATAGTCAGGCCACAAATCAGCCCCACTGTATAATCAAGGAGACTGAGACAGAGAGGGAAAGGGAATTGCCTTGACAGGTAAGGCGCGGAGGGCTACAATTCCAAGTCCTTCACCTCAAGTTCAATACTTCTGTTCAATCCCTCCAATGTATATGGAGCCCTACTGGTTGTGAGACCATGCAAAATGGAGGACAAGACACAGTCCCCATCTGCAAAGGGGCTTGAGCCTCATGTGGGAGAAGCACGGAGAAGTGTCCGGGTGACTGCAGACTTTGAGAGCTGAGTGGGTGATGGGAGCCCATGTGCCCAGGGAAGGGTCCAGCCCGAAGAAGCCAACCAAGGGTTTGAAGCAGAGGAGGCACGTGGTCAAATGTGGCCGGCATAAGGGCCCTCCAGCAGCATGTTGACAATAGACCAGGACAGTGAGAAGGTTGGTGGCTGACATTCCTCTCTGGAGACTGTTGCCGTCATCCATCCAACAGAGAGACGCTGGTGGCCTGGGCTGCCGCACGGCAGCAAAACAGGGAGCAGTGGACAAGGGGAAGGGATACACAGGAGGAAGAAGGGATGGGCACGGACGGATTTGGTGTGGGGGTAGGGCTGGGCTCTGCCCAGGGCAGTTGAGATGCCCCCATCGAGGGAGGTGGAAGGTGATGAGTTTGGTTGGGGACAAGCTGAGTTAGTGGAAGGGTCCAGGTGGGCATGTGGCTCTGGGGCTCAGGGGAGAGGCCTGGATGAGGAAGGCGGACCTGGGAATCAGAAGCCTTCAACAGGAGGGGCAGGAGACATCTGAGAAGGCCAAGCTACCAGGGACACAGAGGTGGGAAACTGGCTAACTTCAGGGTGTGGTTTCCTGGCCCACTCAATGGTTATTTTTGAAAAGCATTAAATCCCAACATCACCACAGACCTTCCAGAGTCCGGGCTTCAACCCCACCCACTGACCCTCGCCCGCAGCTCACTCCTTCTCATTCTCAATCCCAGGGATCCTTCCAGCCGCGGACCTTCAGTCCATTTTACTGTCTCTGGCACACCATGTTTCACCTCCCTCCTTGTCCAGCTTAAATTCTGTGCCCAGTCATTATAATCACTCCCCTGGCTCCACCCTCGGCTGCCTTGACGCCTTTTATCTTCAGCGCATTCTCTTGGCCAAGCCACAAACCTGGTGGATGCAATGTTTCCACTGCCCCAACACCACCAACAAAGCAGCGAAGGAAGCTGGGGAAAGTGCACAGCCTTGCTGAGTGGCCTCACTTAATTCATGAGCATCATCTCAGATGAAGCCCAGCAAGCATGTTCCGTTTCCCCAGTCCCTCCATCTCACCGTCCTAGTAGTTCTCACACCTTCTCTCTCCCAACTTCAACCACACTGTCACCTGATGACCTTGAGAAAACAGAAGCAGCATAAGAGGTCTTCCAGGGGCTCCCACCCTCCAGGCACACCCGCCCGCACCCTCTCCCTCCTCTAGTCTCGCACAGCATGCCAGGTCTTCCTCTGCCCACCTGCTCCAGGACATCACTCAGGCAAGTCCCCTCTCCCGCCTGTATCATCCATTTCCTCCTCCAGACCAGATCACTTACACTGGGATTGGCAAACGTTTTTTGTAAAGGCCCAGCTAGTAAATATTTCAGGCTGTGTGAGCCATACGATCTCTGTCATAACCACTCATCTCTACTGTCGTAGGTGAAAAGCAGCCTTAGACAACGCGAAAGCAAAACCAGCATGGCTGTGTTCCCATAAAAATGTACTTAGAAAGTAACAGTCTTCCAGCGGGGTTCAGCTGTCTGCCCACTCTGATGCAAACATGCTGTTGTTCCTCCCATCATAAAAAAGAGAAGCAAAATCCTCCCTGGACCCCATTTAGCTCTCTTCCTGGAAAAACTCCCAGATGGAGGGTGTCTCCCCTGCTCTCCCCTGGACCACTCCCATCAGGCTCTTACACTCCCTCCACCCAAGCAGCTCTGGCTCTCCACACTGGCAGTGGAACGTTGAAGGGCTGCAGGGCCCAGTTCTGCTTCTTTTCTCTGTGCTGGTTCCTTGGGGTTCTCACGCCTTAGGTCTTCAACACCATCTATAAGGTATCCCCCATTTTTGAAAATTTGCTTTACCCACTTCACTTTTACAAAAGACCTACACCAGTACCTGTTTTCGCTAGCCAAAAGAAATCTGGAGAGGATTTTTCATTTTACTAATAAAAGAGGAAAATCAACAAATAGTGTTCAGCATTTGTTTTGCAGTGAGAGACAGCACATACCCTGAGCAGAGAGTGGCACTGCCAAGCTCCTGCCCTGGGAATCACACTCAGTATCTCAACATGAAGCCCCAGAGCTTTGAACTGTGTCTGTGAGCATCTGTACTTTATCTCCATTTATTTAGTGCTTCAGGTAGCAAGAAGGTAATTGCTTCTTCGCTTCACGCTATTTTGCTTTACGAAAGCTTTAATAGGATCCCTCTACTTTTGGATAGCAGGGGAAACCTATATGTTACAATGCCCCTCTCTTTGCACCTCCAACCTGGACCCTCGCCCCAAACTCCGGACATACATATATCCAGATGCCTATTTGACATCTCCACTGATAGACATTCCAAAACTGAGCTTCTTGTATTCTGCCTCCACTCTCCCAGGCGTAGCCCACCCACTGTCTTTCTCATCACAGGTAATGGCCACTCCATCTTGCCAGTTGCTCAGAACTTTGAGATCATCAGTGATGGCTCTTTCTCTCTTACTCCTCACCTACTCAGTCAGCAACTCCTGTTCTCTACCTCCCAGATGCATCCAGGATCTGACCCCTTCTCACTGCCTCCACCACTGCCACCTGGTCCAAGCCTCATTGTCTCTGGTCCAATTACTGCAATAACCTTCTGATGGATTCCCCTGCCTCTGCCCTTGCCCCAGACCATTCTCAAAACAGCAGCCAGGGTGACAACACAGGCCTCCTTACTGCTCCTGCACAAGCCAGGCTTTCTCCTACCTCAGGGCCTTTGCACTCACTGGCCTCCGTGCCTGGGATATTCTTTGCCTAGCTACTACCTGGCTCACTCTCAGTGAGGCCCTCCTTGTCCCCCGGGCCCTTCTGCAATATACTTGCTATCCCTCCTCCTTGTTTTATTTTCTCCTTCACATTTTTTGCTGTTCTTGCCTTATTTATCTGGCTTATTTTCTCCCCCCACCACTAGAAAGCAAGTTCGACAAAGACCTAGATATTTTGATCTGTTTCATTCACTGCTACATCCTCAGTGCCTAGAGCGTGACTGGCACATGTAGGTACTCAATAAATATTGGTTGCTTAGGAAATTTCACATAGGCCTAGATTTCTGGTCTCTCTTGGAAACAGGAGGATCCGGCAACCCTGAGCTGCAGTAATGATTGGGTGGTGCTCCATGATGCCTGCGCCTTTTAGGTGGGCATGTGCTGTCCTGTTCACCACAGTTTCCTCCCCCTGGCTAGTCTCACTCGCTTAGGCCACTGCCCTCTTAGGGATCTGACTTTGAGACCCCTGGTTTGATATGCCCAGGCTGGGGCTCAGGCAGGTGTAAACCTTTCTCAGGTCCTGGGGTGGACCCCAGCCATCCTGGCCAGAGAAGTCTTCCTGCTTCACCCCTCCTGGCAGCCAGGGCCTCATGGAATGCCCCGCATGGCCAGAGCTGAAACATCACCCTCTGGATCATTGCAGCTATTAAAATGCCTGTATCAGTATCAAAGGGAAAATGCCAAGCTGCCACTAACTCCCCACCAGAGAATGTGGCTCAGGTCTGGCCTGGGGCTCAGGGGCCACTCCCTCCCTGTGCTCAGCCCCACTCAGGGCTCTTAAAGGGCTCAGGCCCAACCTGGGCTTCTGTTATATGTGGGTGGGTCCAAGTTGTGGTGTGAGGGAGCCCAGAGCAGAGGCCAGGTGAGTGCTGTACTCCACAGCCACGACCTTGAGCCTGGCATCTCCACTCTGGGAAAATCTGCAAAATGGAGATATTACCCCCCTGCTAACTTCTTATGTGCTGTCTTAGAAAGTGCTTCGGAAACCATGAAGCACTCACCAGGTGGAATTATTAAACAAGAGTTAATAATAATTGCTACACATATTAAGCAGTATATACGAGGCACTGTGCCAAGTGCTGCAGCATTTAATAATTATTTTTTGATATCAGCGTATGTCTCCTATTAGAACCCACCCGCCTTGGAGGCTGTGGTGGGACTGTATTTGGGCTCAAGCCCCAATAAAGCATCTACTACACGCAGAGCTTGGCAGTGTTGACATGGGCTTGAGCTACCTTTGGGAGTGCCAGGACCTTGGGGTCTAGTCCCAGCATTCTCACTGTTTATTAAGAATGTAACCCCTTTGGGCCTTGATTTCATCATCCGTGAAGTGGGAATAATATCAGTTATCTGCTGGACCATACAGGACAGCTGGAGGGATAAAATGAGATGAGATCAGAAAACAAAAAGAGGTGTCCAGATGTGAAGAAGGGTGAGCACCTGCTATACCAGCTTGTTTTTCTTAGCGGCCAGATGAAGGCCACTTTTCTCTTGAGCTGGTGCCAGGCCTGCCTCCTCCCACATGCCACAGTGAGGCTGGCCTGGCCTCATGCACTGCTGCCCACGTGTGCTCCTGCCCCTCCCCCTCCTGGGAAACTCAGCTCCCCTCTTCCCACACGGGGGAGGGTGAGTGAGGGTCCCAACTGCAGCCCTGCCTTTTGACCTCAAGAACCAGAAGTTGAAAGGAGTTGCCCACTGAAATGACCACACTGGGCAAAGCCCTGGCCCCTGTGCCAGCGTCTAATTACAATGCTTGACACAGAGTGGGGGCTCAATCATCTGTGGAGCCCTCTCGTTACCCTGGGCCATTGCTGCTACTGGGCTGTTGTCCTGTTGAAGACTGGCCCTTTGAGGGCAGGGTCTGGTCTGGTGTCTCTGAGCCACACTTGAACCAAATTACTTACTTTTACATCTGTTCCCCTAGAACCTGTCCTTGTGGTACCAGGTGGGCTTTGGCCTAGGCTTGAGCAGAATTTGGATAGATGGAGATGGGGGTGGGGAAGGGCATTCCAGGGAGGAGCAAAGGCACAGAGGCAGGACCTGGGCTGCACCCTGCTGGCTCTGTGGGCTGGATCCCAGGGACCACAGGAGAGGGATGGCCCCACAGACAGGGTTTGTTAAGGGGAAAGGCCCAGATGCGGCTGCGTGCCCCGGAGCGCAGGCAGCTCAGCAGGGTGAAATCAAAGCGGAGGAAATGGAGACACTCAACCCACACCCACCAAAACTAGACTAGCCCTGTCTGCTCTGGGAGCTTGTGTGCTGGAGGACAGGAGGGGGTGCCATGGGGGGGAAGCCTAAGGAATTGTCTTCTCTCTCCCTCCCCCACTCCCTCTGTGCAATGGACTTGGCGCCTGATCACAGACTCCCTGGGTCATGAAACAGGGGCTGGAGGATCGTCCAGATGCCATGAGCTGCCACCGCCTCCCTGTTTCACCAGAACCACAGATCGAGATTGCTCCAGGCTCTGCAGATCAGAAAAACTGGGGAAGGAGGTACAGGCCCCTGTGAACTTTCCAGCCTTCATTTGTGGAAGTTCTTCCAGCTAAACTAAGGCTCTGCTGCTGCCTCAAGGGGAGACAGGAGCTGGGCCCTGAAACTACGTGGATGTGGAGCCAGGTCAGCATGCGGCCGATGGACCTCCAGTTTCAAGGGGTCTGAGGTCATCTCTGGACCTAGTGCCAGACGAAGCAGGGGTCCCCCACAATGGAGTGGGGGAGGGGCTGGGGCTAAGAATGTTGGGATGGAAATCAGAGCCTCTCTCACCTTTCTTCCCTTCCAAAAATGAGTATCGAGCATCTATGTTGCAGAACCATGCAAAGTACTGGGGACATGTGTGAGTGGGGCAGACAGGGAGGCTGTCCTCATGGAGCTTACTCTCTAGCAAGGGGCATGTGAGAGTCTACAAACCACACACACCAACGTGAAGCAAGTCATCAGAGCACTGGCTGGGAGGGGCGAGGTGCTGAGAGCCAGTCCCGGGGCTTGCACTAGGCCTGTTCATCATGGGGAAGTGACAGCCAGGCTGACATCTGAGGATGAGCAGTAACTGACCAGAGAGGGGCTCAGGTACAGGGGGAAATGGCTAAGACCTGACATAATAATGTGCTTCTTGTGAACCAGGCAGGAATCTTACATATATTAATTCATTCAGCACTTTTGCAACCCATTTCTGAACAAGGAAAATGAGACAGAGGGAAGTGTATTAACTTGCACACAGCCAAGAAGGGCAGTGGCAGGATTTGAACCTGGCTCTGAGCCTTGTCCCACTACCATACGCCTATGTCGGGGTGGGGGTGGCTCTTTCCAGAAGATTGCAATACCTATTACTGGGGTTCCAGGCACTGCTCAAAGCACTTGTTTTAACTTTCTTTAATCCTAGAAACAACATTCAAAAGAAGGAGATGCTCTTTTTATCATCAATCCCATTTTAAAGAGATACAACCCAAAGCACAGAGAGCTTAAACAATTTGCCCAATGTCACACAGCCAGTAATTAGAAGAGCTGGACTTAAACCTAGCAGTCTGGCCTCTAGAATCTGTGCTCTGAGCCAAGACCCTGTACAGCCAGATGGCTGGACTCCAAAAGTGAAGGAAGAAGAACCATGAAGCTAGAGAGGGTGGCAAGGGCCATAGCCTACAGACCTCATGGACCAGAATAAGAAGCAATAGAAAGTCACTGAAGGGTTGCAATCAGGGACATGTGGTGATTGCATTTAGAGATTGTATTTAGATGTGTAAATAGATCGTATTCTTTTGAAAGATTACCCCGGCTGCCATGTGGGTGAAGGGGACAGGGCAGAATGAACTTAAGCAGATGACTTAGGAGGTTCCTGCCGTGGCCTAGGAGTGCTGAGGGTAGCTTGGGTGGGGAAGAGCAGGCTGTGATACATGTGAAGAAGACAAGTCTGTGGGAGGCTGAGAAGGTGCAGTTAGTAGGACCTGGAGTCAGTACAGCTGGATGCCAGTGCGTTCACAGATGGAGGGGTGCCAGGCAGGCCGGACTTCCAGCTCAGCTTGGAGACATTGAATTTGAGGTGCTTCCAAGACAGGCTGGAGGGGTGGAATGGTAGGTGTAGAGATGGGTCTAGGAGCTCTTTCGAGATGAAGAACACACATGACATTACAGCCAGAGCTGTCCAATCATGGAGCAGTCAGCTGCATAAGGTAGCGAGCTCCCTCTTACTGAGGATGCGTAAGCTCCCTCTTACTGAGGATGTTACGGGGGATGCCTGGTATAGCACATAACTCCCTTGCCTCCAGCAGTCTGACTCTATGGAGTGAAGTGAGGCTAAAGGTGGCAAGACCACCCTCTGACCTCCCATGGCACTGAGCTTCCCCCTAGCCCCAGAAAACCTCAGCGCCAGCTCACAGGAAAGGCACTGAGGCTGTTCCTGGAAGAGCCCCAGCTAATGCCCCTCTTACAAGATCCCTTTCTGCATCCCTGTCCCCAGAGGTCACCCTTCCTGTCCTGCCCTACAGGCCACCTTGTCAGAGCATGACCCAATGCAGAAAACCTCAAAGTAATGGCTTAAGAGGCACCTTCACCGGACATCTGCAATATAACAGGCGACTTCAGGTGTAAATTCTCTTGGATGGCAGAGTCCCAGGCCTAGGGACAGCCTTTTGGGGGAAGATATGTCCTCTGGGGGCAGCAAGCCCTCCCCTGTCCCCCTGAAGAACAGGCAGGAATGAGCCACCTGGTGGGGGGGACAGGGCAAGATGCCCATGGCAGGCATGTCTGAGCCAAGGAAAGACCACGACTGCACTGTGGGCATCACAGAGGCCAGGGAGGCTGTAGACGGGTGAGAGGAGAGGGGAGGGGGCCGAAGAGGCCCAGCCCGTGTGGACTCTAGCCATGCAGGGTTTCGGGAAAACCCACAATAGCCTCCAGGAGGGGATACAGGGGCCCAGTGTCCCCCAGAAAGGCTGCGCCCAGCCTCTCAGGCAGGCAGTTCTGCCCTTGGCTTGTCTCACCCTTTGAAGGCGCAGAGGAGCCCCACTGCCATCCCCACCCTTTCAGCCACAGAGAGTTTTTTGCCAGGAGGACCCCACCCAGGGCAGGAGGCAAGCGGATGGGAGGGTGGAGTGTCCGAGCGCAGCTGCTGCTGGGGCCGACCGGCCCACCGCTGATGACACCCAGCAGAGTGGGGACCCCCACCTGCCTCAGCCTAAGGCCTCAGTTTCCCTGGAGGAGCCTGCTGACTGCCTTTCATACTGAGGACTCCATAAACCTGCTTCTGGGAGGGGCAGAAACCAACCCAAAGAGGTGGGAGAAGGATTCTTAAAGCTTCTCCTGAAACTCCTTTCTTCTGGATAGCAAACCCTCAGTTGATTTTATTTTTTGAAAAAACAAGACGAAAACCAAAATGAAAAACAACCCCTCCCCCAAAAGAATATAAATCCCACTGCTTACCCTTCTTTAAACCTTCCATACTTTCAAACCGTGCAGTGCATGGGAGGACTTTCATTGACATCTCACGGTGACCCTCATTACTGCCACCATCAGCCCCTCAAGCACTGCTCTGGACTCAGGTGAGAGGTTTGGAGTAAACGGCGTAGGACGCTCTGGGCTCAGGGGCACAGACCCACTCTATCTCGCTCTGTCTCTGTCTCTCTGTCTCTGTCTCAGGGACTGTCAGCTGTGGAGCTTGTTAAACAACCCACTGCTAGACCCTATCCACAGGGATTCACATCAGGGTGTTAGGAAGGAGGTCAGTCAGCCTTGGTGTGTTTTAAAGTTCCCGGGTGACCCTAGGCAGCCAGCCCATCACCAGCCCAGGGGCAGGCCTCTGAGGGTGTGCAGATATGCTGAGAAGAGGGGAGGGTCACTTTAAAAAGTTTAGTTACTACAGAACTTTTATCCTATTGTGCTCCAAAAGGGGGCATTCAGGCAGCTGCAGAGGCAGACGGACAAACACATATTATACTGTAAGGCAGCACGACATAAGAGAGGAAAAGAAAAGCAACATAAAATAGAGCTGAGACCTGGGCTTATGCAAAACCTTCTGCCCGAAGGCCTCCGCTCTGCCATGGGGTGAACCCCAAATCTGTGGCAAAGCTTCTGAGAAGACAGTTCAGTGTCCAAGACACAAGAACCTACCCATCCCTCTGGAAGCCCCAGCACTCTGGAAGCCAAGGCTGGACAGGGACTTTCCTAAAGGTCCACATCACCAAGGCCTGATGTGACAAACAGCGTCCTCAGCACCATTCTTATAGCAAAGATGGTAATGCGAGCTCGATGCCAAGGCAGTTTGGTAGACGCCACCTCTGTGGGAGCCAAATCAAACTGAACCGAACAGGTCCCCAGACCCAGAATATGTGACTGGCCTCAGTTGACTCAGTGCAATATGGCTCTTTATACAGATGGTCTATCCATGTGGCTCAGAATGCCAGCTCTGGGGCCAGGTGGCTGCGGTTCAAGGCCTGGCTGTGCTACGTAACAGCTGTGTGACCTTGAGAAAGTTATGTAACTTCTCTGGGCCTCTGTGTTCTCTTCTGTAAGATGGGAATAGTAAAAACATAACCACTTCATAGGATGATTGTCACAATTAAATGTATTAATAGAAGTAAAATGCTCAATAAATTAGCCATTAATAAAAGTTGTGGACGTGGTACAGCTCTACCTTATCTCGTCCGATGAGGTTCAGACCTGTTTTCTCATCAGTAGAGTGAGAGGACTGGACTTGAGGGCTCTGAGGATCTTCCCTCTATCAACTCCCCCTAAGACTAGTCATTTCCTCAGGGCATGAAAAGAAGGGTAGTTGTAGGACTGACTCAGTGGAGTGCTGGCCACATCGGAGGGCACCTGGATCTAAGGTCTGTCCATTAACTGGGGTCCAGGCAGCTGTGATGTACATAGGACACTCTACACAGGCCCACACTCCTGCCACACACATATGTTCCTTTTAAGAGCCTGCTCCTGTCCTCATCCCAGCATTTCAATCCTAGAGGACCCCATCCAGAGCCCCAGCCTCTCAGCCACTGCTTTGATCTTTCCTCCAAATGTTCCTGGAAAGGTTCCAATAAGGGGCTTCTGTACACACCCCATGCATGTGAAACAGTCCTACTACAATAATTATTATTATTTTTAGGGATGAGGAAGTCTGCCTGAGATTCTCCAACAATTTAGCTTGGAAGTTTCAACCACTTCCTATCCCAGGGGACTCCTGGGAGTGGAAAACGCCCTCAACACTCAAAGGATTGGATCACAGATAGTGGAATGGAGGTACACTGACATCAGTCTTCTCATCTGTAAAATGGGGTAACAAGAGTATCAATCTCTTAGGGAAGTTGTGACAATTGAAAGGGATACTCCGTGTAGCACCGGCTGCTGTACGTACCCCATAAACATGAGCCACTCCTGGTAGAGTTGCTGTTACTCTCATTGCTGGGGATGTGCTATCCCCTAACACTCACCCTGAAGGTGGCTGCTGACACCCCTTGCTCTCCCTTGGCCTCCAGAATGGATTTGGTGAGTTTAAATTCCACTCTCTTCTCTGTCACCACATACCATCTGCCCAGCCCTAGGTGACATCTGATTTCCACCATTTGGGACATTCCAGTTTCTTTTTTTATAGCAAGCAAACCAAGTAACAGGCAGCTGGAGTGCTCATTAAGGGTCCCGAACAGGAGAGAGGCGCTGAGAGGGGGAGAGTTGGGGCTGAGGTCTGGAAGCCACACTCCCAGCTCCCCTGAGCTGGCTCCCGCACCCATGCTCCTCTCCTGGCCCTGACTTGCCCTCCCAGGGGCTTGGCCCCTCACCCCTGGGCCTTCTGCTCACATCTCCCCCTGGCTCACTTCACTCCAGGCTCCTCTCCTTCCCTTCCAGCTCCTTCTTCCTCCTGTCTCTGCCCCCAGCTCACTGCTTTCCCCACTGGGATGGGTGGTGTGCATGTGCCCCTGGACTCCTGCTTCCAGGCCACCATGCAGGCTGTACGCCTCATGGGGACTGCCTTGCCCAATGCCCTTCTGCCATCCTTCAGGGAGTGGCCCAGGCTCACCTGTTTCAGGACAGACTGCCTGCCCCAGGGACCCGGGAGCTCTCCAGAAGCACTCTGGTGGCCTGTGGTGGTGGCACCTTTAAGTGCATTGTTCCATTTGCTATCTTCTGAGAGCCCCACAGCAACCCCAAGAGGGAGGCAGGGCCTGGGCTTTACAGAGGAGGAATCTGAGGTAAGGCCACGTGGCTGGCAAAGCCCAGCTGGAATCTTGGCTTGGGCCCCTATGCTCACGGGCCACCTGTGTGTCCCCTGTGGGCAGGAACCCTCTACACGTCCATTTCACAGACCCAGTCTGTTACAAACCATCTCTGCCCCCCTCCGCCATGCCTTTCCTTCTCACCCAGGGGGTTTCCACTGGTCCCAGTTCTCACTTGTCTCCCTCACCCCTTCCTCACCTTTGCCCTTTGCTCTGACCTGGGAGAGCATACCTAGGAAGGGAAAGGGTCAGGGAAAGGCCTCCAGTTGCTCCTAGACACCTATGCTGGCCCGAAGCTGCCTGCTCCCAGTGCAGCGGCATCCCGTAGAACCTTCTGCCGTGATATGTGTGTTCTATGTCTGTGCTGTCCTATCTGTAGGCCACTGGCTAAAGATATCTATTGGGTACTTATTTGAAAGGTGGCTAGTGTGACCGCAGAGCTACATTTTAGACTTTATTTAATTGTAATTGATTTAAATACACCGAGTTATATGTGAGAAGTGGTTACCATACTGGACAGTGCAGCACTTACAGTGTCCCTTTGAGAGCTACTGGACTGCAGGCCCCATCCAGCGGAGGCCTCCTGGGGTCATCTCCATACAGACAAGGCCACCAACCCCCTCCACCCGCAGGACAGCTCTCTCCCTCTGGTCCTAGGGCCTCTGCTACTGACCTCAGGTCCCACCACTGTGGCTGCCATTTCCAGTCATTCCTCTTTGTCCCCACTAGCCCTGGACCTGGTCACAGTCCCCTCGGGCCTCTTGTTTGGCCTCCCTGCTCTGCCCTGCTCTTCCTCTCATTCTAAGGACTCTCTTCCTCAAGACCCTTCCATGGCTCCCCATTGCGCTTTCAAAGATCGAACTGTCTCAACATAGGTTACCTGTCTCTTTCCAGTATTATCTTCCACCCATTCAGTTCCCCAAGGCCAACCCCTTCCTCTGGCTTCCAGCTTCCAACTTCCAGAAGCTGTTCCCTTTGCCCCATATTCATCCCCTTTTGCCTGGAAAATTCCTGTTCACCCTTTAAGTCTTCACTTGAAAATCACTTTCCCAGGAAGCCACGGCCACCAGGTAGCTGCATGATAATCCATTCCCCAGACCTCCTCCACTTGCTTCCATTATTGCAGCGTTTTTCACATGACACAGTCACTGCGCATTTTCTTCTTTGTGTCCTATTTGCCTCTAAGTTCAGGAGGGCAGAAGTGTGTCCCCCACAATGCCTGACCCCAAGCTGGCTCTCAAGTTCATTTGCTGAATGAATGAATGGATGAGAATGGACAACAGGAAGGTGGCAGGGCAGAGTGGGGAGAGCACAGGAAGCAAGGTCCAGAAGCTTAGGTTCTAGTCCTGGATCTCACCGTGTGACTCTGGATAACCTACTGTCCCTCTCCGGGCCCTAGTTTCCCCATCTATAACATGGGGCTCTAGAAGTCAGTAGGAGTTTGGAGAGGAGGAATGAGCATGACAGATAACATTGTCAGCCCGAAGTTCCTGAGAGCATGAGAATTGGTCTGGCTGAGTCTTAAGCAGAGGAAGCCAGGATCTGGGAAAGGGCTGGGGTGTGCCCCAGCCAGCAGGAGGGGCCAGGAAGAGGAGAGGATGGAGAGAAGAGCTGAGTAAAGTGATCGGGGTCGGATGTTGTCCCTCAGCAGCCCAGGCCTGGGAGATACCTGGGGCAGTGCTCACTGTCCTGACGCCCTCCCCACCACCCAACCAGTCCCAGGTGCACTCTCAACCAGCCGGCAAAGGCCGCCTGCTGGCACTGCTGAGCCCATAGGCTTCCCCCTGACTCCCAGGGGACTGTGGGTGGCCTGACAGAGCCTTCTGGCTTTCCTGGGGCCCAGTAGGGCATGGGAATGAGCTGAGCGCAGCTGTCAAGGGTGCACCACTGGCATCAGTAAACTTGCCCTGTGACAACCCTCTACGCTCCATCTGGCCCTATGACCTCCCTCTCTGTGATCACCCTGGAGAGCTACTTTGGCAAGTACCAGCCTTTGCCTGGTAGAGACACCTGAAGGGAGCCTGGCTGTGGGGAATTGGTGCATCATGCCAGGATGGCCACAGCACCCACTACAGTTAGAGCTGGGCTCAAATGTTTGCCATCATCACCACCTATTCTGTGAGCTCCGAGGGGTTAGGGCATTTGCCCCAGGTTGCACAGCTTCTAAGCAGCAGAGTGGGGATACAAGCCAGGCCTGCTGGGCTCCACCTCCTGCTCTTCACTGTTCCGTACCACCTCCTACTAAGTAGGAGTTCTTTCCCTAGGAAATCTTCCATGGCCAGCATGAGATGGCTGTGGCCTTTACCTGTGGGTCCACCCCCTCATCTAGGCCTTGGATCCCCTGGACTGTCCAGAGTCTCAGAATTCACCAGGCCTCATGGTCTCTCTGCCCAGGCTTTACCCTGGTGGCACTAATGAGACTGTATGTCCCTACTTCCTATGGACAATGGATCTTTTCATGTACTCCCAAGATTGCCGTGGCTAAGAGACACTAGTGGCTTTTAATACATTTGGGCTAAAGGACATCTGGGAAATGGGAGAAAGCTCAACATCCTTCTCCCAGAAAAACACACAGACACAAAATATTGGGGACCGTTCCAGGGAACGAGGGACAAGAAACCCAGCTTAGGAACAAAAAGGTAAGGACTTATTCATGCCCAAGGACAGCAGAACCAGAACTACCAACACCTAAGCCCTAGACTTCTGGGGCAGTGCGTAGGGACCAGGACCCTACCCCTGCAAGGACTGCCCCCCTGTCCACCGCAGTCCCTTGGATGACTCACTCCCTCACTCTCTTCCCAACAGAACATGGCAATAAAAGTCAGGCAACACTGATCCTCAAGGGATGGACAGGGAGGGCCGTGGGGGCCCAGCAAGCCTTGGCCAGGGCCACCGGGCTCAAGTCCCGCCGCGTGGGCGCTGGGCTGCTCTCACACCACCCTGGCGGGGTGCCAGGAGAGAGAAGTGAAGGTTGGCCGCTTTTGCGCGCCTCCGCGCCTCGCCTTCCTCCACCTGCCCTGCGCCCAGGGCGCCCTCCGCGCGGAACGCGGGGGGCGCCTGCTGGAGACGGGAGCCGAGGGAAACCGCGAGGCCGCCTGGGTCCTCATGGTCCCTGGCAGGGCAGCGTCTGTCCCAGCCCCGACTCCTCCCGCAGACAACTGGTGCGAGGCCGCGGCGCACCGCGCGGCGGGGAGAGCAGGAGCCCACGGGCAGTGGCTGGTACAAAGTTTGGAGGTTGCGCGAGGGGGCGCCGCGGGGAGGCATAAAAAGCAGCAACAAAGAGCACAGACCTCCTCCAGCAGTTGGTTGACTCGTCCCAAAATAGCCGTCTCCATTTGCTGCTCCCCACGCTCCGCTTCCAGGCGCAGCACCCGGGCCTGCAGCTCGGCGGTCCGAAAGTGGGCGAGCAGGCTAAGCGCCAGCGAGCAAAGGGCCAGCGCCAGCAGCCCGCACGACCCCGGGCTCGGCAGCCGCGCGCAGCGCTCCGCCGGCGCCACCGCCAGCGCCACTGTCCCGGGCGCGCCCAGCTCCCCAGGTCCGCGGGCACCGGCGGCTGTCGCTTTGCGGGCGCGCTCCGCTACCATCCCTTCGCGTCTTGAGAACCAATAAATAAATAAATAGAATAAATAAAGGCGAGAGCCGCTGCTCAAAGGCGTGATCCAAGCTGCGGAGCAGGGGGAAAGGGCTTGTGTCGCTGGAAAATGTCCCTTTCCTTTGCTCCCAGGAATGAGGATGGAAAAAAAAGCAGCTGGAGGGGCAAAGCCGAAAAATCACAACCAGAAATAACCGGGGTACACCCAGGTGAGAAAAACAGTTACTTCGAAGAACGTTCCAGGTTCAGGGAAGTTAGAGGATTCTGGCCGGCGCTCCTTTCCGCCCCGTCTTTCCCTTCAAGTATCTGCAGAGTCCCGGAGTTGGTTCTGCGCTGTCTGTCCTTCTTGGTGTCTCCCGTCTCCCGGGCGAGCTAGTTTCAGTCCTGGGGCGACGGGGCGTACATGGAGGGCCCCATGGGTAGAGGTGGGTCGTGGCGGCCGCCGAGGAGCGCTGGGGCCGATTCCGGCGCCTCTGTAACTTGACACACTAGCTGCGGCTGCACGGATCGGATGAGCAATCCGTGCTACTTCCCAAACTAATCTCTCCCGCCCCCCTCCCTTCTCCTCCTCCCCTCTCCTTCTCCACCTCCTGCGGGGCCGATGGCTTGGATTTGTTTATTTATGCAAACTGGCCCGGGATGGGGGGCGTGGTGTTCAGGGCCCACTGCCCCCAATCCTCGGGCCCAGGAGACCCTCTCCCGCGCTCCCTGTCCCCTTTGAAGTGACACTTGGGGTTATTTATAGGCAGGAAGGGGGTGTGGAGTGGAGCTGGAGCTGGGGGCTTCACTTCTCTCCCTTTCTCCGAATTCACATGGAGGGCCCTCTTAGCCTTCCTCATGGGCCCAGTCATCACTCTGCTTTCTGACAAGTTGGCAGAGCCAGCCTTTGGGAACCTCCAAGGAGCCTGGCTGAGTTACTGTCCGGCATCCAGTTGGATCTCCACCTCCTGAGCAGGACCATCTGAGTCCCTTTGGCTGCCATGGCGCACCCCCTGTCATGTCTCATCCCTTCTCTTCCTCCCCAAAGCAGCGCCACTTGGGCTCTGTACCCCCTGAGTCCTGCAGCTGCCCCAGTGCCTTTGGTGGGGCTCATTCCACCAACCACATCTTTACTTGGGGTTGAAAAGTCAGCCCTCCAGGGGGACAGCAGAACTGATGCCCTTTTCTCTGTTTCAGGATCAAGACATAAGGTATAGGCATACCTGTCATTAAAAACTGAGCAGAAGGTTTATTCCAGGGTATCCGAGAGGCCAGTGAGTCCTGCCGCTTGCCAGTCCTGACCCCTCTCCTTGCTTGCCATCAATCTGACACCCATTACAGCCCTCCGCTGTCAGACCAGCCTGCCTCAACCATGGCAGCCGCTAAAGGTGAGCAATTCTCTGACACACTCGTACTCCTTAAGACTAATTCTGCTCCCTCGTGATGTCATTTCCTAGGCTTTGGTAGAGAAAGCTGCCTGAAGAGCATTTTGTAGTTCCCTCTCTTTTCTTATCATCTCTCCCACTTTAAGTAACATTTGTATCCCAAGAGACTTTATCTCCTTGCACCTCTTGACATTCCTGAGAATGAGGTGGTGGGACTGAGTTTATGGAGAAAGTCTACTTCCCAGGAACAGCGGGGGTTGGGGAGGGGGTGATAAAAGCCTGGCCTTTGAAATGTGAAACAGTGGTAGTGGCAACAGGAGAGTTTCTGTGATTCCATTTTATAATAACAGGGTTGTCAACTTCAGATTTTATATACTGACCTGATCAGGCTTAATATATAACACAGTATCACGGCACATCTAAAAGTGTGGCGTATTTAATAGAGTAACGTAGTACTTAGATCCTAAATAATAAATGTTATAACATCGCCTGCCCCGTCAATTAGTCACTGTGGAGGACTACAGAGATAGAAAGTGATCCTGTGGAAAGGACTGGTGGCCAGGATCTCTCGGTCAGTTCCAGCTCTAGCATTTCCTTGATGTGGGACATTGGGTAAGTGTGCCTGTTGCCTTACGCTATGATGGATGTCTCAGTTGAACTGTAGAGTAATCCCCGAGAGAACACAGTCGTGTTGAAGGCCACCAGGGGGCGCCAGAGAATTTCTGCACTGAGAGGTACAAGCCAGGGCATCCAGGGACTTTTGACTTGACTCCCCCTCCCCGCCCCCACCCGCCACACCCCTGTAAGGGTAGTGGGAAGAGAGGAACTGAACTAGGAGGGTAGTTACATTCCTTCCTTGTTCCACAAGCTGATCTTTTCCCTTTCAAGACTTTAGGGGCCTTCAGGAATGCTAAGGCAGTGAAAGCCAAAAGGTTTGGGGCTGGAGAATACTCTGTGATTGGGAGCTGAAGGGGGAGGGTGCAGCAGTACTAGCCTGACCTCTGCAACAGAAATGACATGTCTGAACCCCAGGGAGCCCGGGGGGACCCTGAGATCAGAGAAACCCAGGTATTCTTTGTCAGTGTTAGATCAATGTTCGGTCAATGTTGGAGTTAATTAACATCTCTAGGAAATAAGATTTCTTGTTTGTAGCAAGAAGATAGACTTTCAGTGCTAACCCAAAGAGTTTGACTTTAATCTGTGGTCATGATTACACTCCTAGATAAAAACACATTCTGGGTGCCAGAAAGGAAAGCTAAGAAAAAAATGTCCCTATGCACACAAGCTGTTCTATTCCTAAAGTATTTTCTGTGTTTTTCTGCTTCCACACGTTTGCTCATGCTGGACCCTCTGCCAGGAAGTCCATCCTTCATTTACCTGTTCTCTGTACCTTGAAATCCTGCCGGTGTCTCCAAGTCCAGTCCTATGGGTCTGATGGGGTTGACCCCATACCTGACTCTAAGGTAGGTGAACTAATCTAACCAATCAGCATCTGCATCTTCCCTGGCTACAGCGATTGGGCCCGAGATAGGCTTGTGGCTTAGTTCAGGCTAATGTGAATCAGACTGGGATGATTGGGAAGGGACAGTGATTTCCTTGCAAAGGGTTCTCTCAAAGATTATCAGCTGCTGCTGGGAGCATCTTGCCCCTGTTCTTAAGGATCCCGCCTAAGGATGAAACCAACACAAGAGGCAAGCAGAGGTGGAGACAGACTGAGTCCTGAAGACATTAAACTCTTGGACCAAACTGTGCTGAAGCTCATGCCTGCCTGTTGTCTTCCAGTACAAGAATCATTCTTGCTCAAGCCAGTCTGAGTTGGGTTACTTCTCTTGCAAGTAAAAGAACACAGAGTCACAGAGAGGGCCTCACTCCGTCTTACTGAGTCAGAATCTCTTTGTGGTGGAAGTAGGGGGACAGGGAAGCCCAAGTTCCCATCCTGTTTATAGAAGCTTCCAGAGAAATTGGGATGTATGTCCAAGGTAGGAGGTCACTGGGACAGTGGGGGAACTTGTCTCTCCTGAGTCTGTTTCTGTCTCTGATAATGACCTTCCCAGGCAAACCCACAGCCCATGTCTCCTGGCACTTCTCACCATGTCTCCAGCTGCTCCCTGGCACCTGTATTTGAAGCTCCTGCCCATCGCCTCACCTCACACTCAGCTCCCCCTGGCTGCCTGGCTTTCATTCCCTTGGTGTGTGGCATTGGCATCACCCTGAGGCTCAGGCTGGATGTGCACCTTCTCCCTCACCTTTGCCTTCTCCATCCAACTGGGATCAAGTTCTATAGATTCTACCCTCTTAGTTTCTTTCAGATCTGCTCTTCATTTTGGATTTATCTGCTCCCACTGCCTGCCCCATGCAGGCTTCTAAACAGGTCCAACCCTCCCACATAGCAGCCACAGTCAGGAAACCTCACCCATGGAGGCCTGGCCTGGGGACCTACTGGAATCTCCCCCATGCACTGCAGACTCCCTGTTCCTTATTACCTCCGAGGCTTTATGATCACTGGCCTCAGAGTCCTGCTTCTCAGCTCTGCTTCTGACTCCTGAGCAACAAGATAGGAGGGGCCTGCGTCCCTGGTGACTTTGTGGAGTTGAGCTCCAGGCAAGTCTAGACTCTCACATTACCTCATTTAGGCCACTGTATTCTGGTCTGCCTTGCGTAGCCTAAACCATGTCCTAACCATGACCCGAGTCTGTTCTCTCCCGTAGGCTGTGAGTTTCTAGAGAGCAGGATAACTGTATCCATCTCTGTGTGCTCAGCATTCAGCACAGTGTAGATGCCCAAGAAATGGTGGTTAGAATGGATGAGTGAGTGAATGAATGGATGGATGGGTGGATTCTAGTTCTGGCTCTCTCTCAGTTGTATTAACCTGTGCACCCACTCCCTCTCACATAAGATTTAGAGACTGATGGGCAAGGAAGGGGAAGGGGGAACTGGGATGTATAAGGGCCTTCCTAACTCGAAAATTCATCCATTCAGCAAATATTTATGGAGCACTTTCCAGTGCCAGGCCCTGCACTGGTGTGGGGGACACAGTGGTGAACAAGGCAGACTAGTGGTGGAGGCCAACTGGGAGGAGTGCTGCAGTGCAGGGCAGAGAGTGTGTTTGGGGAGCACAGAAGAGGAGCTCCTACTAGGCTCGGGGATGAGACCTGAAGGATATGCAGAGTTAGTCAGATAAAGGGGTGTAGGGAGGGCACACCAAAAAGAGGGACCTGCCTGTGCAAAAGCCTGGAGGGGAGAAAGCGTGGTGCTTCAGGGAAACTGAGTGGTTAAACCGTGGCTGAAACATAGAGTGCAAAGAGAGAGGATGGAGGATTCTGCTGAAGAGGTGGGCAGGGGCTGAGCAGGATAAAGGGTTTGGATTTTGTCCTGAGGGCAAAGGGGAGCCATTGAAGGGGCTCTGCCCCTGTACTGGGTGTTAGGGTTAGGCACCAGATGGGGATTCCAGAGTCTGAGCTGAGGCCAGGCTCGGAGGAGAACCCAGATGAGCAAGGCAGGCATGCTCTCGGGCTCAAGCTCTCAATCTTGCTCTCGCGCAGGCTCTGGGATTAAATTAGTTTGCCCCAGGTTAGAGGACAGTAGCAAGCATTGTCTCTGGGGAGAGTGGTTTGGGGGTTTGGGGGCCAGCCCGAGGCTCCTGCTTGGAGCCGCAGATCAGACATTTGGAAATGCCTTTTCCTGAGTCCTGACTTCCTTCCCACACAGCCACGCCAATCAGCTCACTGGCTGTGACTCTGTAGAGCTGGGGACGGAGGGTCGAGGGGCAGGGGCTGCAGATGTGCGGGGGAGGGCCAGCCTGCCCAGGAGGCCCTGGGAGCCTTGTTAACTGGGGCCAAAACAAACTCTCTCATGAAGTAGAGAGCAGAGCCAAGTGCGTAGGCTACGCTGATGAAAATGCTGGGGGACCCTGTTCAGCAGGTTTGGATACTTAACGGCTTTAGGCAATGAGCGATTGTGTGCACATGTATGTGGGTGTGACCCCCCTCCACACACACACAAGCCGCCTCAACCTAGGGTCTCACTGCGTGTAATTGCCTTTATCTGCTCTCGTGCTCTGGTACAGGTACCAAAGCAGGTACAGGCAGGGGAGTGTGGATGCTGTGGGTGATCCGGACTGCCCTGCAGAACAAGTGGGCTATCTCCAAGCCACCCCTAGTGTGTGCATGGATGTGGGTGTGCACCCATACTTGTGCCCACGATGGGTGTTTACTGACCTGTATGTGTACAATCTGCTTTGGCCGAGATGTGTATATCAGAACACATGCATGCTTCTGATTGGTCAGGACTGCCACCACATTTAGGACTGGTAGTGGCAGTGACCAAGGACAGTATTCTAGGCATCTATAGCAGCACAGCAGATGGCTCTAAATCTTAGTTCCTTAAATGGAGTGATTTATTACTTCTCACAATTCTGAGCTGACAGGGCTCAGTGGAGTGGTTCTTTTCTTCCAAGTAGCATGAATGAGGTCACACAGCAGGCTGCATTGTGGAAGCTCCACTGGGAGCATGGCTGGGGATGGAACATTCAAGGTGGCCTCTCATCATCCCACAGTCTATCCTGGGCATCTTTCTAGCATGGTGGCTGGCTTTCAAAGGGAGATTCCAAGAGGCCAAGCCCCATTGGCAAGTGCTTATGATGCCTCTGCTTGTGTGACACTTGCTAATGTCCCATTGGCCAGAACAAGTCACAGGGCCAAGCCCAGATTCCTGTGGGAGGGAACTACCCATGGACCTGGTTCCAGGTGTAATCCACAGATATCTACTCCAGCCTGAGAAGAATGCCTGAGAGGGTGCACTAGCGGACCCGTCCACAGGATCACTTACCCTAAGTAGGATTTGGGGAATACTGTGGTTAGCAAAGGCCATGTCCATCCTACTGCCCAGGCCTTTCCCAGACCAGCTTTCTCCTGATGACCTCTTGCAGGAACAGCTGGAGGCTCCAGATGGCCCACATCCCTGTGGTCTCAGGTGGTTCAAGAATAATTCAGGAGAAATCTCCTATGTGGCCTCATTTCAGGGTCAGGCATAGACAGCTCTGGGTCCTATTTTCTGCTACTTGGAGGCTGTTCTGAGTGGCTTCAGGTGCTGGCTCCACTGTTTACTAGCTGTGTAATCTTGGACAAACTGTGTAGACTCTCTGCACCTGCTTTTAAAATCTGAACTATGGAATGAACAATTCTATTTCCTAGGGTCATTTTGAGGATTGGATGTGATGGCATATGTTGAGTGCTGTGTCTGTCCTCAACACAAGCCCCTTATGACCATGATGACAGCTACAGGAGACTGGGGACATACAACAAAGGCCAAACGAGAGTTCACACCTTCTCCCAAGACCGTGTTCCTGCATCTGAGAGGGGGGATAGTGTAGGTCATTGATCCATCAGTTAGTCCACACCTATTATTGAGCTCCTGATGGGAACAAAACCCAGAGTCAGGTGCTCACAGAGGGTGCAGTTCCATGGGGCCTTTGTAGGAAACTACATGTGCAGGAAAGAGAACAGCAGTGCCAGGCAGCATGGGCTGAGGGCCCAACAAATAGGCAGATGAGTAGTGACTTGGGACTTGGAGAAGAATAGAAAGGCAGAGGAGACTTGGAGTTGGGTGAAGTTGCAGGAGGGCTTCCTGGAAGAGGTGAATACTGAGCAGAGCCCCTGAGCATAGCAGGATCCAGAGAGAGGAGAGGACTGGAATAATAGAGTAGAAGTCCCAAATTTTTGTGGTACATCCTTACCAGGGATGCATCATGTGACCACCTGATCCCCAACAGTCCCAACCATCTGTCCCTTCCTTTCCTGTCTTCTCAGGTGGCATGTTCTGATCATGCCAACACTCCCATTCCCACATCATTGGCAGACATCACTAATCAACTACAGAACACTACTCCTAATACACACACACACACACACACACACACACACACACACACACCCTCTGCTTAGGCTTCTCAAAGCAGGAAGATATTATCAATCTTTGGAGATTAGTGCTTGGGGTGAAGCCATTTTGCTGACTCAGGCTGAGCTGAAACAAAGCACCATCTTTGAAATCCAGAAACTCTGAGCCCTGACCTCTCCATCTGCAAACTGTGTGCCTTTCAGTAAGTGTCCTCACCTCTCTGGATCTCAGCCTCCTGCCTGGGGCAAGAGAATATTAATTCCTACTCAGAGGAGCGCCGAGAGACTCAAATGAGATCATGTGTGCAGGACTTTTAATAAAATACAAAATCCAAGAGAGTTGATGGTGATGGTCACGCTACAGCCAGACATCAGAAAGCTCAAGCAAATGCATCCATTAGGGCCCTATTTGCAGCTTTTTGGAGGAAGAACAATCAGTTGAGGAGTGAGAGTGAGATGCAGCCCCTCCAAGCTGTCAGCCCATGGAAACAGGGTTTGGAATCTGGGCCTCAGCATGGGGGGTGGTGGAAGGGCGCCCCAAGCATGTGCTCAGAGAAGAAGCCCAGGACTTGCACTCTCCCTGACAGTGGGGAAGAGCTGTCAGAAAGGCAGGCCACTGTGGGTTAAGAGACAGATGTTTTTGGTTGATGACAGACGGGTAATGAAGAGCACAGTTAGTTTACTGGAGCAGATCCCTGTTTACCAGCATCTGGGAACTGCAAGTTATGCTGTTGTGTCTCTGTGTGCGCTCCTGTCCCCAGCTCTCTGCCCACCCCCACTGCTGTGGAACTCTTTGTGTTGACCATGGAGCTTGGTCTGAGTCTCATCTTAGGAGCAGTTCTCCTGGTTTGAAGTGGGGAGTGTCCCTACCCCTTGCCCAGAAGAGCCTCCAAAAATCCCCCAAGGCTCCACTGGTATATGACATCTGCAGAAACTGAGCACAGAGAGGTCAGAGTGTGGTTCAAGGTCATACAGCATACTAGTGGCAGAGCCAGATCTGGGCCAGATTGCTTCCCTACCAGGCACAGCTCAGTCCCCAGGTTCAAGCCTGGCCCAGTGTCTGGACTGCAGCCAATGGCCAGTAAATCCAGAGGAGGCTGTGCCCTTCCCACAGAGCTTTGCTCCCTCTTGTTCCTTCACCAGCAGTAGCTGTGAAAGCAGAACTGCTTGGAACATTTATTCCTGTAAACCTCATTAAAAAGGCCTTCTCTTTCTTTCTCCTTTTCCTCCTGTTGCTTTGCTAAGGTCATTTCTAAAGTTGGGGTGGGGGATGCCCTGTTTGTCTTTCCTATGCGCCCCACCCCCCATCAGGAAATGAGGGCTCTTGCTTTCCTTGAGCGATCCGCTCCTGACATTAGCTCACCGCTGACAGTTGGGTCTGCTGTAGATATATTAACTTGAGTCTTCCTTTGGCTTTATACAGCTCTGGGACAACATCTGGAAACAGATGTTTGCTTGGAGATGGAGTAGGAGCAGGAGGCACAGATCCAAAAGCAAGCCCCATCCCCCCAGGGGAGGGGGGCAGATGTGCTGAGGGCCCCTGCAGGCTGCAGGCCGCACGCTGGTGCAGGAGCTTTGCGCATTTGAAGAAATGCCCCCCTCTTTGGGGGAGATACAGGCTGCTGTTTTGCTGGGCCTGCCCATGGATTAGGGCTAGTGCTGCAGAAGTGCTGGACTCTGTCCCTACAGCTTCCCTCTTTCCTCCATCCCATGGCCAAGGATTAGGAGTCCATCTCTTTGAACATGTCAACTTTCTTGTTTTCCAGAAATGGAAAATTCCTGAAGGGCTGGAGGTGTCATCAGATTCAAATTTGTTGAGGTTCCAAATGTGAGGTTCAGGGCTTGGCACATTATAATTCCCAAGAGAAGAGTGATGATGGTAGCAATAGTAGTGGTAGTGGTGGTGGGAGTAATGGTGGTGATGGTGGTGGAGGTTGTGGTGGTTGTAGTAGAGATGGTAGTGCTGGTGAAGGTGACGGTACTGATGGTGGTGGTGGAGCTGGTGGTCAATGGGAAGGTGAATGCAGACACAATATAGGTTATCCACCTGCTCACCAAGTTTCTCCCAGTTGCCATGTCTATTCTTGGCACATGATAATCTGGGCTAAACACACATTTCTACCCATTTGATTGACCCAAAAGGTAAAACCAAGCTGAACCAATCAGGGAACTTCCCTGGGATTTTACAATCTGAGCCTCAGAGATGAAAACTCTTTTGCTTTTGGGTCACTGTGCAGCCAGGATGTAAATCCCTGGCTCACATGTACAGAGGTCTGTCTGTAGAAGAAAATTAAGTGAACAGCAGAGAGAAGCAGAGACAAGAGATGGAGCATCCTTTTAGTGTTTGAGTCCCTGGGGAATAGTCATTCCTAGGAAGGTCTTGCCCTATCCGGTTAAGTTAGTCAACTTGGGTTTCTGTCACTTGCTACCAAAGGGTTCTGATTGGCCCTGAGCAGAAGGTGACCATAGAAGTGTAAAGATGATCATGTGAGAGGGAGCCTAATGATGACGAAATGAAAATAAAAGTGGCAAAGACAACATTGGTGATGGAGATGGTTATGGTGATGCAATCGTGCTGCCAAAAATGGAGGTGGTGGTGATGACAGTTCAGGTTAAATGGTGACATTGATGGGAATGATATTGGTGATGATGGAAGTAATCTTGTGGATCAGTTGTGATGATGATGGTGAAGATGCTAAGGCTTTGCCAACTGAATCTGGGTATATATCTTAGAAACACATGCCCAAAAGACTCAACAAAGGATTATAAAAAAGAGTGGGAGGGAAAAAAAGATTATTTCAGAATGTCAGATGCTGTCCTTTTTCTTAACTAAATAAAACCTAGCTGACCCTGGAGAGGAGGGTCCCAGATGGTACCTCATAGAACTTCAGAAATGTACTAGAACCTTCTGGAACAGAAGGACCCAGGGCTCCCAACCTCAACAGGTCATCTTGAGAATTCCAGGTGCCTCCAGGGTTTCAGACAAGATGAATTTGAGGTGGGACAGAAAACATAAAAAAGCACAGCATCTCGTATCTGACCATTTATGCCTTGTTTATATCTGTGATTATCCATCATGATCTATGTGGTGAAAATGAGTTATTTCTGGAGCATAATAGCAGCTAATTTTTGTTAAGCATTGACTATGTGCCAGGGACTGTTCTAAGTGCTTTATATACATCATCTCACATGATGAAATCATCACAACCATAGGTATTTCTATTCTCCATTTAACAAAGGAGGAAACTCAGGTACAAGAGGTTATGTGACCTCACCCAAAGTCGCACCATGAGCAAGGCAGGGTGGGAAGCCAGGTCTCACCCTCTAATTCATTGTGCCCCACTGGGAAATGTGCTCAGGGTGGAACCTCCACCCCAAGCAGTGCTTCTGACCCCGTCCCTTCCCCAGATGCCTCTCTTTCACCCCCTTCTACCCAAGAAAGCATTTTTCAGAAGGAGGGCCTGGGGCCAGTGGAGGAGGAAGTGAACTTCTGTGAGTCCCATGGAAGAAGCCACTTGCTTTAGGGAGCTGCCTGGTGCTGCCACCCCCAATGTGGGGGGAGCCCTGATGGAGGAGATCAGGGTTATTGGGACATGCCTACCTCTTTCTTAGGGTTCAGTTCCTTTTCCCCTAAAAAGGGCTCTTGCCTGCAGTTGTGAGCACACAGCTCTGTTTCTGATTCCAGCAAAAGACTGTCCGTGTAGTGTTGGGGTCACACAAACCTGTGTGTGACTCTTACTTCACCACTTTGGGCTTGTAATTACTCCTCTGAGACTCAGTTTTCTCCCTTGTAAAGTGTAGACAATAATTCCCACTTCCCAGGGTTATGGGGAGCGTTACTTTGTAAAGTGCCCAGCCCAGTGTTGGGCACACAGTAAGTGCTCAGTGAATGTCGCCCATACTTGTTACAACGTTATCATAAACCCCGGATTTCACTCCTTTGTTTGGAATTCTTCTCTCCATGAGCAAAACTCCTGCTCCGCTAAAAGGAGAGAGGCCTAGGAGGGAGGAACCCACTGGCTAAAGAAACCCAGACCCGCCTCTAATATAGGAGGGCCAGCACTGGCCCCGGAGCCGCCTCCCTCCCTCAGAAGTTATAGATCCCTGTGGCTGGATTTCTATAAATAAACACATGCCATTTCTACTATGGAAAATTTTCCTTAAAAAAAAGGGAAGAAAGTAAAACATTCTCCTGTCGTCTCCCTTGGCCAAAGAGAACTGAGAAAGATAAATGAAGATTTTTACACAGACGCAGGAGGTTCCAGCTCCAGGCTCCACCCTGCCGTGGTTCTGGTTTTATTGGAGGCTCCCAAGGCCTGGGGAGCACCCCCTTAGTGCCCCTGGGAGGCCAACAGCAGGAATGTGGTCTTTGGGAGGGGAGGTCCCTCTCCCTCCTGTTGGTTTTTTTCTTTCTCCGTGGTGCCCCCTGCAGTCAGCCAGCATCACTGCACCCGCCAGCCCATTATCTAGAGTGCGCCGGCTGGTAACAAACACCGAGGACTCGCCAGGTAAAAACACTTGTTCAAGGTCACCCAGGAAGTAAATGGCAGAGCCAGGACTAGAACGAAGGCTTTGGATTCCTGGCCTAGGAACTTTCTTCCATACCAGCCACTCTGCCCCATCAAAGCACACGCTCCAGAAACTCTGACATCAATTCATTAGTCTGGGATGCAGTAAGGAAAGTTATGAATCCGGAGTCAGAAGCCACAGGCTTAATCTGCTGGCTCTTTTGCCCTTTGTATAACCCTAGTCGCTACACAGCTCTGAGTCTCCCCTGTCTGCTCTGCAGAAAGGAGTCCTGAGGCCTACCGCGTGGGGCTGTTGGGGTCGTGAACTGCCTAGTACGTAGAAAGGACTCAAAACACATTTTCAAACTCAAGTCACAAGAAACCATCATTGCTTCTCATGGAAGGATTTACAGGTATCAATTAATTAATTTGACTACCCTAAATTTTCCTACAATGAATATATATTGCTTCTCCAACAAGAAAAATTTTCTGTGTTTAAGTAAAACCCAAACCAGTTGTCTGTGCTTTCCAACTCCATTTCCTTTCCAGCACTATTACCAGACACCCAGGAAAAGTAGTAATTGGGGTCAGGCCTCTAACGTAGACAACCACCTACCTCACCAAGTGTCATCTGTTGGGTAGGATCCCAAGGAGACAGACTTTGAGAAAGAGATTTGCGTGTGGGGGTATGCCAGGAAGTGAGGGCAGTGGGACAGGGCAGAGGCAGAAGTTTAACTGCACTGCAGTAGGAAGAGGTCTCTGTCAACCCCATGCAGAGCTGGGAGCTGGGAGGATCTGCAAAGTTGCCCTAAATTGAGGGGGTACTGGTCTCTGTATCTCTACTCTCCCTCCAGTCATGGGATACAAGCAACCCCTAGGGAGGGAGCATGATCTTGGGTGAGGCTGTTCCCTTTAGCCAAATGTGAGCCATCAGCAGCAACAGCCCGATGGCTGGGGAACCAGTGCCCTTGTCCTGGAGGACAACTGGGTGGTGCGCCCCAGCATGCACTACACCAAGGTTAAAACCTGACCCTGTAGGGGACAGATTCCTGATGAAAAGACCCCAGTCCCTCTCTGAACTGTCAACTCAGCACACATTTGAGCCTTTGTCATCACCTACTTGGCCACCAAGACGGAGAAATTTAATAATCAGGCATTTCAGTGGTTGCATCTAAGTTCTTCCCTTCCTCTCTGCCCTTCTCGGAATTCAGATCTCCATCCACAGGGTGCCTGGAGGTGCAGGCACACAGCTGCCCAGCTGAGAAATTCCAGCCTTCTTTCTAGGACACAGAACCTTAGAAGAGCTCTGCATGTGAAGCATCACCCAGATACCCAGGAGCACTGGATCTCTAAAGGAAAGGCTGCCTGTCTCACACCTGCTGCTCCTGAGAGGCACTGAGGGGAGCCACCCTCCTCCTTTTATCTGTAGTGACTGTTTGGGGTAGACATGCCTATATACAGCTACTTCTACAGGCTGCCCACACTTGGAAGCAGCTCAAAAATGTTTAGAATGTTCTGGGTTGCAAATAATAGAAAGTCTGATTTAAAGTGGCTGGAACAATAAAGTGAAGATATTGACTTACATAAGTGAAAAATCCATAGGCAGGTTTGGCTTCAGGTGATGTTTGGTACAGAATTTCAGTATCACTAAGGACTCAGCTTCTTTTTCCCTTCCTTCCCTTATCTCTCTTTCTTTTCCTTTCCTTTCCTCTCTCTCTCCCTCCCTCTCCCACCCATGCTTCTTCTGCATGACACCTCACTTCCCTCGTGGTCCCAAGATGACTGCCCACAGCTCCCAGTGCTACAGGCTTTCTCACTCATATCCTTTCAAAGAGAAAGAGCATCTTATCCTAGCATTACCAGCAAAAGCCCTGGATTCATTCTAACTGGACTGGCTCAGGTCAGATGCTCACCCCGGACCAATCCCGGTGGGTGGGAGGAGGGAATGTGCCCACTGGCCTCACCCCTGGTGTGGAGTGAGGGTAGGGCCCACCTTCCCTCACTCCATCCCCAAAGAGAAAACAGGGCTACTGGGAGGAGCAACCTGGGTCCTGGGAGGCAACCAACAAATGTCCACATGGTTCATGTGCTGTGGGTCCCACAACCTCTTTATCAGTGAAAAACACTTTCAAATATTTCAATTAGCACAAAACGTTTTGTGATTCCTCACAACTGATGTAGAGGTGTGGATGTTCCTGGGACTCCAACCGTCCCCTCCAGGTAGCATGGATTATGGGCTGCTGGTAAAGCGGTTCTCTTTTTAGCTGTGCGGTGGTACAAGTTTTTATTACACCTTATGATCTCTTCACCCTCCACATGGAAGCAGCACCCCAGATTTCCTTGAGGGACAATTTGTCCTTCCCACTCTCTGTCCATGTGATTTGAATAGGACCAGGCAATCTAGGTTGACCCAGTGGGACCATGTTACCAAAGGTTAGCCAATCAGTGCAATTCTACTCTCTTGGCTTCAGTGATTGGTTCAGGGATAGACACACAACCCAATTTGGGCCAGTGACAGCCAGGCCCAGGAGTTGTTTCCCACAACTGGGGACAAAAAGCTCCTCTTTTCTGCTGAGTTTGAATCTGGGAGAATGTAACCTGGAGCTGCTCGTGGCCATCTTACCACAAGTTGGAACCTTATTATGAAGACAACCAGAGAAGAATCAGACTGAGAAATGGACCAAGACTGCTTCCTAGTGACAATCTGTAACTGGGAACATGCAGCAGCGGAAGGCAGAGCTATCTCGGGTTTTTCAGGAATATGTTCCAATAATTCTTTTTTTGGTTCAAGCCTAATGAGTTGGATTTTCTGTCACTGGTACCTCAAGTGTCCTAAGTGGTAGAGCAAGTATTTGACTTACCCCCATCCCCACTCACCTTGGGCTAAAAGCACCTGATTCGTCTTGGGCAGAACCTGGTCTTTCAATGAGGAAACCATTTCCCTGCCAAATGCTTCTGCTTGAGGGTGTCCAAACATGGAGCCTGTTAAAAAGGAAAAAAAAAACATTTGTCTATAGTGGGTCAAAGTCAGAGTGTCAGGCCATCATTACTGTGATCATTATTGTGGAATATTGGAGGAAAAGGTGCTCCAGGGCGAGAAGAGAAAGGCTGGCAAGGTCTGCCCTTAGAAGTGCACTTACCAGGGGGCCTGCGGGTCACTCCCCGAGGGAATGAAGCCTGGCTGCTGGGAATATTTCCCAGGAGAACGGGCACAGCTTTGCTGCACATTCCCACTCGGGCGCTTCCTCAAATGGCTAAATAATCTTAAGAGCTCAGCTATGTATTTTTCATTCCACATACTATTTGCTCTGCACCCCAACTCCCGTCCCAGGCAGCTAAGTTTAACCCAATTGAGACGTTCTTCTCGCAGACCCATAACTCATAGGACCATGTGTCAGCCGTCCCACTGGGTAGCTTGGATTGACGTCCAGCTCAGTAGATGTCACCCAGTACCTTCTCCTGCCAGGCCTAGGTTCAGTTGGGCCCTAAGTAAGCACAGATGGGAATTAGATGCAACCCTTGCTCCTCAAAGAACTCAGAGCTGGGGTAGATAGGATGTGAAAAGGCAAGATATTATATAGGCTGAAAGAGATAAGGGCAAATGAGAGCTGGAGTTGGAGCTCTGTGCTTTGAGAATGTGGGGGAGGAGGGGTGTAGGGGGAGGCAGGCATGGCAGGACTCACTGGGCCCACCTTGGCGCTTACCCTTCAAGGGTTGGGAACTTGGCTCCGGAGGGAGCCAGGAGGCTTTCTGGGCCAAAGGAAGAGTGGAGCAGAGACTCAGAATGACACCAAGCCACGTGTTCATCTTTCTCGCCATCTTCCTTAGGCTGTGTCTCCTCATCTAAAGCTCAACAGGGGTTATAAAAACACCACATTCAAGGGGTTAACTGTAGGAACTGGGCCTTCAGTGCTCACATTACAGCCTTCACTGTTAATTAAGTTCTTGCTTTTTTGGCCAGGACTCTCCTTTCTTTGAGCCAATCTGACAAGCTCAAAGCAAAGCCAAGAATTATGTGTCTGGCGGCATCATGGTAGTTTCTAAACCAGCCTACTGCCTGAGAACCCACTGGCCCATATTGTAGCTACAAACTTTATCTGTCACTAATTGGCCACATTAGATCATTGGCTGTTGGCTGTTACCATTTCCACATTGTAAGGGTTTGATTTTTGAGCACAAAGGATTTGAGAAGAACAGAGGAAAGAGTTGGTTTCTAAAAGAGGTGAGGCTGGTGAGGGATGGGAAGATGGACTAAACAAAGATATGGCCCAGGAAGGAGAGAGGTGGAGGGGAGGGTATGGCTCAGTGGTAGAGTGCATGCTTAGCATACATGAGGTCCTGGGTTCAATCCCTGGTACCTTCATTAAAAAGTAAATAAATAAAACAAAGGGTTTTTTTTTCTTTTCCATTTTTTAAAGGAGAGACGTAGGTAAGAGGGGTAGAGCAGATATAGGAGCGCTGTCTGGAAGCATAGACACCGAATAGTTACTGGAAGCTTGGTAGCTCTGCTCTGGAGTTTGGAATACCATTCACCCTCTCTGTGCTTCATTTAGGAGAGAGAAAAACACTGGAACCTCTTACAGTGGATGACTTGCTCCTTTGCTAAGGGGGGGGGGGGGGGGGGCGGAGGGTGGAGCGATGGGAAGGACATTAGGCAGTAAGTATGAATTCCAGCCCTTTGTTCCAGGTGTGACAGAGACAGCACAGTCCCCATTCTATGCTACTCCATTTCTATTTCAAGGCCTTCTTCTGCCACAGCAGTAGCAGTGTAATCTCAGCCAATTTGGAGTCCTCTTCTTTTCAGTTTCCTGGAAGCTTAAATGGTGTCCAGGCCTCTGGTCTTCAGCGTCGTTTGTGATGTCCTTGCTCATCAGTCCCTGCAAAGTGCTGTGGAGATGGCCTTTGTCCCCTCGCGAGACCCTTGCCGGTCTCTGTCTCATCTAGTCCTGTGCCACTCTTGGGTCATTCCTGTCCTTTGGGGACATCTTAGTATGTCAGAAGTTTCTGCAAATCTGAGAGGTGGAATCATTGCTCTCACTCAAGTCTTCTGAATTTTGCTGGTGTGAGCCCTTTCTGCTGCCTTATGGCCCAAGTGTTTTCAACTCAAAACCAGAAAACTCCTTCCTCTGCCTCCTGAGGCTGCAGCCCTCCCCTGAGACAATAACACACGACTGCATGTGGGTGGGGGCGAGAGGTAAGGAGTAAAGTATAGAAGGGGGAAATACCAGAGAAACACACTGTGAGTGAACATTTCAAAACGCGAATCAAGGCACCCCTGAAATTCAGAGAGGTTTAAGTGACCTGTAAAGATAATGCCAATAGTCACAGATCCAAAATGAGAATCTGGAACCTCTTTCTACAGGCCAAAATGCAGGATTCGCTCATGCTTGATGATGGTGAAAAAATCTGTGAGACCACCGATCTGACTGAACCATCCTAAGAGAGGAAGAACTGAAGTTTCCATCAATTACCCACAAGCACTGGGTAGCTGTGAATTGCCTGGCACTCTTCTAAGCACTTTGGGCACTCAGAAGCAAGTCATAGGGCAAGGTCACAGCTGAATCTTGAGTACCAATTTTTTTTTTTCTTGAAGGAAATCTGGAGGAGAAGGCAGCTGTAAGGAGAGGTCAGAAAACCTTGCCCTATGAGGCAGGTGAAGAAACAGGGAAGATTTATTCTAGAGGAGAAACATCTCTGAAGGCTGTCAGGTGGGAGAAGGACTTGATCTGGGACTTCCTGTAGGACCTAAGGTACACAGAGAGTCAGACTTTGGCCCTGCTGAAGGAAAGGACCTAAAGTTTGGTCTGAAAATGGGAAGACTCTCCCTAGAGTTTCCTGTGAGTAGGATGATGAAGCAGGGGATGGACAAACCATTGGTGGTAAGATAGACTGTAGGATGGAACATTCAATGACACCTTGGAGGTTCCTGCCCCACTGAGATGCCATGATTTTTCATACCCACTGAGTTCTGGTATCTCCCACTCACATACGTTTCAATCCCACTAATCCATACCTGGTGGTAACTCAGACAGGTGCTGTCCGAAGGCATCACCAACTATGAAAAATGAGTTTGCTGAGAGATAGAAAGTGAAATTGGATTACAAGGGAAGGGCTTGCCCTGCCTATAAGAACAGACTGTTTCCAAGCCTTTCTTCATCTGTAAGCAATCACCATGGTAATTGACATCATTGTTCATTCTCTGTTTACTGCGACCTTGCCTCCTACTCTTTCCAAGAAAATTGAGGCCATCAGGTATGAGTTCTCAATTCCCAGGCTTCCTCAGGTCTTGCACTAGCCAGGCTCATCCTGCCTCCCTCACTGCAGCCTCAGAGGATGAAGTGTCTCTCTGTTCAAAGCCAAGCATCCCACCTGTGTCTCTGACCTCCACTTCTCCTGCCTCCTCCGAGAAGCTATACCATCCGTCATCCTTCCCCTCCTGGATCGTCACCTCTCCCAGTCATCTGACTGCTTCTCCTCTGCCTAAAAATCTATGCAGGCCTCCATATCCAAAAAAACTAAATCCTCCATGTCCTTCTCTAGCTTCTGTCCAAATCTCCCTTCTCTCTTTCTCATTCAACTCTTTTGAAAAAGTAGTCCACACCTACTGTTGTCCAGCTGTTCCCCACCCACTGAAACCTCAGTCCATGGTAAACTGGTCAACTGAGCTCTTAATTGCTCTTAACGTTCTTACTGACCCTGACTGCCAAATCCAATGGACATTTCTCAACCCTTAGCTACTGGCTTTCAGTATTGTATTGAAAACTATTAAACACTTCTGGAATGCTCTCCCTTGGTCTCTGGGATACCATCTCATCTCTCTTGCTGTCTTCTTATCTGTCTCCTTCAATGGCTCTGTGGTGGCCAGTCTCCAAGATAGCCCCCAAAGATTCCCATCTCCTGGAGTTTACAGTGCATAATTACTTCCCACACTAAACCAGGGTTGGACAGTGTGGCCAACAGAATATAGCCAAGGTGACAGTATATAACTTCCGAGATTAGAGTTATCAAAGACTGGTGTGGCTTCCATGTTGGTCTTCCTCTCATTCTCCTTCTTGGATAACTTACTTTGGGAGAAGTCAGCTGCCATATATTGAGGACTCTCAGGCTGTCCGAGGAGGGGTCCATTGGGTAAGGAACTCAGCTGATAGCCAGCAAGGAATTGAGGACTTCAACCAATAGCCCCATGAGTAAGCCTTCTTGGAAGTGGATCCTCCAGCCCAAATCAAGGCTTTAGATAACACAGCCTCAGCCAATGGCTTGATTGCAACCTCTTGAGAGACCCTAAGCCAGAACCACTCAGATAAGCTGTTCACAACCCCTTGGAAATTGTGAGAAAATAAATGTTTGTTGTTTCAAGCTACTAAGTTTTGGGGCAACTTGTTGCTCAGAAAATACTAAGACTCTCTTTCCTTGACCCCAAATATGGGGCTCCAGGAATGTTGGTTGTCCCCAGGATCCCAATATTTTGACCTCATTTCTCACTCCTGGCACTCCTGGGGCAAATGCTATGAATTGTCTATCCAACAGTCATCCTCTATTCTCTCCTGCTGCAGAATCCACCTCCCATAACTGAGGCTGAAAACATCAGACACCTGCTTTACTAGCCTCCCGTGCAGCAACTAGAATGTGGGCACTAGACCCAACCCTGGCCTATGCGTGTTCTGTGAAAGGTTTCTCTCTATGATTAAAGAAAAGAGGGAGATTAATGAAAGGCTCTCCTTTTGTCTTCCAACTTTTAAATATCATTGTGTGAAGCGTGATGCTTGGGGCAATAACATCTGCTCTTCTGAGAAGTACATTCCATCCTCTACCCCATTATCCTCCTTGGCCACATCTGCAATGAGCACTGAAGAATGTGCCCTCCTTGGGGAATGCACAGTTTTCCCAGCCTGGCTGTAGAGTTCTGCAAGCCCAAGAATGAAAACTTGAACAGTCACGAGGCTTTTAAGTCCAGGACTGTGATGTTTTTGGCAGTACAACTCAAAGACATAGCAATCTTCTTATCCATTTTATTCCAAACAACTCCATATACCAATACCCACATTCATAGTTTTTATTTTAGATATACATTTTAAATTTGCTGAATTTCTTTCCTCTCCTGTCCCCAGTGGCCCCCACTTCTGTCAAGACATTAAATTTTGGGGTAGTTAATTACAGGTAAGTTGGGTCTCTCCGGTTTAGATGGAAGAGCACTCCAAGTTTCTTTTCCCTGAGTCAGTCTGCCCAGTTGAAAAGATTGACCTCTTAGTTCATTCAGAGTTTTCAACAATGGCTATGATAGCTATACCATCGATTTGATCCTTACCACAGGCTAAGATTTTACTGGGCCTGAATTTAAGGGGTTCTGTTTCGTTTTGCTTCACAATGATTTTCAGCAGTTTGATTATGATATGCCTTGGTGTGATTTTCTTTGTGTTTATCCTGATTGAAATTCATGGAATGTCTTCGATCTATGTGTTTATATTTTTCATCAAATTTGGAAAATGTTTGGTCATTTTTTTCCCCAAATACCCACATCCTCTGTAGTCTTCTTCTGGGGCTCTAATTACAAGTATGTAAGACCAGTTGTCCAACAGGTCACTCAATCTTGTTAATGTTTTTTTTTTCTCTCTTTGTGCTTCAGTTTATTCTGTCTTCAAGTTCACTGATCTTTTTTTTCTGTCATGTCTAATGTGTTTAGCCTATCCACTAAAATTTTTATTTCATATACTATATATTAATCAGGATTCTTTAGAGAAACAGAACCAATAGAATTTGTCTCTATTTCTCTATCTGTCTATTATCTATCTATCTATCTATCTATCCATCTAACTATCTATGATAAGATTTATTGTAAAGAACTGGCTCATAGAATTATGGAAGCTGAGAAGTCCCGTGATCTGCCATCTGCAAGCTGGGGAAAACCAGTGGCCTGAGAACCAGAGCACTAGTAGATAAGTTCCCAGTCCGAGGGCAGGAGGAGACTGATGTCTTAGCTCAGCAGTCAGGTGGAGAGAATTCAAACTTCTTTTGTCTTTCTGTTTGGTCCTTCAGTAGGTTGGATGATGCCCACCCACCATGGGGAGGGTGATCTGCTTTACTCATTTCACCAAGTCAAATACTTCTGGAGACACCCTCATAGACATGCCCAGAAATAATGTTTAACCAGACATGTGGGCATCTCATGGACCAATCAAATTGACACATAAAAGTAACCTTCACACTGCATTTTTCAGTTCTAAAGTCCCATTTGGTGCTTTAAAAGAAATGTTCCATTTCTTTTCTCATTCTATTGTTTTCCTTTAAATACCTGAATCTAGTTATAATAGCTGTTTAAAATTCTTGTCTGCTAATTCCATCACATCTGCCATGTCTGAATTGGTTTCGATTGATTGACTTTTTTCTCTTGGTTATGAATGTCATTTCTTTGCTTCTCATATCCAGTGATTTTTGACTAGAAGACAGATATTCTGAATATTACCTTATGGAGTGCTGAATTTTTATCATCATTCTTTAGAGTGTTAAGTTTTGTTCCGGCAAATTACTCAGAGATCAGTTTGATGCTTTCAAGGCTTGTCTTTATGCTTTGTTAGGATAGGTCTCTAAAAGCCTTCACCCTAAACTAGTACAGCTGACTAGTTTAGCTGTACTTCTAAGGTGGGGCCTTTCTGAAGTTTCCACTAAATAGTCTGGTCCCTCAGTGAGGTCTCTCCACCTTGGTGGGCCTGAACTTGAACATCTCCCAACTCTGTTTGAGCTCAAGAGTCGTTCAGTTTACAACTCCCCAATGATTATTCTCTCTCCAGTATTTGTCCTTTGCCCAACCTCATGGAGCCCCATCATACACATGCACGGTTTAGTATTTAGCCAAAGACTCAAAAGGACTCCTGTACGATTTTCTGAATCTCTTTCTCTGCATCACTCCTTTCTCTCCAGTATTCTGCTCTGCAAATTCTAGCTGCATCAGTTCTCTGAATGCTGATCTCCGTCTCCTTCAAACAGCAAGACTTTTGTGCTCTGCTTGGGTCCCCATTCCCAGGGCCATGGTCTGGTAAACGCCTCTACGCAGAAAGTCAGGTTGATCACAGAATTCATCTTATTTGTTTTCCCTCCCTCGGGGAACACAGTCTTGTTCTGCTGATTATCTCACATCTGAAAACAGATGTTTCATATAATTTATCCACTTTCCTATTTGTTTATGGTAGGTGGGGGCCAGTCCAGTATCTGTTACTCCATCATAGCCCAAAGCAGAAGTCCACACAGGGTAAGTTTTCACCAGCCTTTCTTCCCAAAAGCAGTTTTCAATTTTACCTTTTACTACTTAGGGTTAAGAAGCAGTTTTTCCCTTCCAACCCTACAAGTACTGATTAGTGGACATTTAATTCCCTCTCATTCCTGCTTGTCAACAAGCCAGTTCTTTTCTGGGCTTACCCCTTTCTTGTCCCTTGCCAAACACAGTCGAAGGCAGGCATCACATCTATTAAGCAATTGTCCTCTACCCTCTCCCTGGGGTTCCAACTCCTTCAAGTACCTCATCTGTCTTCACACTACAGTGGGATATACAGTTTTGAATGAATGGAAGGGGCAGAGCTAAAATGTATAAAGATCTGGGTCCTTGATGACATATTGAGAAGAAGCCCAGGACCTACCTCCAAACTTAGTAAGAGAAATAAATAAATGCCCTTATTTGTTTTAGCCACTTTTAAGTGTACGTTTTGTTCTGTGAAGCCTAGAGCATCCCAGTGAGCACATGGATGCTCCCACCCAGTCTGTGGTTCCCAACGCTCATGCCTCTCACATCTTTGTCTCCAGCCCAGATCTTCCTCCACAGGGACAAGCTCAAATATCCACCTGCCTGCTGGTCATCTCCACTGATGTCCCACCTACAAGTTCCTCAAACTCAACATCAAAAATGGAAACTGTTTTTTTCCCCTTCCAAACTGCTTTCCCTCAGAATTCTCAGTTTCAGTTGAAGGTACCACCACTGGCTTTTTCACCCCAGCTGTAAACCTAGCAGTCACTCTGGAATTGTCCTTCTCTCTCTTCTCTTTATATCTAGAAATCACCATGTCCTACTAATTTGGTCCCATAAGCATTTCTCAAACACATCCCCTCCTTTCTGTTCCTTCCACTGCTATGGAGGACAGGCCCCCTCTCTCTCCCAGTCTGTCCCAGCTGATCCCTCTGCTTCCAATGCATCCTCCACATGGCTTCTTTTTTTCTGAAACACAGATTTATTTGTATCATTCCCCTGCGCAGAACTTTTTAGTGCCCCCTCCCCCCGCCTTGTTTATATGATGAAGTCCAAACCCTTACCAAGCCTTCCAGGCTCCCAGGGTCTGGCGTCTGCTGGCTTTTCCAGCCCCAACTCTGACTACACCCCTATCATCGTGTGACATCCCAGCGACATCAGTCTGTGCCCGATTTCTCTAGTCATCCTGCTTCTTTGCCGCATGAGCCTTTGTGCATGCTGTGCCCCACCTGATGGCTCTACCTCGTCCCCTGGGCAAGCATCTGTTCATCCCACCCAAGTAGGGGGTGCCCTTTTCCTCCCGCTAGGAATCTTCCCTGGTCACCTCAACCTCAAATCACGTACAGCTACCCTTCTCAGTGCTCGTAATCTTCCTACACATCACTCTTGCCACACCTACCACTCTGCTTTATAATCATAGTTATGTGCCTGCCTCCTCCTCCAGGTGGAGTGCATTCAGGACAGATACTGGGACTTACTTAGCCTTGAATCTCCAGCCTTTGGCCCATAGTGTCTGTGCAATAAATGTTTAATGACTAAATGGGTACCCCAGTAAATCCCGTATAGCAGGTCTCCTACAGATCATCTCTGAGGGATGCTTAGTGGTTAGGTCACTCAAGTAAGTGGATTAACTTAAAAAATAATAAAACTATGTTTCCTTAAAATCATTTTTCCACTAGTATTTTCCTTTAATTTAGTACAATCAGGGACTGGAGTGTATTTGTGGTGAGGTTTCCATAGTACTTCTCTCGGAAGGGGTATTATGTTTCCAGAAGCAAAGAATCATGGCTTAGTAAGAGAAAATGTGAAAAAAGCATGGCATAGATATGAGAAGCTGCTGGAAAACTTTTATAGGCCATATAATTAGGATGGGCCTTGAGCCCATGCAGCCAGTGACTACAGATATGGGTGATTTGGTGGGTGTCTGGAAGTCCTTTCTCCCTCAGTTGCTACACTTATCAAAATTCACCATTAGATAGTCACTCCTTTTGACTAACTACCACCCTCTCCTGTGGAACTCTTACAAGCCAAATTTCCTGGGGAAGGAAGTCCCTCTCTCCTTCCAGGGATTGCTTTCTTCTGCCTGGAAAGTTTTTCCCAGGCTTTCCTGTTCTTTAAAATGTATATTAAGTCCCTTCCCTCCTACCAAGTCATCCTAGGACTTTCTTTTAAGATGAGAGTGTCCGAAGAGTAGAAAACATGTCTCTGGGCATCCAACTCCCTGAAGATAAACCATAAACGTGGGAGAAATCCTACCTACCTGCCCCCTGCCACTGGTCCTAGAAAGTCCTCCACCAGCCCCTCCCTTGAGGGCACAGGCCATTTGCACCAACAGTCCCTTAATGAGCCAATTACAAAATCTGAAGGTCTGTACATGCAACACTAAAATGATGGCTGGAGAAGGAGGCACTACATGGAGAAGCCAGTGGGTCTCCAAGGCTTCCCTCCTGAAACCCACTGTGATTCCACAAGCCAGGCATGACGTAGGGTGGTGTGGAGACCAACCACTGCCTGGTGTGACTGCCTATAACAGGACTGAGTCACAGCATCAGATCCACTACTAATGAGATGGATGACCTCTCAGAGGTGACAGTGACAAATGGGGACAGAAAGCCAGGCCCTCACATCACTCCCAGGGAGGCTCTGAACTCAAATGTTGCAAAATATGGGAAGTGCTTGGAGAAATCAAGGGTTGCATGAAGACTAGGGTGCATTTGAGACAGCCTGGTGCCAAGGAGGAGAGAATCCGAAGTCTGTGCCCTTGGGCAGGCCACAGAGCCTCCCTGAGCCTCAGTTCCCATTCGCTCATTCATTCATTCATTCATTTGGAGGTTAGTGGAGACCCCAGCCAGAGTAGGTTTGCTGTACCCATGCGGGTGGAGGTCAGGCTGGAGGGCTGCCCTGTGCTGGTGTTTCACTGCATGATCTTGGTCAGGTCACTTCCCATCTCTAATCTTAGAGCCTTGAGCCTTGCAGGGGCAGTAACACCCTAAGCCCTAGAATCAGCCCACCTGTGCGGCCCACCTGTGGCACAAAGAGCCGGCAGCACACCGCAGGCGGCTGCAGGATATGGTAGCAAAGGCAGGCCCTCTGGAAGCCGCAGACGGGATTCCAGATTCCATTGCCAGCTCTGCCTCTTGCTCCAGCTTGTTCTGAGTCTCCATTTCCTCTTAGCCCGTGTGAGGTGAGTAATCCTGGCCTCCCAAAGGTGTTGTGAGGATTACATGAAATACCACGAGCGCAGAGCTCAGTCCGCACCTAGTAACCAGGACGTGATAGACATTACTTCTGCCTTAGTTAGAACTCACTGTTCATGAGAAAGTCAACTTTCTGACCTCCGGTTTATCATGACCTTGCAAAGCCTTGATTTTACTCAGGGATGTGTTGGCCCCGTCCTGAGGTATGAAGTCTGAGAATGCTCTCTTCTGCTCCACCTCTGCCCCTTCTGGGTCTTTCCCCATCACTCCTCTGGCCTCTGCAAAAGTGACACCCTTTCTCTTTGAAACCCAACATTCTCATGCTCTTTCCCTTCTTTGTATCCAAATCCTGCCCTTGCAGAAGGGCCAGATGACCCATTTATATTAAAGTGTAAATGACTGGGGTGGCTGGGGCTTTGCCTCTTGTTAGGGCTTGTATTTTAGAAGGAAACAAAGCCATCAATGGGCAGAGTGTTTAAGAGAGTCCTTCAGGCATCAGTACACAAATGAAGGAATTATTTGTGGTTGGAGGGACCTTCCCCTAGGGGACCCAGGATTCTGAGGACACCAAGGCTCTTCCTGCTCTTTGAGACCCATCTTTGAGCAAATCAGCTCCACAGGACTCCCTGGCTCCAGGTGACCTCAGCGCACCCCTCTGGCCTCTCTTGGACCCTCCTTCTGGCAGCTATTTCAGAGGCTCCCCAGGACCCCCACAGACCACTCTGACTCCGAGTCCTGCTCACGCCTTGCTCTGAGCCACTGGCCCCAGCTGGCCTTGCAGGCCCTCTCATCCCTTTGCTCAGATTCCAGCTTCCAGGAAAACATGTTCTTCCTGGGGTTTGGGAACAAGGCGGTCTGATTCATGCTAGGAGCTTCTTTGTTTACATTCCCTGGGTCTTTCTGCTCTTAAGGAAAAAAAAAAAAAAAAAGAGGGAGAGAAGAAGGAAGGAAAGAAAGACGGAAGGAGGGAAGGTAGGATGGAAGGAAGGAAGAAAACTTTTGCTTTGGCCAAGAGTTTAAAATGGAATTTTCCCCCTTTCTTTCTTCTTTTTCCTCTTTTTCTCCCCAGCATCAAACCACTCAACTCTGAAATGGAAGGGTAGGGACCTCTCCGGCTGTCAGAAGAGGCGGGGATGCCAGCCCTGCCTGGGGGACCAAGGCCTCGGCCTCCCACCCCCAACAGAGACTGCGCGTCTGGAGATGCTGAGCGGGCCCAGGAGAGGTCAACACACTGGTCCTACACAGCCCTCACCCGCTGCCCCTGAGCGTTCTCATAAGCTCCTTGCTCCCACACCTCACTTTTTATTCTTTGCTGCCCCCCCAGAAATCAGAGAGGAGGAGGAGGGAGAAAAGCGCAGCATGGGCACCACACGCTCTGCAGTCCCCACACCATGTGGTTCTACGTCTTCCCAGCATGCCTTGTTCTCTGAGATTGTTTTGTTGGTTTCCTTGGTGGTGTTGTCACAGAATGCGAGTTCCCTGAGAGAAGAGGTGAGGTTTTTCTTGCTCACACTGTCACTGCAGCACCCAGAACAGTGCCTCGCTCTGGGACCAAGTAAATGGAAGGAGAGGGGAGGGAGGTGGCTCACCCCGGGACCCTAGGCTCCAAACCCCTCCCCACGCACGCAGGCAGACACGAGCACACACTCAGGCACACGCATTCTCAAGCACACAGGCCCACAGTTAGAAAGGTTCTCTTCTTCAGAACTTCTGAGGCGGCCTGGGGGTGGTGGGGAGAGGACAGCGGGTTTCTTAGCACCTTGGGAATGACCCTGAGGCCAGAGCCCTGTGCTGGGGCCTTGCCTGAAGAAGAGAAGGGAGACTCAGTTCTGTCTCCCTAGATGGAGGCGGGGGGCCCTTAGCTCAAGGACAAAGGTGCAGAGCCACTTGAGCTGCTGGGCCCCTCTTCCCAGAGGCCCAGGAAATTGGAGGATGTGTAACTCTATCCCTGCTTCAAAGATGGCAAAACTTTGGCAGTGAGGCTGAGGGATATACCCAAACCTGGAGGGCTGGAGAGGGCGGGTGGAGTCAAGAAGTCTCCCCAGCGCTGTCAGCTCCCTGGCCCGCTTCTTGCTGCCCTTGGCTGGGAGAACGACATTGTTCGGAGGAGAAAGTGAGGTCTCTGCCAGAGCCCGTCTGGCCTGAGCTAGGCTGGGCTTGAGCCCCCAGGAGCCCCTGGCCAAGAAGTGTCTGGGCAGCCGCCAGCTCCTACCATGAAGGTGCTGGAGGGTCTGGAGAAGCCCCGTTCCCTGCTACCTGCCCCCACTCCCACCATCCTCTGGGCGCGTGGAGGTCCCCTCCCCAGGCTGGGCTGACCACACCCTCTACTGTCCTTTGTTCCACAGCTCCACCATAGCTCCCATCTAGCTGAGTGTCCACTGTGTCAGAGAGTTATTCCAAATCCTCCCAGTGTGAATGTTGAACATAGGTTGTTTTGCAGATAGGGAAACTGAGGCTTAGAGATGTTGTCACGTGTCCAGGGTTGCAAAGCTAGTGAATGGTGGAGTCCGGACTCAGACAGGAGTTTGTGACGTCCCTTGGTCCATTCACCTCCTGCTGCGTAAGTGCATCTGTTGTGGGAGATTTCACAGCCTGCTCCTGTGCTGCCCCTCCCCCAGCACCAGCTGAGACACGTCCACCCCTTCGTGCCCCCATCGCAGCCACACTAGACCCAGAAGGTGGAAGTGCCCCTCGGGGCCCAGCAAACACCCCTAACCCTGTCTCTCATCCAACACACACCATGGTCCTGAAAGATAAGCTTTCCTTCTGTGCAAAACCTAGATTTCTTCTGAAGTTTCTGGGCCCAGAAAATACTGTTGTTTAAGCAAACAGAATCTGGCACACCTCCAGTGCACCATTCCAGTCTCACTTGTGCTGAATGCCACTAACACCACCTTGTAAGGATTAGTGGGCAGGCTCCATGGAAAGCGATTAAGAATAGGGTCTGGCACACAGGTGCTCACAAGTACCCCATCATCATCATCAAATGACAAGGTGGTGTAGTGTCAAGAAGGCCAGCTTCCAACCCCATCTTTCTCTGTCACTGGCTGGGCCTCAGTTTACCCACTTTTAAAGCGAGATTGGTTGTTTCTGACGTTCAGTTCGATGCTTCAGTGTGCTCTGAGCTGACCAAGGCCTGACCCCCTGAGATAACATGTGTTCAGCCCCATGAGCATCTGTTTTCCCACATCAGTGTTTTCCAGACATGCTTTTTTCATCACCACAAAGTAGGGGTGGGAGGGATTCTGTTGACGATCAAAAGACAGCTGCCCAGAGAGGTTATGGGACCTGCTCAAAGTCACACAGCAGACTTGACGCCAGAACCCAAGCTTCCTTTCATTGCCTTCCAAGGGCCACAGGAGCTTGTTTCACACTGAGCAGCAGGAGAAGGAACCACAGGAAGATGAGTGAAACACATCTAGAGAATGGAAGCAATGTTGAGGGGCTGAGCAACATCCTGTCCCCTCCCCCCCACGAGGCTCATCAGATTTTGAGGGGAATGAGAGAAAGATGGGCAGTAAGATAGGGTCTGGGTCTGAATCCAGGTTTTTACCATGAGCAGTGAGCAGAGAGGGTATAATGACTCTAAGCTGTCCTGGAATGTTCCCTCAGCCTGGGGAGCCACCTCCGAGTCTGGCTGCTGTGCATGGCAGCTGTATGAAGTGCTTGCCGGCAGCAAGCCTGGCCACCAGGGACCACCAGCAACCATGCCATGGGGCCACTGGCAGGTGAGGCCAGGGGAGGGCAGCTCCCTCTTTGCTCAGCACGGATCTCCAGAGTCGCTGGTTAGTGAGAAGCAGTGCTGTATGGCCAAAAGCAGCCAGGGCCCACTCCTCCTCCCTTCCTTCCAGAATGGGCCCAGCCTGGGGTTAGAGGGCACTCAGGGCACTGCTCCCATCCCCACTAGTCCTTAGGACCCATGATGAGCCACAGGCTCCCATCTTCCCTCCCAGCAGCAGCAAATGCTTACACGTCCTGCTAAGACTTGAGTAACTACAAGTCAGGCCTCTGCTGAGTGGTCTGTGTGGTAAGTGCAAGGCCACCAGGGCGCCTTGGCAGTCTCCCTTTTCTCCATGGGGGTGGAACCCCAGGCTCAGCCAAGCCCGTCTTCATAGTCTTAACGACATTAATGAATGATGTCTAATGACATAAGTGATGAGGATAACAGCTAGCATTCATCGAGTGCACTCTGCAACTGAGTGTTTTGTATTAATTTAAATGAACTCAAAATCACCCCAAGATGTTGCTACTTTTTATCATTTCTATCTTATAGGTGAGGAAACTGAGCCCCAGGGAGACTAAGTAACTGGCTCAAAACCAGTGGCAGACTTGGGAGTCCAATCCTGGCCATCTGACTCCAGAGGCATGAGCTTTTCCTTTGACTCATTTATACTGATACCTGTTCTGTAGTTTTTCGCTAATACCTGTCTCCCCAGAAGGTTATGAGTTCCCTGTCTGCCGAGACCTGGTCCATCTCCTTCACTGCTGTGTTGCCAGGAGCCTAGTGCCTGCAGGTACCGTAGCAGATGCCGTGGGTGCCCTACCAACAGCTCTCGTGCCTTCCAGCACCTGTGACTCTTGTCCTGTGGCTTCTCTCTGGCCACTGGAGCCACCTTTGCCTGGAAGTAGCTCTTGACCAATGACTGACAGAGTTTGTTAGATAAACACCCCATGTCCTTGGCCCTTGCAGGGAGTGACCCTGTGTGATGGGTTCTACACTGGCTCCCGGAGTTCCCCAGCAAGGTGGAGCCCCGGTTGCCCACAGTGGTCACCTGCAGGAAATGCACTGTCTCCTGGCTGTCGTCTACTCACCATCCCACTTCCCCACTCAATTACCAATAAACTACTCCCAAGTAAACCTCACAAATAAATCACATCCTTACCTCAGAGTTGGCTTCTAGGGGAGCCCAGACTAAGACAGTGCTCCATGTTTGTGGAATGACTGGTCCTACCTTACACCATGGGGTTATAGATAAATCACTAGTCTAATAGTTCTCTACAGTTTTCATTGTTATAAAAAACATGTATTCCTTTTATGGTTACATTAAAATATATTTATTTAGAAAATGGTCAGCCCTGCTTTATAAAGACAAGCTCTAGCCAGAGAAGGGGAATCCCTTACTGTACTCAGTCCCAGCCTTCTGTAAATTGTTTCACCTTAGTGAGTCCCAGGTCCCTCGTGTAATCTCATGTAAAGTGGATTTGAGTTTCAGCTCTACCTGCTTCCAAAGCTATAGGGCAAAACTGAATGAAGAAACAAATGTGACCATAGTTTATAAACTGGTAAGTGCTGGTAGTTTGGAGAGATTAGAGTGATGGCCGCACAGTGACTCCAATTCAAGATGAGACTGGTCATAGCAGAGATCTTATCATGGGGCAGAAATTCCTAGAAGTTGCAAGCTGGAAATGATTCTAGACAGAGTAATCTAGTTCAGCACCCCCGACCTGACCCACTTGAAGATGCTCAAGCCCAGGGCCAGAAAAGGAGAATGTTTACCCAAGGCCAGACAGTGTCAAGATGCGGGGCCAGGAATTGAACGGAGGACTCTGGCGGCCAGCTAGTGTGGGGCACCTTCCTCTCCACAATGGCTGCCAGGAGCACAGCCACCTCTGGGCAACCCCCCTCTATCTCACTTCTGTCCTCCACTTCGCCTTCCCAGTCTGTGCCATCTGTCTGGCTTCACTCTCTCACACCACCTCCTGCCCCTACCTTCAAACCCCACACACCCTGCACCTGCCCCACTCCCTCCGCTCCCACCTGGTGACTTGGCTCCAATGTGTTTATCTCAGAGAAGCTGCATTGGCATGGGTCTGTGTTTGTAAGACTCCCCACCACTGTTTACTGGTGTTTATCTGGTTGTGTCCTGTCTACCCTCCTAGCGTGGAAGCCAGAACTGCTCGTCCTGCCTGCTGGGTGCCATCACCTGCTCCCTCTGCTCCCTGTGGGCTCTGAGCTCTGCACACAGTAGACACTGTGAGACAGCCAGCAGACAGCCAACATGGTGCCCAGGCTTGGACAGGGCTCAGTGGCCGACGTTAGTAGGGATGTGAGGACACCCCAGAGGAAAAGGAGCTGTGTTTCTGGAAACAGAGCCCAGATATTAACGATCACAGTCGTAATAGAAAGTGCCAGTTTCCATTTATTGCCATTCACTCTATGAAGGAACTGTAAACGCTTTATAGGTATCATCCATGCTTAAGCTTTACATCACCTGTCAATAAGATTATAGTTATTGTTACTCTTATTTTTCAGATGAAAGTGTTCCGAGAAGTTGTATTTGCTGGAGATCACAGAACTCATGGGTGGTGGAGCCAGGACCCAAATCCAAGACTTAATGGCTCCAAATCCCCTGTCTGTTATACCAATTACCCCTTCTATGACCCAGGCACAACTAGAGTCCACCTTCCCACACTGCTGCCAGACGACTGCTCCGGAGGGGAAATGGGGTCCAGCCATCTTAGAGCCACCTGCCAGGAAACCCTGGACCCCATCAGCTACAAGAACCACTGCCTCAGACTCTGATATGGGATTAGTGAGTGTCTAAATTGATTCAGCCTTTTAGAGGGCAATTTGGAAGAAGCTAGCAAAAATAAAAACTGTTACACTCTTTGACACAGCAGTTCCTCTTACAGGAGGTAATCACCAGCAGCACAATAACACCAATACACGATGTTCACTGCAGATGACCTATGTGTTCATCAGTGAAGCAATGGTTATGTAAGCCCTTGGACATCCATAGGGTAGCTATGGGGCAGCAGTTAAAATGAATGAGGCAGACTTGTATGAACTGACGTGGGAAGCTCTTTAAGACATATGGTAAGCAGGAAAAAGCGAAGTGCAGAACACTACGTGAAGTGTGTATATAAAATGCCCCAAACAAATCCAAATGATATATATGTGCAAATAATGCCAAGAAAATGGACAGCAATGGTGCATTCTGAACTGTAAACAGTAGTTCCCCCGGGGAGAGAACAGATCTGAGAGGGCGGAGGGAAAGTAGAATTGTTATTGTTTACTCGGTGCACTTGTGTATTTTTTTTTCCTAATGAGAACGTGTTCATGATCGACTTGTGTAATGAAAAAACAAAGCCAAACCCCAGGCTTGCTTTGCTCCCAGGGGGGTTGGGTCTACAGAGAAAGGAGACGGTGAGGGTGGATCTCTCCAGCCTCTGAGGGCAGCAGCAGAGGGCAGCTGAGCAGATGGTCTAGAGGTGGGACTGAGCCCATGGGAGACCCCTGTGGTGTCCCCAGGGAATCCTCAGCCTGTTGCTCCCCAGGGCAGCTTCCAGTCACCCCACAGTGGTCTGTAGTGCCCATTGACTTTTGACACTGTCTGTCCTGTCCAACCTCTCTGAGAGGGACGGCCTGGAAATTATGAGGCCCACGTTATAGATAAGAGGACTCAGCATTACAGCCGACAGGACAGGACCAGGGGGAATCTGGGAGCATACAGTCCCACAGCAGAGGGGAAGGAAGTAGTCTCAGGGACCATTAGGGGTAGCGATCCCTGCTGGAGGAGGAAAAGGGGCCTATGCCCATGGGAAGGACACATAGGTCTGGGCTTGGGAGGAGGACCCCTCAGCTGGAGAGGTGGAGCCAAGTATCCCTCACCTTCCCAGGACCCCGTCCCTGCATGTCACCCCTCCCAAGACAGCCCCTTCCTTGCTCCACAATTTCACAGCACCTTGGAGCATCCACCCTGGAGTCAGTCAGACCAGGTTTGAATCTGCCTTTTATCAGCTTTGCCTGTCTGAGCAAGTCACCTACCTTCTGAGCCCCCATTTCTTCATCTGTAAAATGAGAAAATCACAGAAACATCTCACAGGCCTTTTGGAAGGTTACAATAGATAATATTTATAAGGTATCATTACAATGCCCGATGCCTGAGAAGTGTTTGATAAACGTGCCAATTAATTATCCCTGGGTTGAGGGGAGGATATAGCTCAAAGTGGTAGAGAGGATGCTTAGCATGCACAAGGTCCTAGGTTCAATCCCCAGTACCTCCTCTTTAAAAATAAAAATAAATAAAAGTGTAAAATAAAATTATCCCTGGGTCACAGCTAAGACCTGGGCAGTGCAGGGGGTCCTTTAAAAAAGATCTCAAATCTAGCACAACTCCAGACCTTTTTAAAAAAAAATCTAAAACCACACATGAATTTCCCCTTCATTTCCAAAAACAGGTTGACAAACCCCTACCTAAAAGCTTTGTGGCTGGATGTAGTCTAGCATTCAGAACTATTGGGGTTTGAGATGTATATATAAACACATCAAACCCCTAGCAGGGTCTAGGGCAGCATCTCAGGATCCAACATAATAATACTTTTGCAGCAAAATATATGGAGGTTCACACAAAAGAGGATACATAAATTCAATGAATAGTCTCATATTTGTTTAGCTCAAGTTTTGCTGCCAAATGAGTTATAAAAAGCTTTGGTTCTCAGAGCTTCTGGGGGTTGGAACTGTAGATTAGGATTGGTGGGTCTGCTTTATAAGTCCATCGTACTCAGACTATTTTCCATTCCCCAGAGGACCTTTGCTGCACTGCTGCAACTCCGAGAAGGCATTTTTATCACCACTTTACAGAAGAGGAAACTGAGGCTCAGAGAGGTGATGTGAGTCCCCCAACATTACACAGCCAGTGAGTGTCAGAGTCAGGACTAGGATCTGGGATCTTGAGTTCCTGAGGAAGGCAGCAGGAAACAGGGCTCAGAGATGGGTGGGGTGGAAGGCCTTCTGTCCCTTCCCCTGCTGCCCCTCGAGCTCCCTGGAAGCCTGCGCGAATGCCTCTCTGAGACAACAGGGCACGTGCGTGCCGCTCCTGGCTGGTCTGTGCTGTCCTCCTGCACATGGAGTGCCAGATGCTGGCCTCAGAGGTCTCCCTCTCTATCTGCGAGTTTCCGGGGAAGATAGTAATGAAATTGTAACAGAAGAGTTTTCACCATATGCATGTGTTTTCACTTCAGCCATACAACCAAGATATTTCCTGGCATCTGGGTTTAATTGCAGGAGGACTAGGGTGCTGGTGGTCGTAGCGGTGGTGGTGGAGGAGGAGGAGGGAAGTCCCACTGCGGATGCGTGGGGAGCTACCTTCTCTTTGTCGGGTCACTACCGCCAAGACCAGCCAGATGATGTGGATACCCAGCATGCCAGGGTTGTAAATAAATGAGTACACAGAGACAGGCTGCGTTCAGCAGCCATGCTGATCCGTGTGGGATGGCTGTCTCACAGGGAGGGGTGATTTTTCAGCTGAGGCGGCCAGATCCTGACCTGGAGTCTCTTGGGTAGATGGAGTTCTCCCAGGGTTGCGTCCTCCCCATGACCTTTGAGCCTCAGGACAGTGTTGGGGTCTCTCTCTGGGAGCTGGGCAGCTTGGCTCAGCCAGACCTACTCTCCCCCGGAGAAGCTTGCGAGGCTCTTACACCTAGTTTGGATTAAAAGTACTGGTCTTGCCCTAAGCACAGCTGAGCATGTGCCTGTGCCAGCACAGGGAGTGGAAACAGCTCTGGCTGCCCTGTGACCCCACAGGCTCTTGGGGTTAAGCCCAGCTCATCCAGGAGGACACGTCTGCCTTGCTTTACTCTAAATTACGAGCTGGTGACCCTGAGCCAAGGTCTTTACTAGCTCAAGGACAACATGCCTACCACGTCTTGGTGTGCACTCTCCCAGATTCACTGACACACGCTCTGGCAGTCAGTGGCAGATGGTATGGCATGGTGACTAAATACACAAGCTCTGAAGTTACACAGACCTGAGTTCAAGTCCTGATTGTTATCAAGCACTGCTGTGTGACCTTGAAGTTCCCTAACCTCTGCACCTGAGTTTCCTGGTCTATAAAATGAGAATGGAAATAGTGCCTACTCATAGGCTTGTGGGAGTTAAATGAGCTCATTTACAGTAAGTTCTCTATAAACAGATATTATTACAGAGAAACAAAACTAAAAGAGTTTCTGGAAATCAGCTGGACATTCCCCTCCCCATGAAGATGTGTCTCCTTGAGACCTAGACAGGGGAAGGAGGCCTTGTTAGTGATCAAGGACGAGGTCCAGGCCTTCCATCCAGACCTGCCTGCACTCTGTCTTGCTCACCTCCTTGGTTCGAGCCTGTTTCCACGCCTCCCTATAGGCCTGTGTTTCATCATTCTGCGAAGCAGTGGTTATCTGCCATTAAGTGAAAACAAACAAGCAAGTCTCTCTCTCTCTGAAAAACTGGTCCCATCTTTGAAAAATATACACAGATGTATGGTAATATATGTCTACACATATGCAGTGAAAAGTCTAGAAGGAAATGCCTAATTCAGCATGGAGTGAGTACTCATGTTTATTCTTTTGTCATGGCAAACCGTTCCCCATGTTTGTGCCAGGTTTGTAAGATGGATGGCTAGGTGGATGGGTGGGTGGGTGGATGGATGGATGGTTGGACGGATGGATGGATGGATAGACAGACAGACAGACAGATAGATAGCAAATCTTTAGAAAGCCTTCAGGTTGCTGGTCACAGAATGCCCAAGTCACCAGCACTTTCTAGGGGCTGCAAGCTGGGGAGAAGCTTTGGCTTCAGACAAGGCCTGCATCCAGGATAACTAGGACTGGAGAAGCAAGGAAGAGGGACGCGACCTGTCAGGAATGAACCCATGAGAGGACAGTGATACCCTTTGCCTAGCCTTTCCCATCTGGGGGAAGAACACCCATCTTTACTCTCCTGGGCACCTAAGGCAGCATGAGCTGGCGCCCTGGTCTCTGGCTGCCAGCCTGCTGGGTGTATTTACAGAGCTGACTTAACCAGGAGCTCTCTGGAACCTGGCTACTTCTGGGCACAGGTGTCACATGTTCCCAGAACATGTTTCGGAGGGCATCGCTAGACCTGGAGGAGCTGGTGGAGAGCTGGTTCCTCTCTCTTGCCATCCTGTTTTTGACTTCCAAGCCCAACAGTGTGGCTTGGCTGTTCTCTCGTCTCAGGGCGGGTTTTGAGAGGCTGAGAACTGAATCATTTCAGTGTCAGTGAGACATGTCTCAAAGAAACATACTGTGTTCCTAGGACCCAAGCTCAGAGGAAGGAAACTGAGGCAGAGCTCATGCAACCCCAAGAAACCAGCAATGTCACTCAGCCCGTGGCTGAGCACCTCCTTTGGCTGGAATCTCACTTGTACCTGAGATGGCCCATTCTGTGCTGATTTAACCAAGGAATTCCATTCCCCTAGAAATCATTCTACTTAGCTGAGAAGGGACATGTGAGTCCAAGGTCCTTCCCCATGGATCCATGCCCAATTACTTTCCACCTTTAGAGAAAGCACCATACTTTCCCCACTGTTCTGCCATGCCACCTGTATCACATATCAGAAAGGGTCTGGATGTGTGTCAAAGATGCAGGTGTAAACCCTGACTTTTTCACTCTAGCTGTGTGACTGTCGGCAAATCTCTTAATCTCTCTGAGCCTCAGATTTCTCACCCACAGATGGGAGCAAGGATCTCTGCTTGTTTGTTTTATTTGGGTAGTTTGAAACTAAAATCATTAAGAAATTACAAAAAGCAAAACATGATGATGATGACAATGACAAAGATGACAAAGATGACTTAGAGTGGTCAGGCAAGAAGACTTCATCCACTCTCAACATTCAGGAGGAATGACTATTTCAGATGAGCTTAGTCTAGTGAATGGAAAGAACACCAGGTTACAGAAGTGAGGGAGGATCTGTAGGGAGGAGGTCCCTGCGTACAAATGCCACAGTGAACAAAACCTAGACTGGGGAGTCAGGGCCCAAAGGGTCCTGGTGCCTATTAAGGGCAGAGGACCTGGAGTCGAGGAGAAGACCCACTCGAATGTCTGAGTGGGCCACAGAGGGGGAGAGTTGAGGCCAGCTCACCTGAGCCTGGGAGGAGCCCAGAGATTGACTAGGCAGCCCTCTCACCCTCAAAGGCCTCACACAAAGCTGACTGATGGACAGGCCTGCCCAGGTTCTCTCACCAGCACCTGAACTATGACTGGTTCATCTAAACTTTGCTACTGTGTATCAAGGGATGTTTTTACAGAAGCTGGGCTGTCGTACCAGCCCGGAATTTCCAGAGGGCAGGAAGCATAAAGCCTGGAGCACAGTAGGTGTTTAATGAATGTCAGATGAGTGAAAGAAAGAATGAATAACTGGGTTTAAGCCACAGGCATGAGGATTCTGTTAAGTCAACTTCCCCTGGCCTCAGAACTCTCTCTCCTGGATCTGAGGGGAGCTTTGTTTCTTCCATTAAATGTGAGCCATCTCAGGCCTTCTCCCTTGTGACTTCCATGGCACCGCCCTCCCCAAAGCCTTCTTTCTCCTCAAACCGTGGTGTCCACCCTCCCCTGAACTCTCTCCTGGAACCACTCTCTCTCTCTCCTGCTCTCTGAAACAAGCCTGTCTCTGCATCCTTCTCAGCTCCCTTCTCCAGAAGCTTTCCAGCTCTCCCACAATCTCCTCTCCCTCCCTCCCCGAGTCCCTCTGAATTCACCCAGTTAGTAGCTACCTATATGCTCAGCTGTGGGTTTGGCCAAAAGCCAGATCCTTCTGTTTCCCTTTGTGGGGGATGTCATTTGCTCACTGACCCTTCCTTCATAGGGAGAAGAAAGCCTAAAAACCTCCTCCAAATCCCCATCCGAACCCTGCTGTTGCAAAACAGAGACCCCAGAGCGCTTTGCAGTACACTGTGTCTGGAAAAATCTGAGCGGCCCCCACACAAGGCCAGCGTTCCAAAGTGGGAAAAACAATTTCCATCGTGCCGAGCCACAAACCACCCCCAGTGCACCCACCACACACGGCACATACAGGCCGGAGCCAAGGGCATGGCCCAGCCCAGGATACGCTCCCGCCTCGGCCTGGTGGAAACGGACAAGAGCGAAGTGGAGAAAATGGGGAAATTGGGGATGACAGAGCCAGGTAGGGTGGAGCAAGAGAGAAACAGAAACACAATGTGAGCCAAACTTGCAAATATCAGAAAACTGGGCCACAGCTGCCTGTCTTCACTCCCTCCGCCTCCCACTCCCACTCTCGTACTAGACTGGCTCCATAATGCAGCTTCCCTCACATTATAATAGGTCCTGGAGGAGTTCCCTTCTTTGCCAGGAGCTGGGTCATGCCATAAGCGTTTGCTAGGTGCTGCAAAGCTGTTTTCCAGGGCATCTCCAATGGGCCAAGGTTTCCAGTTCTAGGCTTCCTGTTTATAGATGGACCCCAAAATGTAGAAACACAATGAACAGAAACGTGCTTTTGTTTTATGGTTAATCTAGAGACTAGTTCTAAATGCAAAACGTAGAGCCTTACATTCTAGAGTATTCCATGAGGCCCTTCTCCTTGACGCTCCCCTGCAACCACTCATTCCATCAGTTTCTTTGCAGGTGGCCTCTCCCGCTCCGTTCACCTGTGCCACCTTTGGAACCACTGCTCGACTTTAAGTCGGCACATCCACCTGTTTTTGCTTCGAGGAACCTGGATCCACCAATTATTAACTCAGTGGCTACCAATGTGCCCTGAAACGCAACGCAGGCAGCCAAGAAGCAGAGCAGTGTCTGCTGCTGTAGGAAATTGAGGAAAGAGGTTTATGAGCCTTGTGTTCTGCTCAATTAAGCTGTCACTGAGTGTTTTGAAATTATGGGCCAAATGCAAAAATACACTTGTAATCACTCTGCATTTATTCTTGGCAACTTACTTTCAATATACCATTATTACGCTGGAAAATATTTTCCTTTTAAATATACAATTTAGCTTTCTTTTAAAGAACGTCATTTCATTACATCTTGGAGTCAAAATTCTCCCTCCAGAGGAATCCATCTCCAATTTAATAATTAAAGTCAATGAAAAAATTAGAGTTCAATATATGGAAACTAATTTTGAAGTTGATTTCCCTCCCTGCTAACGTCTGTTGCAATCTTGCCTCTTCCCCATTGTCCTCCAGGCCCTCTGGCATTTAGAGCCACCTGCAGTTGATTTCTGTAGCTCTAACGTACAACCATGAAATCCTGAACTTAACCCCTGAAAGAAAAATGATCTGGGAGGAGATCAGAGTTCATGGTACTTTAAATACAGCCAGATCACCAAAACACAGGCCCATGGGAGCCTGCAGTTATCAGCTCAGAGCTGGGACAGTACTGGAAGCTCATCTACCTCCAAACAGACAACGATCTGTTTTCCAGAACGACCATCTCTCTAGTTTTTTTCAAGTTCTCCAGAGGGAGGAATTCCACAGGCACCTGTTCCAGGGTTTTGTGGCAGAGAAGTCCTTCTTCTATGACCTACTGCAACCTCACCAGCTTTAGCCATATGACTAGGGTTGCCAGAATAAAGGACACCTAGATAAATTTTAACTTCAGATCATCAACAAACAAATTTTAATATTCTCATGCAATGTTTGCAATACATTTATGCTAATAATTTGTTGTTTATTTGACATTGAAATGTAACTGGGTACCCTGCCCTTTATCTGGCACCTTCTGGCATGACCATATCTCAGGCTGATGTTGACCCCAGACTGTGAGCACAAATTCACGCCCAGTTAGGGGGTGGCCTTGAAGCACTGACTTCCCACAGCAACTTGAGAGGCCCTGCCCTGTCCCACAGGAGAGGAGGTGCCTGGGACACCACCTCCCAGTCTGGAATAACAGTCCATACTGTGGTCAGTGGGTTGAATTCAGTGTGAAAGGCTAGGATGTCTAATGACTGATGGCCATGACCTGTCAGGAAGGATGAAAGAGGTCCTGGCAGCCAGACTGAGATATGAGGCATGGCCCTTCTTACCTGCACTGGTGAGGAAATGCCACACACAGTGCACTGACAGGCCTATGAGAGTCACAACAATGGCTGCTAAGAGGAGACCAAGCAGGAAGCAGTAGCCAAGGGACAGATCCCAAATAGGGAAAAGGGAAAAGCTGCAGAAAGGTGGGAGGAGAGGTAGGGAGGGGGAGCAGAACCAGAGCAGAGCACAGACTTGGGCAGCTCAGTGAGTGGGAGGAGTTACCCAGGCAGAGTTGAGATGCTGCATGGTTGAAAAGGTCTAAGCAAATGGCAGGCTTAGAAAGCTTCCTGGAGGAGTGGAATCAGCTGTGGTGGGATGGGGCAAAGCTGAGTGGGTTGGAGCCCTACACTCAAAGTCAATGTCCAAGCCAAATATGGTCAGTTAATTGTCCTCTTCCCTTCTGGTCTGTCCAGGATGGGTTCACAAGAGAAATGAGGTTGGCCCTTCCCCAGCCAGTGAGTACACAGGGTCTCAGGAGGCACTGAGTGCACAGGGCGCTGCCAGGAAAGGCAGAAACAGGAGGGACTCTCCAAGGCTCCAAAGAGAGAAAATGTGCTTTAAAAATATATATATATGTATGTTTTGGCCACTGAATTAGTCAGCATTCTCAACTGCCAATGAAAGAAACTCAAGTCAAGATAGCTTAAACCACAAGGAGAGTTCATTGGCTTGAAGAGGCTGGAAGCAGAGTTTGCTGTATGTCTATCTGGACTGAGAAGCCCAAGCAGTGTCAGCAGGCTGTCTCTCACTGTCTTGTCTCCTGGATCTCTTTTGCAGTGTGTTGGCTCATCAGATGCTGACTCCCTACGGCTCTGGGCTCTTCTGTCAGCTCAGAAGCCCGAGTAGTGGTGCTGGCAATAGCCCCTGGGCTCAGTCCCTTGGTCTGGCTCAGTTCACCCACTCATTCCTGAACCATCACTAAGCAAGGAGGAGAAAACATGCTGATTTGCCAAGCCTGGGTCAAGGGTGAGAATCTGGGGGGTGGGGGGTGGGGGCTGGCGGGGGTCAGCCACACCCATCTCAGGGACTTACTGTGAGAGATACAGGTCCCTCAAAGGAAAATTGGATACGCTCATCAGAAAGGGTGATAGGTAAGGAATGGATGCTGGTCAGGTGGAAATCACTGTTCTCCAAACCAGTGGGCTCATGCATCAATGCTGACTTCATTTGTTCCTTGCAGTGAGGGTGCTAGGTGGATATTACTAGGTTATTTTACAGAGAAGGAAACTGAGGCTCAGAGACCTTGTGACATGTTCAATATCATGGAGCAAAGTGGAGGCACAACATGATTTGAACTCAGGTTTCTTGGTCCTGACACGGCCACACCAAGAGAGCCAACCTAGGCAGATGCCTTCCCAGTGGGAACACGGCGCCCAGACCCTGCCCTCCAAGGGCTTCACCCACCAGTGCCACCCCCCACCCAGCCACTGTGAGGAGACTGCTTCCAAACTCCACGTAAAGGAACGAGAATTTCTTCAGCACAAATGTGTATGGAAAGGGGTGAGGAGAGCGAGCTGGAGGCCTCAGAGAAAAATGGAGTGACCACAGCATGGTATTTACAATAGCAGGAATATTTATCAGGAGCAGCAAAAAACGGGCCCCCCTAGCTGGGGACCCAAGGATCAGGGCTGGATAAACAAGCAGCCCGAATGTGGGAATAGCCAGCACCAAGAGCTCCCTACAACCCCTCAGCCCTGGAGGGACCCACGAGACCTAGAGCCCCGTCACCAGGGAAGTGCAGGCTTGCCATGGAGACCTGAGGCCTGTCCCCCCACTGGCCCACTACAACCCAGACAAGTCACACCCTCTCCTGGGCCTCAGTCTTCTCATCTATAAAATGATACATACAGACCAAATCACTGGCTTTCCTTTTTTTTTTTTAGCTACTCCAAAGTAGGAAGCACCTTTGCCACTGACTCAATAAGAATACCCACAGATTTCACAGAACAACACTGGCCTTTACTACAAGCAATACACTCTGATATTTTCTAGTTCATGTACTTCAGTTTTTAAAGCTTTTTTTTTTTTAGAAAAAAATATTTTATCTACCCAATCTCAGAAAACCATACTGGACCAGGTGATCCCCAAGAACCTTCTTAGAGGCCAAGTCTTTCTGGCAGAGTTTTGGGACTGTAATATCTGTTAGGCGCTGCAGGGCACAGGGAGGAAACAGAGGTGGGCACTGGAGGAGCTGATGCTTTAGAACCAACCCCACCCCCACCCCTGCCATTGCACCTACCTGGACCCCAGTTCCCTCCTTTGCCTTTCTAGCTTTCCAGGGAGGCTGTGGGTCAGAGGCAAGTCTGAGACCCCTTGCGCTGTGTAAACTTGGGCAGTTCCCTTCCCTGGAGCTCCATTTCTAAACCTGTCAAATGGGCTGCTAGATAGTATAAGGCCAGGCTGTGGCCATGAGCACAGGCTGCTCTGCACTCTGCTCGATGTTGATCTGTGACACTCCTGGTGGACACAGCGACTCTGTGCTACACTCCACTCCTCCACCACTGCCTCCCCACTGCTCCCTCCTTGCTCAGCTAAGCCAGCATCTGGTCCATCCTGCCTCCTGTGCCCCAGAGTGTCTTGTAAGTGGTTTTAAGGACAGCAGCTGCACTGTCGGTATTTCACAGGCGGTTTAATCAGACTGCAGTTTCTGTTTGAAGAATGAGGGGAGGACTCCAGAGGGAGGCCCTGTGAATTTGCAAGGAAATACCGATGGGCTGGCTTTCTGTCTGTCAAAGACAGCCCTGCTGAAAGGGTTGTGAAGCCATAAGTGATCAGCTCCCAACTTTTTTCTTGGAGCCAAGAGTCATTCAGGCAATTTCCTCCCTCTTCTCCCAGGGGCCTCCAGTTGAACTCTTTGGAGTAACAGGCCAGGTGACTGACTGCCTTTGCTTCTGCTGTTGGGCTTGGTTGGGATTGGGCCAAATTTAGGGGTGACAAAGCTGGCCACTGATAGGATCCTTTAAAACTGATTTTAATTACACAAGTGATACATGAATAGTCTCCTTCTTTTTTCAGCCTTCCTTTTTAAAATTTAATTTAAAAATTTAAAACTTGCAGATAAAACCCAAGGCCTCTTTGAGTGTCACATCCAGTCCATTTCTTGCTCCCATCCTCCACCTCATAACCCTTGTGTGTGTTTGGTACAAAAATAGGTAACGTTGTACACGTGGGTGTGTTTTCTTTTCCGTATAAATTTTATCTGTTTCAGATACTGTCCCTCATCCCCCCAACAGCCAGTGGCACCCTTTTCTTCCCTGCTAATGGAAACTGATGTATACAAGTAGTGGGCAGAACTCTCTAGATATCAGGGAGAAAGGTCCCACCCCCAACCCCTAGAGAATGAATTACGATTGCTCTAAACAATTTTTGATAATCTCATCCCGTTAACCAGAAAATTCTAAAGGCTAGGGAATGACCCAGTTCTTTCTAATGAGAAAAAAGCAGAATTCTACTGCGGAAGACTTCCCTTATCAAAGAAAAAGCCAAAACTTTGTGAAGAAAAAACTCTTTCACACTTCTCCCTTCTTCCTGCCTTGAATATAAATGTGATGGCTAGAGCTACAGTGGCCATTTCATGACTATGAGGCAATGAACAAAAGGGAAAGGCCAAGGGAATCCCTGATATGTACTGTTGAGCAGCTGACTCACCTCTAGCAATGGCTACTTCCGGGCTCCTTGTTATTTCAGACAAAATAAACTCCTCTTCCTTTAAGTTAGAGTACGTTGGGTGCTTGCTTAGAACAAAAAGGAATCCTGCCTCAGGTTTACACTGTATGTGTCAATCTGTGACTTGCTTTTGTTCCCACTCAGTGATGATTCTGAGATCTAGACATGTAAGTACACAGGGATCAGCTTTTAACCAGTAAGTTGTGTTCCATTGTGGAATCAATCACATTTCAGTGAGCCACTCTCAACTGGGAATATTCAGTTTGCTTCACATTTAATTTCACTGTCAGTACTAGAATGAACGTCATGTTTATTGCTAGTATTTCTTCAGGTTGGTTTCTAGAAGCATAACTGCTGGATCATAGATAATGTATATTTTCAGGTTTAATATTTTCTTACAGCTGAACTGCTGTAGAAAGTGGTTGTACCAACTTACACATCCACCCTGGTGTGGATGAGTCCCCTACCTACACATCCTTGTCTACCTTTCTTTGGCTATAGGAAGGTTGAGGTTTTGCCAATATGATGATAAAATTGTTATTGTGTTTTAATTTCCCTGATTACTACTGAGCATGCTTGTGTGTATTGGTCATTTGTGTTCCTTTTGCAAATTGTTCAAAATGGCTCACTTCCCATTGTGTCATTTGTAAGCATTGTTGTAACAAACATTTATACGTAAACAAAACAATACTGATTTGTAACCATTCCTAATATGTTATGGGTGCTAATCCTTTCGGGGTTGTGTCTGTTTCAAGTCTTTTCTCCCAGTGAGTTGCTGGTCTTACCCCTAGTCCTGGCTCAGTACTCCTGCGGCACATCCAGGGGCACAGAGCACGCAGGGGCGGAGCAAGGACTTACTGTCAGGTCACCTAACACGAAGAGCGCTTCATTCCCTTTCCCTTAGTCCTGCTGCCCGCCCGCCCCTGGTGCTCAGTACTAACAAGCTGCTTCTCCTCCCCAACCTCCCTGGTGCTCCCCTCTCCTCCTCCTTTGTCTGAAGGTTCCACCATTTGGGTCACTGCTCTGGGTTAGTCATCAAAGGAGAAGCATCATTTCCAGAGATGATCTTGAGTTTTCCAGGAAAGGAGGAAAAGCATATGAAGGCCTCATATTGGGGGCAGAGGCTCCCCTTTCTCTAGGGTCACAAGGATCTAGACGTGGCCTCACTGTCCACCTCCCATGGTCCAGTGAAGCTGGCTGCTCCACTTGTTCCCGGGGTCTGTGGCTGCAGCTCCCAGGACCACGTTTCCTAATGTTCACTCCTCCTGCCTCCCTGGGCCTCTCTCCCCATCAGTGATCCTTAGAGGTCTCTCAGGGGCTCTGCAAGGGGGTGGGCTCTGGTCTCTACAGCCTTGGGTCCCACAGACATCCTTCTCTTCCCAGGTCGGAGTTCCCTCCAAACTTCTATCTCAGTAAGTGCTCCCACCTGTCCCTGAGTCGTCCTCTGTGTTCTCCCCCAGTCACGCACACGGGGTAATTGGCACAAGGACACTTTAAGAGCCTGGGCTTTGCAAACAAAATCTTCCAAACGGGCTGTTACCTGGTGCTGCCCCTTAGTCCCCCTAAATGACTTTTTCTCCTTTAGTCTTACTCTCAGTCCTCTCTCACAAGATTAGGGCCAAAGCTCCAGCATTCCCAGCTCTGGAAACCCTCCATTCAGTCTCTCCTTGGCTCCAGATCTGCTGTGTGCCCTTGGGTGACCAGGTTGACCTCTCTGAGTTTCTAGGCTTCTGCTCTGGAAAGTAAGGCTTCTGGTCCTCACTGCCCAAGAGCCTCCTTCCATGGAGCCATGGAAGCCATGGAATAAGAGCACACAGGGTAGACTGTCCTGCTCGCATCATGTTTCTCCTGTGGAGTGTGAGTTTTTCTAGGCCAGCATGAGACTCGGGGGCATCCGTGCCCTAGGGTGTCTGCTCCCATTTGGCTTCTGGATCAGGCCCTAGTTTATGATTCTTTCTCTACCCTCCCCGCAGCCCCTGCTCCTCCCTGCCCCAAGGATGCTGGAGTCTCAGAAACAGCAGCCCAGGTCAGAGGCCTCACACCCCAGCCCTACAGGAAACCTTCCCGTAGTCCCTCATCTATTGTGGGGCCACCTGGCTGCAAAGCTCCTGACACTCTGGCCCGACAACCCCTTCAGGCTCATCTTTGTGGTGAAGCACAGGCACCAGCCACACCAACCATCCTGTTGTCCAGATGTGCCCTGTTCTTTCACAACCCCGTTCTTTCACAGTCCCTGCAAGACTGTTTCCTCTTCCCCAAACACCCGTCCGACTCATTTTGCCTAGTGGCAAACTCCTACTCATCCTTTGATACCTTAATTCCCATCCTCCCTTACTCCAACAGTTAGTCTTTCCTTCCTCAGCATCTTTAGATCAGTGTGTAGAATCCTGGCCCTAATTACACTATATTTTATTATTTGTTGATCTCTGTGTCTACTTTAAGCTGAAGGGTAGAGATGGCAACTTGTCCATCTTTGTGCCTCAGTGTTTTCAAGAGTGTGGCATGGAATAAATTTCAATACATATTTGGAGAGAGAGAGACACACAAAGACCAGGGAGGTGAGGGGAGAAACAAAATCCTCATGCAGTGGATAAAAATTTCCCCAGTTTCCAAATGAGTAAGTGAGTCCTAGGAAGGCTGTCATGTGCCCAAGGCCCCACAGCTTAAGAGTGGTGGGAGCAAGGTTTGGTTCCAGACAGCCTGATCCAGGGCCTAGGTGCTCACCCAGAGTGCCCTAATACTCTTATGGACAGCTTTTTGTGGACTTTGGACCCATAGAATCTCTAGGCTTCTCTAAAAGTGGCAGAGATAGTGATATGAAGCCAGTCTTATAAGATTGTGTGTCCTGGAGTGAGCTGCTTAACCTCTCTGGTCCAGCTTCCCCACAGGCAGAGCAGCAGTAACAATCTTGCATGACCTTTTTTCCAGGGCCTTATTGGGTTCATAGCAGATGCTGGATGAGAAATGGCTTTGCAAAGTCTGCAGAGCCAGACTCCTGTGTGAGATTCCTGTTCCCAAACACATGGAGCAGAGCCCGCCAAGCCCAGACTCCATTTCCCCTCAGGGGAGCCAACCTCCCTGCTCCTCTCACCTGCTTGCTTTGGAAACAAGCAGGCGGTGAAGCCCAGCCAGCGGGGGCCATCAAGAAGCCTCCCGCCAGCCTCCTCTCCCTCCATTAACGCACAAGTGTTGTCACATTCTGGGAGCAGTGTCAGGCCTCAGACACCCCAGAGGTTTCCACGATGGGCCAGAATACCGGGTTCTCTACCTGGTGAGTAGGGAGGGAGACAGCGCCAAACAGACATGCCCCATCTTGCTAAGGACAACTTGACCCCAGGAGGCTCTGGCCAAGAAAGAAAAGAAGACACTTGGACATGGCCTGGGAGGGGCGTTTGACTGCTGTTCTCTGCACCAGAGGCCTTTGGGTCTGCCTTCTGAGGAAGCTGCCTGTCCTGAGTCCAGCCTCTATGGAGGGAGCCCTCAGGCCTGGGCTGACTTATTCCAGAAAGGAGGAGTTAGGCAGCATGGCCTCCAGGTGAAGGAGACTGGGCAGAGATGAGAGGATGTATTCATGTATGCAATGGACATTTTTGGAACAGGCAGTGTGTGCCAGGCTGTGTGCTGTGCACTGAGGGACAGGCATGGTCCCTACACACAATCTGCTCCTGGCTCCTTGGTTGAGTTCTCAAGGATACTTAGGAAGGAAGCCCCCTCCTGCCCTATCAGCAGCTCTGCATGCTTGCACAGTTTAGAAATAGACTCTGCACATGGATTTTATTTTGTAACATCTTCCCTTCATCTGGCTACAATCTTGTTTTATTTCCTGGGTGACCCTATGAGGAAGGTAGGGCAGGGGATAATTCCCACCTGGTACTAGTTGATTCGAAACACCAGACTGCCGTGTTCAAAGAGGTCCTGAGGTTATGTCTGGGCTCCATGTCACAGAGTGCTGTGATTGATTAGTGATGTCTGCAGTGGGTGCAGGAAAGAAGAGGAATAGTACTCATGTAATAATTTTTTAAAGAATCCTCCCCAGCAGCCAAGGGGTAGATTCCTATCCCCCAATGTTGTGTTGATGGGCATCTCTTGATGGGGTTATTTATTCTTCTCAAAGTGCTCTCACAACCACTCTTTGAGATAGAAAGGAAGGTATCACATGATATTTATGCTGAAAGGATCCTTAGGGAGCCTCAGAAGCTGAGACCCAGTGAGGGAAAGTGACTTGCCCCAGGTCATGCAGAGGTGGGCAAAGCTGGGCCAGTTCCTGGCAGGGCTCCCCAGTGTTCTTTATGGCTGTGATCAGGTGACAGTGCTGCTTGATTCAGACCTCTCTGGGAAGGTGGGAAGGACTGGGAGTTGTGACAAGGAGGAGGGTGGCTGGAGAGAGCCTCGGGTCAGGTCCCAATCCTACTCAAGGGTTTAATCCCCAGGGTAATGCCCCATGGCCTCCCCATCTGCCCCAGGCCCTGTCCTTGCCACCCACAAACAATTTCTCATTCATTCATTTATTTTTAAACATTTTTTGGTTTTGTTTTCCATCCTTTGTGTTTATAAGGAAAGCTATATAAACAATCCCAGAAAAAGGCCACCAGCTCCAAACAGCTGCTTGGATTCAGGGTTGAAGTCAGCATTTTTAAGAAATGGGTCTTCCCTCCGACCCACATCCTCTATCCTCCATCCAGAGTGGAGGCCCTGCTGTGCAGCACAACTCGAGGGTAGGGAGAAAGGGCAGACATTGAGGGCTGTACTCCACACACTGTGCTCCACTGCCCCACAATCATCCCACAATCCCATTTTGCCACTGGGGAAACTCAATTGCCCAAGGTCACATGACTAGCCAGTACTTGGTAGATCTAGGATTCAATCCCAGGCAGTCTAGAGTTTAAATTCTTGCCACTGTGCTAAGGGGGCCTCCTAAAAGGGAGATGGGCTACAAGGAGCGGGAGGCGGTGTGGAGTGTGGGGAGAGCAGGGCAGTGGAAACCCACCCCCCGTCCCTGTCCTGCGGATACTGCGCAGTGTGTATACACACTTATGCAAACCCACCTGCATGCACGTGAGCACACACACAACCCCCTTGTAGGCACCTACACATGTTCACTCATACAGAGATGCGCCCCCATCCACAGCAGTGCAGCAGCGCCCAACAGGCCACATCCTGGGACACATTCTTCACCCACAGACCTGAGGTGGGACCAGCTCTCCTGCAAGCAGCGTGTAGATGCCGCCCAGGTAGCTGCTGACTTGCCCTTCACTTTGGCAGTTCCTCCCTTTTCCTTCTTATGCAACTGCCCCCTGGCCACATGCAGGCAAGACAACAGAGGCCAAACCGGGCAAGTGACTTGCCTGAGGCCCCACAGTGAGTCTGTGGTAGGCCCTGACCCACTCAGGTGCTTCCTTGAGTCACATTTCAAAACTTTCTAGCTTGGGGTCCTCCCTGGCCTAGTTGAGAAGGATTCCCTGGCAGTGGGGGTGAGTCAGGTCCCCTGTGAATGTTTGCTGAATGAAGGAGTGAATGAATGGAGGAAGGGGTGAATGAACGAATGGACAAATGAGTGGATGGATGAATGGATGAGTGAATGAATGGAGTGAGTGAATGAGGAAGGGAAGGAAGAGAGGAGTGAATGACTGAGTAACAGATTCAGGTCCTCCAGGCCTTACAATTCATTCTGGAAATAGCAGACACAAGACCAGACTCTGTCCTCATAGAGCTTGCATTTTCATGGGGAAATCTGATAATTTTTGAAAAATGTACTTAAGGGAAAATGGCCCACCACAGGCCACACTCCATAGCATCCTGAGAGTCACTCTTTTGGGAAGATCTCCAGATAATCACCACTGCCACCATCATGCTGACCTTGGGGTAAGGAGCTATTTCCCACTTGGCACCTGACCCAGGGGGCAGACTCAATATTCCCCTTTAATTTCCCGTAGTACAAAAGACAGAAGACTCTTTTAAATGAGACTTTTCTATAGGCTTAAGGATACCAATAGGAAAATAAACCCAGAGTCTGGCATGGACCTTCATTAGAGTTTCCCAGTTCCTGGCATTCACATCCCCTCTCCCTGTTCCCTATGCAGACATCACAAGTTGATTTCGGCACTTTCCTCCCTGAACACAGGATCCTTCTCTGAACTGGGCTCGAGGCAGCCATGAGCAGTCAGTGGGTGCTGAGATGTGACGTGATACCTAGTCAGACTCCCCAGGCTACAGAATCTGGCTGTGGGGATGTTGCTGACAGGGCTTCCTCTCAGAGAGCACTTGGAGATGCCTCCCTGCCTGCTTTTTCCCTGCTCAACACAGATAAGGGAACCATGCACCTGGCATGACCAGTGGATGAAGCAGGATCCCTGTTGTTGGAACTGGAGTGCCAAGGACAGACAGGACCAGGAACCTGGCCGAGCTCCTAGCAAGGACTCTTCCAGTGCAAGCACAGCAGTCGGGCCAGAGCCAGGGGAGGTTAGATGTCATCTCATTCAACTCTCTTTTCATTGAAGAGGCCCAGAGAGGCCAGATGACTTGCCCAAGTCCACATGGTACTGACATAGCTAAGTCTAAACCCAGAACCCCTGACTCCCATGGTCCAGTGCCCAAGCTCACCCACAATGGTGGGGCAAGGAGAGAAACTCAAGCCCCCTGATCTTCATCTGGGACCCTTTCATTACTCACTCTGCCTTCCTTTCTTCGGAACTTAGTGAGATAAAGAGTTCTGTCCATCTATCTGGGATCTCCTGAACTTCATCGTCTGATGACCCCTCTACCTGCCTCCTGGTTTTTGAAACTTGCTGTCTTTCCAACAAGATTTAGCAGTAGAAGGTGTTAAGAGGTGTGGAAAACCATCTCATGTTCTCCCAGCAGGGCAATACTTGGACCATGAGAGAGAGGGTAAGAAGCAATTTTTTTCGAGTGCCTCAGCCCTACCTGCCCTGCTCCTTTGAGACCTGAGTTGAAAATATCTGTCCAAGATGGGCCTCTAAAATGGTTCTTGGACAGTCCCAGAAGAGCTGGAAAATCACATTTATGAGAGCCTGGAGGGAGTTGGACCTGGAAATAATGGCCTGGAAATAATGGCTCTGATTTATGAAATGTGATATGAGTGGGCTGGGCATTAAGTAAGTGGGTAGGCAGTTGGTTGATGTTGTAGACAGGGCCATGTGGGTAGGTGAAGTTGTCAGGAGAGGTGAGTGGGTGTGGAGGGGACTAGCCAGCCTGCTGGGTTGGGTTGGTAGGCTGGGTGACAGAAATCAACAGGTCTGGTGAAAGGTGAGTGGATACAGGCCAGCAAGGACCTAGGTAGGGTGCTGACTTGGGGTAGGCCAGCAGGGAGGCATATGTCCTGGGCTGTAGTGAGTAGAATAAGCATTGTGGGTCCAGATGGGGGTGGGAGGAGTGTGTGTTCTGAGTGTTAGGTGGGCTGGGCATTCGCTGGGTGGCTCAATAGTGGCCAGGGTGGTAAAGTGTTGGCTGGTGAGGTGGGTCAGGGGAAGGCCAGCTGTTTGGAGGAGGATGGGTATATAGATGGGGATGGGGCTTGGGAAGGCAGTTTTAGGCTGAAGATTTGAACACTCCATTCCATCCCCTCTTGGCATTTGCTACTTGGCAACTGCTGAGCCAAATGCTTGACTCCCCTGTTCCTCCTTCAGCTGCAAACCTCCACAACTTGCCACCCCTCAATTAGCCCCCTCTAGTGCTGAGGGAGCGGACCCGGATGGGACGGTGGCTATTCAGAGCAGCGGTCGGGGCCCAATCTACTTGAGCCAGCCCAGAGTGACCTCTGGATGCTTTCTGGAAACCTCTGGCAAGTAGCCACCCCTCTCACATTGCACAGGCTCAGCTGTTTGGTGAGGACATGGAATAGGGGGAGGACGCAGTGGGCAGCTTTCTGTAGGGAGGGTGTAATCAAGAGTCCCGCAGAGCTCGGCCAGCCATGGGTGTCATGATCCCCACAAAGGAGTGGCAGGGCTGGGGGTATGGGCGGGATGCCAGGGAGGGGCAAGGAGCAGGGAACAGCCACAGGGGAAACCAACAAGGGCTAAAAAAGGTCCACTGATACAGATCTTTACAAAAGAGTCTGGATGTGAATCACGGGCTTTCGTATCATCCAGAAGGAAAGAGTGTATGAAGCCAAATTAGGATAACAGCATGACAGAGGGTCCACTGAACCACCTAAGAATCCAGAGGCAATTTGCATAAGTGCTCAAGAGGAGGGGCTGTGCAGCTAGCCTGCAGACATCCAAACCCCACTCTGCTACCTCCTGGCTGTGTGACCTCGGGCAAGGCACTTAACTTCTCTGTTTCTCATTTTCCTCATCCATGAAATGGGGATAATATGATAATGCCTATCTCATAGGGTTGTGAAGATTAAATGAGTTAACTTGTGAGAGGTGCTAAAAAGAGTGGCAGGCAAATGGTACATGGTATGTGAGTTAGCTACTATTGTTGTTATTTTATTGTTAATATTATGAAGACAGACTCGCCAACCAACTCTCATCACCCAGCTGCCTACCTGGGCTTGTCTCCAGAGTACTTTCATCTCTTTATTAAAGGGGAGGCCCAGGAATAGCCACGGCAGCTTTGTTGGTCAGCCACTGCAGAACTTTCGAAAAGCAATGAAAGTGCATTCATTACTTTAGATATTCCAGGCAGAGCATATTTCACTGGGGCCTCCTCGGCATTGGAATGACCCTCGCATTCCTAGTATCCACCCCAAATCAAGGAGCACTGAGGGAGGGGGACAGAAAGAGAATGAACAGTGCCTAATGGAGGGGGCCTTCCCTGGTTTAAGGGAGGCGAAGGAAGACAGCAGACTTCGTTTAAGCAGGCCCCTGCCCACCAGTAGGCGTGCCATGGGACAGGTGCAGAGACTGCAGGCTGCTGAGGGTTGTAACGCAGAGGTGGATGGAGGGCAGTGGATAGCCTCACTGCCGGGCCCTCTCACCCTACAAAGGCCTGGGCATCAGCTGCCCCACCAGGGGTGGCTTCTGTGGAAGGGGCTGGCCAGCCGGAAAGGAAGCCAAGAGCGTGCCAGCCTCCCCGAGGTGCAGGTCAGGGGCCAAGGCCAGCTCTCAGGCCACAGCTGCTCCCCTGGCCCACCCCCCAGGAACTGTCAAGTACACAGGCACCCCAGCCAGGAGCCAGTTACTGGAGTCCCAGTCTACTTCCGGCTACTTCCTGCTTCTGGTCTTGGCCCTTTGTCTGTTTCCAGCTGAGTCTCAGAAACAGGACAGACCCTGGGTCCTAATGACCTGATTTCCAAGGCTTCTCAAAGGCTTGGGGAACAGGGGGGCATGAGGGGCAAGGGAAGCTGAGTGGGGGAGGGGCAGTGGGCTGCATTGTCCCCACCTCGTAATCAACTGTGAGGCCCTGGATGAGTGCGCTTGCCCCTCCGTGCCTTCTTGCCCTGAGCTCTCAAGTGACGGATGAGCTTCTCTCATTTGGATGGTGGACTGGGAGGAGATGTTAGTTAGGTCTGAAAAAAACTGAAATCAAGACTTAAAAATGAGCAGATTACGGGAGCCACAAAACCACAACTCCCATTCCCTCTGTTAGTATCACACACTTCGCCACCTCCACGGCTAACACAAGCGTGCCGCCGTCTCGGCACAGGTCTGCCGACTCCTCCAAACCCTGGGGCTTCTCCTTGGGTCTCAGGTATGAAAAAATCTAACTGAACTGGCAAAACTGGAGGAATTAAAGGAAATGCAGACTGGTGAGCTATGTGTGTGCATGCACACGTGCTCTTGTGCTGAGTCTCAAAGCCTTATCAGAGGGCTTTGGATTGATCTGTCTGTCCTGTACCATTTGTAGCACCTGACATTTGCCCAACACAGTTGACTGCAACTCCCATCATTTCTTTTTTCCTTCAAAGTGGGAGGGTGAAGAGGGGGGAAAAACCCCAAGAATTTTTCTTTCAATTTTCCCAAGAAGAAACTCAGACCCAGAGAGGTTAAGTGACTTATCTAAGGTCACCCAGAATCAGAACTAAATCCAGGCCTAGAAGCCAAATGTCTGAGTCCCTTGCTGGGCAGTTCCCCACAGAAGGTGGGGCCAAAGGCTGCTATTGGCCTGCCTCCTTTTGACTCCTCCTGCTCCTGGGGCATCTCAGGGGTGTCCTCCAGCTCTGCTCCTCAGGGGGCCCCAGGACGAGAAGCACTGGCAGCGGGCTCCCAGTAGCTTCACGTCTTGCTCATTAGGCCTGCCCTGCAGGACTTCACGGAGCAAGAACACTCAAGGCCCCAGCCTTCCCAAGCAGGCTGGCAGTAAACCCATGAACTAGACCCATGTAGTCCCTATCCTCATGCCTTAGGTTCAGTTTCTCGCTTGACCAGTCTTGCCTCGCCTCTCCAAAGCAGAGCAAATGAAGGGGTGAGGTGAGGAGTAGGACATCCCCTGAGCCCCCAGGGGGGCATGTGAGGGCTCAGCCCTGCCTGACATCAAGGAGGGATGCAGGAGGTAGTGGCTTAGCTGGTCCTGGCTGCTCTGCAGCTGTGCCGACCCCATCTATGGATGGAGAGTGTATGGGACAGTGGAACCCTCTGGTCACCATTGGCCAAAACTGAAACATCTACCTTCCTCCAAGCCCCACGTGTCTCTCCTGGGCAGGCCAGAACCTCCAGTCATGGGTTCAAAGCTACAGAACAAAGAGGCCCTTAAGATTGTCTCATGCAAACTGTTCACCATCCAGAGGAGGACATGGGGCCCAGACATGGGGAGAGGCCTTCCCCAGATCACCCAGCAGGTTATGGGAGCGCCAGGCTTCCTGGCTCCCACACCAGTGCTCTTTCTACTGCAGCACCCAGCTTGGGTCTAATGGTGACCCAGTCACTGGAGGGGATAGCTGGTATCCCTGGAAGGCAGGCCACAGTTCTCAGAGGCGAGCACCCAGGGGATCCTGTCCTTTCCCTTCCAGAAAAGATGAGACCCCCACTGCCCAGTATGCTTTAGAGGACAGAGCCTGGACCCTGCAAGTCTATGGCTGTTCCAGGGTCCAGAACAGCAGCCTGAGAGGTGACATGCACACCCATCTGCCATCTTCCTTGACTGGAGTAGCCAAGGGCAGCTGACTTCTTCAAGATGAAGGGCAAAGAATACAAAAGAGGGAGGGAGGTTTTAAGCACTGCCAGGCAGAGGAGAGCAATTTCAAAGTGGAACAGACTCCAGGTCCCAGCTCTTTCATCCCCTTGCTGCTCTGTACATCCTGGCGGTGGGGTGGGCAGGGTGGGTGACTGGAGGCTGCAGCCTTGGCCAAGACAGCCATGTGGACAGCCTCCCAGGAGGTGCCTCAGGAGGCAGGAAAATTGCCGGCGCCTGCACTGGTGTGGAGCTGTCAACCCGTCTGGGAACTGGCTCAGTGCTGACTTCATTCAGCTCCCAACAACCCAGAACCTTCTTACCCACAGGAAGCTGAGGTGGGTGGGGACATGCAGGCATCCTGCAATCAGTTAGTGGGAGAGTCTAGGCAGAGCCAAGCCTCCTGATCGTCAGTCCCTTCTGCCATCTATTCTCTCCTTGGAGAAACCTGCCCAGAAGGAGAGAAGGAACCCCAAGCACGAGGAGGGGCAGAACTCAGAGAGTTCTAGAGCTCCCCTTCTCTCCAGGCCCTTCTGGCGTCAGTTTCTCTCTCTGGAAACAGAGCCAACTGTTCTTGACATTCCCAGACTGAGAGGCTGCACATTCCTGGAGATGGTTCATTGCAGGGCCCTGGAGATCTCAGTCCTCCCTGCTATATCCCAGCCATGCTGTCTTTGCTTAGTCCCTCTGATTTACCACGTTTCTACCACCTCAGGGCCTTTGTCTGTGCTGACCCTCCATCTGCAACAGTCTGCCCTCTTCTCCCAGGGGCCCCTGAAGAATGAGTGGTGTGGGGAGACAGACTCAGGACAAGCTCTGGGCTCCAACATTAGATGGGATAGATTGGGAGGACACAGCAAAGGAGAGCAGGAAGAACGAGAACCGGGGAGAGCAGTCCGAGGAGCGGGGGAAGAGAGTCACGGGTCAAATGGCAGTCGGTGGCAGGGAAGGGCTCCAACCAGATGCCCTGGTTTAAGTCCAACATCCCGTCCTCCTCGTCCACCACTGCAGGCTGCAAGATGATGCTGGTGGAGGCTCTCAAGAAGAAACAGGGATGTGGACTCTCTGTGCCTATCACCTCTGAGCCTCTGTTCAGCCAGTTTCTTCCTGGGATGCCCTCCCCACCCTATGTCTGTGGTCAACCTAGCCCAAAACTCAGAGCCAAACAGAGTACCTCCTCCCCCTGGCTATAAGGCTCACCCATCCAATGGGACCTCGCCCTCCTCTGAACCAATGTCCTCCTGCAGGTCCTCTGTCCTGCTCCTCTGCAAGATCCAGAGAATGGAGGACCCTGAACCTCTATCTCCCAGGCTCCATCCATACTCTTCCCTAAGTCCCTTCTGGAATGAGATAAATACGGCCTGTGAATGTCTGTCCAGTCTGCCTGCCTCCCCACACCTCTGCCCACCCTGGGTCTGACTCATCTTGTCTCTCTCTGGGGTCACATGATGTCTTCCTGCCTCTGGTCCCTCCCCTCTGGATTTCTCTTAACCAGCACCATGATGCCATTACCCCTTCGCTCCAAACCCTCAATGACTCCCCATTGACTGTAACTTTTTCTGGCCTTGCCCTCCCAATCAGTGCCCTGAATGCTCTGTCTGCTCTTCCTCACATTGGCCCTGAGTTTGGGGCTCCTGACTTTTGTACATACCACTGTATCCACTCTCCAACTGAGGAAACCACTCTTCCTTCTAGAGCCACTTCAAGTGTGACCTCTTCTGTGAGGCCTCCCTCAGATGCTTCTAATCCTTCCTGTCACCCCTGGGGCAGATAGCTGTGTGGGGACATCCATGGACTACTCCTCGTGCTTCTGGCTCCCCTGCTCCTCAAGGCCAGAAGCCTCTTCTTCTCCTTTGTGCACACCCTGAGCCCTGTGTAGCTGTCCCAGATCGTGAGACATGCTGATGGAATGAAAGAGCTAGAGCAGCCTTTAGAACCAAAACCTGCCTCTCTCAGGACCATAGAGCCCAAGAAGTTCCCCTGACTCCATTCCTGGCCTGTCACCCCCATATCCCCTTCCCCTGATGTCTTACTAAGGGACACAACCCTTTGTGCCACAGGAAGAAGGAAGGCAAATTCTCACTAAGATGTAAATGGCTGATACCCGGATGCTCTTGAGAACCTATCAGGCCCAGCAAGCCTGAAGATTCCACTGAGGATGGGAAGGGAGGGTAGAGGCTGTGGCCCAGGGCTGTTCAGCATCCTGGCCAGAGCCCTGAGTACGGTGTCTCCCAGTGGCCCGGTGATTCTGGCTCCAGAGCCTCCTCCACTGGTTCTTGGGGGTCTCTGACTCAGCCCGTGAGGCCCAGTTTGTAGGGGAGGGAGGGTGCTAGACAGGGACACGGAGCCCGGCTCCTTTCCTCCCTATGTAAACAGATGACTTAAAGGCTTAGGGGCAGAAAAATAAATAGCCCTGCCGTCCACAGCTGGACTCGGCCCCAGAGAGCTCATCTTTCCTTCGAGAAGCAGCCTCTGCCTTGGAAGCCCAGCGACACTTGGTACTCACCCCTCCAGCCACCCACCAGCCTGGGAGGAGGGCCTGGCTTGGCTTCCTACTACTGCCCCCTCCCCAAGTTCCAAGCACAAGGGAAAGGGGCACCTCCCAGATGGCCATCCCTTCTATGAAAAATCCCTCCTATGCAAATAATGTTGGGGAAAAGAAGGGCACGCGGGACTAGAAACCACTGGGCGTGCTCACGGGATGACGTAGGGGTACAGGGGTGGCCTGCACCAGCTTCCACGTGAGCCCAGCACTGCCGCTGGCTCCCTGGGTGAGCCTGGGCCAGTGACATGACCTCCCTGTGTCTCAGCTGCCTAGAGTATGGGGACAGTAATAGTACCTGCCCCACAGGTTGTTGCCAGGGTTAAATGAGATAATAATATGTGTACAGTGCAAAGCAGCACCTGGCAGATAGTGAGTGCTCCAAAAATCGTAGCTATTGGTATTTTATGATTGTTAATGCCACCTGCTGCTGCCCCTGGGATCTGAATCTTACCCAAAGGGGCCAGGTCTGGCTTACTTCACACACTGGGGTGGGAGGCTGAAGACTCTAGGCTCATCTTCATGCCCAGCTTTGTGCAAATACTTCCCTGCATCTCTGAACAAAATCTACCCTCTCCCCTCCAACATAAGCATAACCTTCACCCAGATGTCTGCTCTCTGCCAACACCCAGCATCAAGCTTTGAAAACATCTGGATGGAGTGTTTTGGAACTCTGCAAAGTCCAGATGTTTGGGCAGCACGTGGACTCCCCTTTCCTGACTCCCGCAGGAGTGGGGCGGGGGCTCAGCATGCAGTGGCAAACATCTGTGACTGTGGGGAGCCCAGCCCTCCCCTTCCCTAAGCTGGGCCTCCTGAGAAGGGGGGATGGAGACAGTCCACTGCTCCAGGGCAGAGCCTGCTGTGGGCCCCCCCACCCCAGCACAGTGTGAGAGCCAGCTGGCCCCTTTCCCCCTGGAATACAGGCCAGGAGGGACACTTGGGGCTGCTGTTGGACAGGAAAGGGCACAGGGTCTCTGTAGACTTGAAGCCTGGGGACTGGGAGTGAGGAGAGCTGGGTTCTAGTCCTGGCTCTCCTATGTAATTGCTGTGTGATCTTGGGCAAGTCACTCTCCCTCTCTCAGCCTCAGTTCCTACATTGAACAGTGAGTGGGCTGGGCTAGGCTATGAAATCTGTCTGGCATTGGAACCCCCAGAAAGCCTGGGAGGTCCCAGCCCTCCTACCCAGGTCACCACCACCACGAGTCTGATTTACCAGGTCCCAGGTGGGAACTGGGCCTGGGAGGCTTTAACAAAGGCCCCTAAAGAGGGCCTCCAGGGACGGAAGCCACTGGCCCAGGTGGTATGTGAGAACCTGCAGACCTTCCGGTGGCCTCTGTGTGATGTTCCCCAGACCTGGTTCCCACAGTCACTCCAGAAGGCTGACATGAGCCTGCTCTGGCTTCAGACAAGCATAGGAGTAGAGCTCGCAGTCAGGTCGGGTGGTGTCAGCAGGATGTGTATGTGTTAGAAGAGGCACGTGGGTCTGGATGTGCGGTGGTAAAGGGCTGTGTGCTTTTCTGTGTAAGTGGGGGGTGTGAGTGTGTCTATCCAGAAGTGTGTGCTGGGTGTGCATGTCATCAGTGTGTGTGTATGTATGTGTATGTGTGTCCACTCAGCACTCAAGGCTGGGTTCTGTGTAGCCCACTGCTCTCCTGTCACCTTTGTGTTGCTGGGGAGGGACAGGTGCTGAGATGGCTCAGGAAGGCCCTCTTGCCCCAGGTGAGACAGTGGGCGCTTGTCCCCACGGGGAGTTGCAGGGCTGGGTTCTGGCCTAGAATGCACTGCAGTGGGGGGCTGGGAGGGGCTGGGCCTGGGTCAGGGGAGGAGAAGCCGGCTGGACAGCCAGACCCAGCTATTCAGCTTGCTGCCCTTGACAAAGCTGGAGCCTTGGAGGAGGCAGCAGGTCCACAGAGATCCTCCTCCCACAAGACTTCCAGAACTTCTGAGTGGCCTTAAGCCTGGGCAGAAGTCCTGTGGACCTTCAATTCTACCTATTTTCCTTCAAATCACTAAAGGTCTGAACTGAGGGACACCCAATTATCCAGGCTGCCATCACTATCTTGTCCTCTTTTTGATCCTGCACAGGACCCATTTGCTCTTTCTTTTCCCCCAGGTGAGTCAGTCTCATCCAGCTGCACACACACACACACACACACACACACACACACACACACACACACTTTACATGTAATGACTAAGTTGACCATCACAAGGACCATAGTGGGTTAGTACTATTATTATTCCTATTTTGCAGGAAACCACGGTAGGCCAGAGAGGTGAAGCAACTTCACCTTGAAGCCCAAAGTCACACAGGGAGTAAGTGATGGAGACAGGATCCAGAGCCCCCGTGTCCACCCTCCACTGCTGAATCAGGTTGCTTAATGGCACCTTTTTCATCCCTGAGCAGTAACAGTGTGCCAGGCAGTATGCTACACACTTCCCATGCATTTGCTGATTTTGCAAGGGTCCTGCTGCTTTAAGGAGCAGAGCTGGAGGAAGAGGAAGCAGGAAAGGACAGGAAGAATAGCTTGGGAAGAGAGCCTCGGAAAGCTAAGCAGCAGTTGGCAAACTTTTTCTATAAAGGGCTAGAGAGTAAACATTTTATGTGGTCTCTGTTGCAACCACTCAACTCTCAGCAGCACTCAGTAAACTTTGTCTATAAAGGGCTAGAGAGTAAATGTTTTATGTGGTCTTTATTGCAACTACTCAACCCTGCCATTGCAGGGCAAAGCAGCCACAGACATCATGTAGGCGAGTATGATTGTGAGCCAATAAAATAGTATTTATGGATGATGAATATATTAATTTTCATGTAATCACAAAATACTATTCTATTGATTTTTTTTCAATTATTTAAAAATGTAGATAAAAGGCACTCTTAGCTTGTGGACCTTACAAAAACAAGGGGTGGGCTAGATTTGGCCCTCAGGCTGTAATTTGTTAATTCGGTATGGGTTTAGCTCACAAGCACTGTGCTTGTGGTTCTGCAGTTTCCTACAATACCTAAGCCAGGTTGGACTTTCCATCCCAGGATGCTCATCCTGACATTGAGCTGATTCAGAGTTCTGAATGAGAGCTGAACAATGGTTAGTCCTAATACTGATCTGGGATTCAGATCTAAGCCAGGAACTCCTTTAAGGATTTGAGTTTTCAGCAGCACCATTTCCTGGCTGAGTGATATTGGGCAAGTTTCTTAACCTCTGTATTAGATGGAATTCCCTTCAGATACAAAGGAAAGAACTTCAACTCAATTGCTTAAGCTAAGAAGATTTACTGGCTCCTGTAATTGAAAAGTCTAGGAGTAGATCTAAAAGCTTCAGGTATAGTTAGATCCAGGTGCTCAAATAACATTCTCTGGAGACTATCTCTGTCTACCTCTTGGCTCTATGTTTCTGGGTTGACCTCATGCTCCATTATAGTCACCCTAATTGATGTTAGAAATGGCCACCAGAAACTGAGGACTCCATCCTTTCTGCTTATCAATCCCAGTTGAAAGCACACTCTACTTCCCCAAACACTTAACACATTTCCAGAAGATGCTCACAGGTCCTGGTTGGCCAGGTTTGGGTCATGAAAATCCTGCTGAATTAATCACCATGTCCAGAGGAAGTGGAATCTTTGCCTCTGCAGCCAAGGGGTGGGGTTGGCCCCCACAGAATCAGCACACACTAAGAGTTGGGGGGAAGGGTGGTTCCCTAATGGAAAAACCAGAGGAGGCGCATGGAGGCTGGGCTGGCAAGAACAGCAGCTATCTGCCAGAGAGTCAGGGGCTCACCATTCTCTTCTGTGAAAGGGGATAATGAGCTCACCTCCCCTCACCGTCAGCGTGGCAGTGGGAAATCAGAGCCTCGTGACAACCCTAAGCCACTGTGGACAGGAAGGAAAGAAACTAGGTACATGTGGGAGGCCTTTCATCTGGAGGACCTCTGACATTCACACCACAACCTCCTGTTAAAGAAAACACCTACAGAATGTAACATGGTACCACTGCTGTGGAAAACAGTACGGCAGCAACTCAAAAAATTAAAAATAGAATTACTGGAAGATCCAGTAATTCTATTTCTGGGTATAGACCCATAGAATTGAAAGCAGAAACTCAAACAGGTAAGTGTACACCTATGTTCATAGCAGCATTAATCACAATGGCCAAAAGGTGGAAGCAACCCAAGAGTCCGTCGATGGATGGACAGATAAACAGAGTGGGGTATATACATACAATGAATATTATTCAGCCTTAAAAAGGCATGAAATTCAGATATAAGCTACAACATGATGAGCCATGAGGACATTACGCTAAGTGAAATCAGTCAGTCACAAAAGAGACAAATACCGTGTGATTCTACTTACTGGAGGTGTGTAGACTAGTCGAACTCAGAGAGACAGAAAGTAAAACAGTGGTTGCCAGGGGCTGAAGGAAGCAGGGAGAAGGAGCTATTGTTTAATGAGCAAAGGTTTCAGTTTGGGGTGAGGAAAAGTCTCCTGGCGGTGGATGATGGTGATGCTTGCATGATAATGTGAATGTCATTAATGCCACTGAGCCACATACCTAAAAATGGTTCAAGTGGCAAACTGTTTTACCACAATTTTAAAAGTGTTTCAAAAAAGAAGGTTCCACAGAGGATGATTCTTAACTCAAATATGATTAACTCAAAACTCCTTTCAGCAGCCATGGAAAGTTGGGTGAGGACGTCACTCGGGCAAACTCCTGACCAGAGCCCTCAAACCACACCAAGCGAGTGGCGGGGTCCTCCCTCTGCAGACTGACAGAGGGGAAGACTCACAGCCTCACTAGTCTCAGGGCCAGTGCGGCTGTGAGGCTGTGGTGTGTCGTGCTGTTGTGGCTGGTGCACACTTTCTTTTCTTCCCCTCCACAGACAGAACAGAAGCTTCTAGCTTTGCCATTTTCCCCACCTGAGATTGGGGGTCCTGCCTCATGCACCCCTCCAACCAGGCCCCCAAAGGCCTCTTGCTGGGTGGAGGCAGGAGGTTCGGGGGATGTGCCTGGGGTCCCACACGGTCTGGTCGCTGGTGGCAGAGCCGGGCCTGGACACTGCATCGCCTCCTAACCTCCTTTCCCAGGCAGCGCTCAACTCCTGCCGTCTGTTCACTCAGTGACCTACTGACCTTGAAAACTGCCCCTCCACCAAGGTCACTCCTGCTTCAAACTCTCAAATGGCTCTTAGAATAAAACTCAAACTCTTCATCCTACCTGTAAGGTCTTCAGGTGCTGGCCCCTGGGGCTCTCCAGCCTCACCTCCAGCGCCCCTCCAGCCCCCCCAGCTGCTCTCTGGGCCTCCAACACCTGACCGCCTGCAGCCTCTGCAGCGCCATTTCCTCCTCTGGGACGGCTCTTCCTCCAGCTTGCGCTGGGCTCCATCTAATCCTTCAGGACTCGACTCAAATAATACTGCCCCAAAGAGGCCTGCTCACAGTGCCCTATCCAAAGTGGCTTTCCCAGCGGCGCTCTGGCTCTCCTCGGTCCGTCTCCTTCTTAGCTCTCTTCCGCTCAGCCTCCCACGGGGTGAGGGTGGGTGAAAAGCCTACATCATGACGGCCGAGGTGGAAATCATGGCAGCCACCGTGCCCAGGTCTGACCCCATAGGACCCACCAAGCTCTGGCTTCCACAGTAGCTGCCGGGAGGGCCAGGGCAATACAGTCCAGAATCAGACAATGATATGGTGGATGGTGAAGGACCAGCAAAAAAAATTTGTTCTTTCTCTCCTATCTTGTTCTGAGACACAGTGGTCCCTAGGACCTCCGCAGGGACAGTCTACCTGACTGAGCAACCAGCTGTGTTTTCTGAGAAGCTGAGGCCAGCTCAGTAACACACCACCTTGGTTTTGCTTTCCTTCCTCTCTGTCTGACTTCCCTCCCCTCACTCTTGCTTCCTGGAATTGTACCCCACAATAAAGAATTAGCACACAAGCTTTGCTGCAGGCTCCGTTTCCTGGGGAACCCAGGCTAAAGTGTTATCTTCTTAAAACCAACGAAAACCTAGCAAAAATAAGTGCTAGAGAATGTTGGGTGGATGGGTGGATGGACAGATGGGTAGGTGGGTGGGTGGACAGATGGATGGGTAAGTGCACAGAAGGATGAATGAAAATCTTCACTAATAGAACACTTAGAAACTTCCTTTTGGTCAGTGATGCAAATGCAGATACCCACATATTCAAGCTAAAAACACTGATGCACACAACCAGGGAAACACTGCCTTATGCATGCTGTCCCCATTTCCTTTCTGTATATTACAAACACACATTCAGACACTTCCCCGCCACTGCCCCGACCCGTGTATAGCTGTCGCTTCCAGATCAAGCCTCTTAGGAGTGAACCAAGACTGCATTTGTAGAGTTGGAAAAGAGATCTCTGACACATGGGAGAAAACTTGTCAGTAGATAGATAATCTTTTTGAAAAATGAGATCAGGCTGAACACATGCCCTTGCATTCCAAATGCTGCTCTAAGCACTGTGTGTACAAACTCACTGGATCCTTGCAGCACCCTAAGAGGTAGACACGATTGCTTCTTCCCCCTTACAACAAATGAGGTAACTGAGACACAGAGAGGTCGAGCACCTTCCCCAAGTCTCACAGCCAAGTTAAGAGGATGAGACGAGGTTTGAACTCATGGCCGTCCGGCTCCAGCAGCTGTGCTCCTGCACACCGTTCTATAGACGGTGGTGACAATTCTCCTTCATCAGTCCGACCTAGTGATCCTGGTTTTCCCATCATTCCAGTCAGGGAAGCCTTCGAGTAAGTCCCGCAGGCCCTCGTGACCTCTCTTCTAGGTGACCCTTGCCTATCCATGTAACAGCTGGCTGAGAGAGGGGAGGCCCATCCCAAACATCCACTCACCCTCCTCTGTCAGAGGTTCTGTCAGAGGAGGAAGGAGGGAGCGGCAGCTCCAGTCGGAATGGAGATTTATGACCTCCACCTGCAAAGACTTCTCGGTTCTCCAGATGGAAGGCCACTGGGGATCTTTCTCTCAGGTGAAGGGAAGTAGAGTGATCGTCTAAGAGAAAGAGCAAGGAGTGAGGAAGAAAGACCAAGAATGGGAGGTAGCTCACCCCTCCCCTGCCAGGCCGTTGTGACGACACCCATGTCCATGTGGCTGGCTCCTTGTCATTCTACTCAACTGCCACCTCCCTAGAGAAGCCTTCCCTCATCACAGCCTTCAGCAGCCCCCTCACCTCCCCATGCCCAGGACCTTCTGTAATTGTCTACACTGTGCCTAACCCTCCTGGACAATGTCTAGCCTCTTTGTCTGCCTGTTTCTTATCTGTTTCCTTGAACTCTAATGCATGGGAGAGAGGACATCAGTCTTGCCTGTGTCCCAGCACATGCCTAGCCCATTGTATGCGTCTAATAAATACTTGTTAAATGAATGACTGGGAGTGTCAACAAATCCCTGTTGAATTAAGTCTCAAGCAGAAGAAACCAACAGTAGAACAACCTTCCAAACTTATGGAATGATAAAAGGGGAGAAAATCAGGTAAGTGTTATTTTGTTTGCCATTCCTGTTTGATCTGGTTTATGTTAAACCTTTTTTTTTTTTCCTGCTTCACATAAACTCAGGAGATTGGTCACTCAGAGCTTAGGTGGATCATAAGCAAACTAGGTTACACAGCTCAACTGGTTGTGCCACCCACAGTGGAGTCTTGGGAAATAGCACTCCCAGAAGTTGTGCAGTGCACAACCTTGCACCCGAGGAGGCAACCCTGATGGCTAAATGGGAGAGAGGAAGATGATAGCTAGGGAGAGGCAAGAGATAATTCAGTTTATGAAAAAAAGGACTGAAACAGACCTAAGTGATCACCTACTTTAACTGTTCTTCCTTTCATTTTACAAATAAGGAAGAAGAGACCATGAAAGGTGAACTAACTTTATAAAGCAAAGAAGGAACAAAGCCAACTAGAATTCCACAAAGTGCCAATAACAACAATATCATCGCATCTCTGATTATATATTTCATCACCTCAAGTTGGGTAAAGGAGACCTTTTACTCCATGGAGAGAAAGAAAGGCCCTGGTTTAAAGCTGAGGCTGAGAATTGAGAATTCTCTAGGGCAGCAACCGAGTCTCCAACTGAATAAGCTACAAAAGGTCAGAGACCATATCTGTCCTGTTCACAACAGCAGCTCCCACCTCTGCCCAAGCTCATGGCTGAAATGCAATTGACATTCAAATGATAACAGTTACCCTTTACCGAGCTCTTACTACCTGCCAGGTGCTGCTTTAAGCACTTTACGGATACAATTCATTAGATCCTCTCACAACCTTATGAAGCAGGTTCTATTATTACCACTTGACAAATGGGGAAACCGAGGCACGGAGCAGTTAAGTAACTCACACATGGCACGCAGCTAGTAATAAGTAAATAAGTGAACAAATGAACCTGTTATGTCACCATTGAATCCTCCTAAAACATCTCACCCATCTCTCAGAGAGTGCTGAGCCCACCACCAAGGGAGCAGAGTGCTCCTCTCTCTGCAGGAATCAGCGTGTTCAATGGTCTGGGGAGGAACCTCAAGAGTGTCCCAAGACGAGACAGGACTGGAAGGGCTGGTGGTCAGTGGGGACCAGAGCAAAGCAGGCACACTCAGCTAGAGGAAGTGTATTTTGTTTGCTATTCGGAGGTGCTAAGTGGGAAGGTGGCAGGGGCCTCATATACACACACAACACACACACACACACACACACACACACACACACACACACACACACACACAGTGTCTCAGCTCACAGGAAGAGGAAATGCCTTGCATTTTCCAGCCGCTTGTCCCCAGGCCAAGCCTAAATGCCAGCCCTAAAAATACAGCCTGGAAGCAGAGTGATGCCAACAGCTCCCTCCTGTCTCCATCACCCTCCTCCCCTCCTCCCTGCAGGTTTATTTTTGAATGAGGACGCTGCGTGAAAGTAACTCGATGCTGGGGAAACCTGAGCCCTTGCTTTCATGTCTCCTTCCATTCAGGTTTCTGGAGGGGAAGAGAAGGGAAGTGGGGAAGTATGACTGCTGTTGGGTTAGGAGGAAAGTAAAGGAGATGGGGCAGAGAGGGCCATATACAGGCCCTTTCTGCATGATTCAGTGACCTGGTTGGCAGTAAGAATTTGTCACCTGACCAACCATGCCAGCACAGCATGAGGAACCAGCGCCAAATATACCATCTCTGACTTCAAGGCACATGCAGTCTCCATGAGGCACGGACCAGAACAGCAGAAAGAAAAGCACACCACCCACAGCCAACTCCAGGGTCCTCCAACCAGGCCCAAAATGCCACCCCTTTGAGCTTGTCCAGAACATACCAGGGTAAAGAAAAGTCAAGGATGAGTGAAAGACTGAATATCTCCCTATGATGGAAAGAAGGCAAAGAAGCCCACTCTTACCATTTCTATTTAACATGGTACTGGGGTTGAAGCCAGTGCAATCAAGCAAGAAAAATAAATAAAAAGCATATAGATTGGAAAGGAAGAAGTACAACTGTCTTTATTTGCAGATAACAAGATCACCTACGTAGGTAATCCCTGCAGAACCTACAAAAAAGCTACTGGAATCAATAAGTGAGTTAGAAGGTTGTAGAATTCAAGATCAATATACAAAACCCGATTGTATTTCTATACACTAGCAACGAGTAATCAGAAATTGAAATTTAAAACACTGCCATTTACAATAGCATGCAAAAATATGAAATACTTAGGGATAAATGTGCCGAAAGACGTGTAAGACCTATACACTGAAAACTAACAAGAATTCCTAAAAAAAAGTTAGCCAAAAGAACCAAATAAATAGAGATATATACTGTGTTCATGGATTGGAAGATTCAGTTTTGTAAGGATGTCAATTTTCTGCTAAATTGATCTATAGATTCAATGGAATCCAAATCAAAATCCCAGAAGGCTTTTTGGAGAAATTGACAAACTGATCCTAAAATTTTATGAATATACAAAGGACCTAGAACAGTCAAACAACTTTGAAATAGGATAAATTGAAAGACTTACTCTGGTTTTATGATGTATGATAAAGCTACAGTAGTCAAGACAGTATGGTAGTGGTGTAAAGATCAATAAAAATAATAGTCCAAAAGTAGATTCACATTAATATGGTCAATTTAATTTTCACAGAGGTACTAGGCAATGGGTAAGATACAATCTTTTCAACACATAATCCTGGAACAGTTACCTATATGAATGAAAAAAAAAAAAGTTGGATTCCTAACTTGCACCACGCACACAAAATTAACTCAAAAGATCATAAACCTAAAAGTAAGAAAGAAACTTACTAAACTTCTAGAAGAAAACAAAGGAGAAATCTTAGTGACTTCGGGTTTATCAAAGATTTCCTAAACAGGAACTACAAAAGAAACTAACAAACTATAAAATAAATAAATAAATAAATTGGGCTTAATCAAAATCTCAAACATTTACTCTTCAAAAGATATGGCTACAGATACAAAAAGGTAAGTCATACACTGGGAAAACTATTCGCAACACATTTATCCAACAAAGGCCTTGTATCTAGACTATATAAAGAACTTTTACAACTCAGTAAGAAGACAACAAACAACCCAATTTTTTAAATGGGCAAAGATGTGAACAGACACTTCATCAAAGATCTGGAAGACAAATAAGCACATGAGAAAACACTTGACGTCATTAGTCGTTAGGGAAATGCTAATTAAAAGCCTAATGAGATACTACTTCTCATCCACTGGAATGGCTGAAAATTACTTGAAGAGACTAATCATACCAAGCGTTGCCCAGGATGTGGAGCAACCAGAACACTCATACACTCCTGGTGGGAATACAAAATGGTACAGATATTTTGGAAAACAGTTTGGCAGTTTCTTTCCACTCCTAGGTACTTACCCAAGAGAAATGAAAGCATATATCCACACAAATATGTAGTTATGAATGTTCATAGCAACTTTATTTGTAATAGCCAAAAAGGAGAAGCAACTCAAACGTCCCCCAACAGATGCATGGGTATACAAATTGTGGTACATCCAGACAACGGAATACTACTCAACAATAAAAAGTAATGAACTACTTTACACACAGTAGCATGGATGAATACTGAAATGACTGGGTTGAGTGAAAGAAATCAGACCCCTCAAAAAAGTACATCCGGTATGATTCCATTAATATAGAATTCTAGAATTTTATATATAGTGACAGATTTATTTTGTGGGTGATGGACATGTTCATTATCTTGATTGTGGTGATCATTCCACAGTATATACATATGTTGAAATTGATCAAATTGGGCAGTATAAATACATAATATGTGGTTCATTATCTGTCAGTTATATCTCAATAAAGCTATAATAAACATAGGTTTTGGGGGGTAAGAAAAAGCTAAGGATGGGCCAAGGCAAGGATTGTTAACTATTTTTTGGGTCATGGCCTTCTGATGAATCTGATGAAAATCACAGAAAGTCCCACGTGCAGAAAGGGGACATGATTCCAGGTGGGTTTGTGGACCTCCAAAGAGCTGTGAAGCCCATTCTCAGACCCCAGCTTTCATATCCCTGGTCTCAGCAGCGTCAATTACTGCACGTGTCAACATTCTGATTCTCAACCCCAAAATGATACTGGATGGACTCCTTCCCTTCAGTATTGCCCACCCTTGCCTGGTCTCAAACGTGTTTGTGACAAAGCCAGTAGAGATTACAATGAGGCAATGGACCCTGAGATGGAGCCAAGGGATTGGGCCCTCTGTGGGTCAGGCCCAGGGGGCTGGCCTCTGGTACACCGTGCACTGATGCCTGGACACTCGGTCCCTCAGCATGGCGAAAAACTAGAGCAGACATCTTGGGGGAGCTGGAGGAAACCAGGCAGCTCCACTCTCACCGTCTTCCTCTCCTGCCTGGGTCTCCCAGACACAGGCCCCCTTCACCACAGGTAGATTTGCGGCCATACCCTATAATGAGATGCACCTGGCCATTGGTGCATCCCTGATTACTGAGCCTCAACCCTAGACACAGGCTGACCCCTACTCTTTAAGAACGACCCCAGACCCCACCCATAGGCTGATGCCTGGCCCTGGCTCCAGACTGAATTCTAACTCCCATCACTGCTAATCCTGACACTGACCCCACACTGACCTCCATGCGTTATGTGGGTGCTCAGAGCCAAGCCCCTCTTGGGGAACACAGAGCCAGTCATGTTTTCAGTCCTGTTACCTCTAGGCATGAGCCACTGCATGTCACCTGATGATGATGAGAACGAAAATGTAGAAGAGCCTCAGCGAGATTTCTCGGTGTGAGCAAATATTTCCTACCCTGGAATTGGGAGGGAGAGAAGCAACACAGAGCAGCTTGGCCTGCCTTGATCTTCCCCCATTTCAAGGGGTTAGAGGAGGCGGGTCTCAGGACCCCTTCCCACTGCACCCTCTAATCTTGAGTGTCCTCTTCACCCTGGGAATCCCCAGGGAGAAATAGCTCAAACCTCCCAGCAGAGGGCGCCCAGTGCCTTCTAACTCAGCATAGCAGCCTGTTTCCTGGGTGCCAGGGCGGGAGTCTTGGCACTCACTGACCCAGCTGGGCTGCTGGGAAGGAGGAGGGAGTCCTGGCAAACAGCTAATTGGGCTCCCCTCCCAGCAGCCAGTCCTTCCTGAGTTGTGCTCTGTCTGTGCCTTGGGGTGGGTGGTGTCAGTAGGTTCAGAGATACCTTTGGGCTGGGCCGTCAGGCTGGATGCTCTCCCTGTAAAGTGCACCCACCATGAAATGCTAGGGCACTTTGGCCTCTCCACCTTGCTCCTCGCCTCTGGAATCAGGTCACTGCCCTCCAAGAACTTCCTGACTACAGTGCTGGCCCAGTGGCTCTTAGCCCCGATTGCCCATCAGAACCACCTGAAGAACTTTTTTAAAAATATCAGTGTCTGGCCCACCCACGGCTAATTAAAAGAGACTCTGGGGGTGGGGCCCAGGCATAGTATTTTGTTGTAAGCTCCCACGGCTGAGAGCCAAGGGGTTAGAGGCTCTGACAGATGCCTTGGTCCTTGCTGCTCCAAGTGTGGTCCAAGGGCCAGAACATCAGCATCACTCAGGAGCTGGTCAGAAAGGCAGCCTTCAGGCCCCATCCCGTCCCAGTGAATCCAGACCTACCTCATCTTTCAAGATCCCCAGGTGAATCAGGGGCACAGTAAAGCTTGGGGAGTGCTGACCTAGAAGCAAAGCCGTTGCTCCTGACATTCAGAGTATTCTGAAGACTTCTCAGTGGTGGTGGAATTTCAGCAGCCTTGACGGACAGTTTGGTGGGAAGGATGAGGAGGCATCTGAGAAGGGGGAATGGTTGAGGGAAGGCCCACGATGGGAAGCGCGTGGCTTGTCCAGGGCACGGTGAGGAAGCAGCCTGGTGGGGAAGGGCCTCCTTGGAGAGGAGGAGGGAAATCCACCTGGAGAGGTAGCTTGGAGCCAGTCCTCAGCTACAAAACAAGCTTGGTTTTCAGAGTGGAGACATCTAGGGTATGGGAGCCCCCATCACCCCACCCTCGGCATCTCTAAGAGTATTTCAGGACAGGCATTATGCCTGGTCTGCAGACTGGAAAGCTGTGCTGGGAGGGGGAATACACCAGCAACTCCCTCTAACTAGCCAACACAAACCACCTCTGGGAGTAGATCAAGCTGCATGGTGACTTCCCTTACCAGAGATCCAAAATGTCTCACCTCACAGCTGGGACCCGGAGCAGGGCCCTGACTCTGCTACACCACCCCATCGCAGGAAAGGTTGGGCAGATCCCCCATACACACTGTGTCTCCTTCCTTCACCTTCCCCCCAAGTTACAGATCAGCATTCCCCAAAGTGCTCTGCAAGACACAAGCCCTGAGGGTTGTTCCCAGTCAAATGTTTCACGCCCACTTCCACCCCGCACCCCCAGTGCTTCCTAATGTGCATTAGCTACCAGAGTCCCTGACAAGTTCTGCAATATAGGAACTTGTTTCCCTCTTGTATTAGTTTCCTGGGGCTGCCATAACAGATTGCCACAGACCTGATGACTTAAAACAATATACATTTATTCTCTTACAGTTGTTGAGACTAGAAACCTCTAAAGGTTTGAGGGGAGAATCTTCACCTTCTCCAGCTTCTGGAGGCTGCAGGTGGCCCTTGGCCAGGGGCTGCATGACTCCAGGCTCTGCCTCTCTTTATCTGGTCTTCTCCCCCTCGTGTCTGAGTCTCAAATCTCCTTCTGCCGTTCACATGTTACTGGACTTAGGGCCTGCACTAAATCCTGGATGATTTCATCTTGAGAGCCTTAGGTTAATTCCATCTGCAAAAAGCTTTTTTCCAAATAAGGTCACATTCAAGTTCCTGGACATACCTTTTTGAGGCCACCATCCCCCTCTCTACACCTCTGTTCAACCCAGAACTTCCCAAATGGATTATGGAACTGCCCCCCCGCCACACGTACTTTTTTAATGACTATTTGTTAATTTATCCAGGAGCCTTGTCATATATCCGGGAACCTTGGGAGCTGGTATCTGGATCTTCCTGGCCAGGCCCCACCCCCATGGTAGAGATGAAGTCAGTGAAGCCTGGGAGGGGCTGCTCCACGTCTAAGGGGGCCATCAGGCCACCTCCAGGCTAGGACTCGGAAGTCCTAAGAGCCAGACCACTGCAGCCCACCGTGATGCTAATTCCTGAAAGGTCATCTCACTCCTTGGCCCCAGATGAGCCTCCTGTGGCCTGTCTGACCCAATGGGCCCAAGGCCCCTTCACAATGGTCCTCTCTGAGGACAACACCAGTAGGGCCATCCACGCACCAGGACAGCTGCCGGCCAGGCCTCAAGGAGACCCAAGAAATAAATGATGAGGTTGTGGGGTGGGGCTGTGGGGCTCGGACCCTGGGGGCTGCAGATTGATGTGGTGACATCCAAAGCGACATAATGGGCCTTGTGTGCCAGCCAGGCAGGAGATAAAAGGCAAGGGACATAAATAACGCAGGAAATAAAGGGCGGAAAGCTGGCCCAAAGGAATAAATCCCTGCTCCTCGACAGGCTCAGTGTGGGAGTTGGGGCAGTGTTGGTGGGCAGGGGAGGTGTGCAGAGGGAGGGCAGCGTAGGGGGCTGCCAGCTGCCCCCTGGGGCCTCTGGTCACAGTCACCCCCACACACACCACACTCACAGAGGTAGTGGAGGAGGGCAAGTCCTGCCTGGATCATCAAGTCACACAATTGGTGGTCACCCTCTCGGCCTCCATTTCCTCCTTGGTAAAATGGGGTGAGGTATTAAGCCATGTTTCCTGAGAGGGGTCTGAGGGCCACCTAAATCAGCAGCACCCAGAAAGCTTGTTTAACATTCAGATTCCTGGGCCCCAGCACCGACCTATGATTTAGAGCCTCTGGGAGAGGGTCCAGGATCAGCACAGCTAACAAGCTTCCCATGTGTGAGACACACTGGGCCTTTGCATCATGTAGATTAGATAGACAGATGCATGGATGGATGTATGTATGCATGGATGGATAAATGGGTGGATGGATGAATGGATGGACGGATGGATAGATGGATGGATGATGGATGCTTGCCACTACTTATTAACTGTTTGCCATATACTAGGCTGGACGCGTTGCTTGTGTTCACCAGATTCAGTCTTTACTTTGTTGCTTCTACTTTGCAGAAGAAACCAATTCAAAGGGGTTCCATGACCCACCTAATGTGAATGCAGGGCCTGGCTCCTGGCCACCAGAGTGTACTGTCCCCATGATGAAGAGACACTATATATGTGTGCAGTGGTGATCTCCAGTCAACGAGCATTACAAGTTTGTTGTCCTTATGACCCCGACATCCATTAAAGTAGAATCTGCCCAAGAGCCCCATCCCCACCCCACAGGGCCCCTGCACTCTCTCTGTGCCCAACGGCCTGGGTGAGAGCAAGAGGACCCCCAAGACGTGGCAGAGCTCCTCTCTCGCCAGCCTGCCGGTGACAGGATACGGATGAGACTCGAGCATTCTGAACGCTTGCCCCAGATGGCCTCGTGGGCTGTCCTCACAACTCAGGTGACGTAGACACTGCAACTTCCCCTGATGCTCATGTGCCCCTCCTTTTCTTTTTAAATAGCCCCTAAACTTTTCACTTCTTCAATTCTCTAAGGACCCAAAACTCATGCCAACTCCACCGTTTTGCCCTCCTCTCTGGCACAGGCCCGCCTGCTTCCCAGAGGTCACAGGGAAGAGAGGGCAGAGGGTCTCTAAGGAAGGATTCCCAGGGGCCTGAGGATGGAAGGTGGCCTGAACCTGGCCTTCGGACTTGATCTTTCAAAAGATCTGAAGAGAAAGGCCCTGCTCATTGGGCCTGCTGCAGAGGGAAATGGAAACCAGATGTGTGGGCCTTAGGGGAAATCTACTCAAGACCAGGGGTGTTAGCACCTCATTCCCACTGTCCTCAGCCATGGCGTGGGGTCACCGGAGGGGAGCACAGCCTTCAGTGAGGAGGGGCCTCCCAGCTGCCTCTTTCACTCAGATGGGATGAAGGGAGACGAGAACGCCCCTGAGCTGTGGAAAGCTGCAGGACTTCTGGGAATTCTGGGCTGAACAGACAGACCAAAACAGGAGTTCTGCTGCTCAGGGCCAAGACGCGAGGCCCAAGGCATGAAATCGCTGGAACAAGATCACAGGCATCGCCATTTGGATAAGGTATGACCCGGTCCTTTATTCTTCCCCAGAGTTCCGCCATTGCCATTCCTCTGTGGCAAAACAGGCCCCTGGTGAAAATGCAGACACTCCCGGGAAGACTATGATGTTAAACCATCTCCAACCATTCCTCCCTGAGTGCAAGTTATTTGGTCATGGCCCGGAACTTTAAGGTGGGGGACAATTTTCCATAATCCAACCTGTGGTTCTCAATCCTGACTGCACATTCAAACCTCCTGGGGGAGCATTAAAAAAGAAAGAACGCAGGTGCCCCACCCCTGCACAGAGACGCGGATTCAATGACGGGGTGGGGCCCAGTGTATTTTAAAGCTCTCCAGGTGATTCCAGGGAGCAGCTCCACCCAGCCTCCTACACAATGACCCTTTTAGACTGGCGAAACCCTTAAGCCTCCCTACTCATGACCTCTGGACCAGCAGGGTGGGCAACACCTAGGAGCTTATTAGAACTGCAGCCCCTCAGGTCCCACCTTGGCCCTCCTAATCAGAATCTGAGCAAGACCTCCAGGTGATTTGCAGGCACATTAAAGTTTGGAAAGCGCTAACTAACAGGAAATGCAGGGCTTTGCTCCCACCTTATTCCTGCAGCCACCGAGCAGAGCAGATTTCATACCATCTCTCATCCAGCAGTACCCCCCCCCCACGCCTACCATCCCCCAAGTCCTTTTCAGCTACAGAAGCTGCCTGCCTAGGGTGGGAAGAGCAGAAGGTGTTTGTGTGGGGAGCCCTCTTTCTGCCCTGCCCCAGGAGGTCCAGAGACCTCTTTCCCCTTCTGAGAGAGCAGGCTGGTGATTTACTGTTTCAGACGCTGCAGAGCAGCGGCAGGGGCGCCAGGAGACAGGGCACGGGCTGGCAGCCAGCCTGACCAAACACACTAATGGCAGCCGCCGCCTGGGCCCTTGAGGAGCCACAAGCCTCAAAGATGCATTAACTCTTTGCAGAAAAAGATGGGCTGCTTTGTTTTTCTCCTTTAACAAGCAAGGCTTGTTCCAGGGACTGTGAGCATATGTTGCCAGGCCTGTTCTGACCCTGCCTGCACCTGCTGATTCTGTGCTCAAGACCCAAGCACCCCCTCAATGCGTCCCCACCCTCATGCTATCCATCCCCTTTCTCCACAACCCCATCGAATTCTGGAATTTCAGAAAAGGAAGCCTGGACCACAGCTGAGGCTGCAGGTAGATCAGTGATCATGTAGAGGAGCAGGGGTGGGTTAGAGAGTGAGATAGAGGCCCCAGGTCCTGAGTGGCCCTGGCCCACTGAGGTCCAGGTCATGGGCAAAGACAAAAAGAAGCCTTCCCTTCACTGTGAGCCACTCAAAACTGGGTCAAGCATGGCCGTGCAGGAAGGAAGGGCTGGGAGGTGAAGAAGGGACATTTTTAAAGAAGGTCAAGGAGTGAGGGATGTTTTCTCACCTCTGTCACTCCTGAAGGGGAAGGACCATCTCTTGTTCTCTCTGAAGCATCTTGCAGGGGACTGGGAACAGTATAGTGGTCAATGGAGAATGAGTAAAGAATACAGAAAAGATGATAGGGAAGATGGAGAATAAATGATCAGGACTTCTGATTCCAACACTGTGGCACAATAGATATTCTGAAAGGCCTTCTTGCTAAAGAACTCAATCCTGGATAAATTATAACACACATTTTAAAACACATTTCTGAGCTTACAGAATGTTAGGGAAATATTCAAAGGAGGTGGGGGGAAAAGTCACAAGAAGCTGAAACCCAAAGGTGATATTGACCTGAGGGTAAATACATTTATTGGCAACACCAAAGAGAGCCACCTGCAGGTTAGAGAAGCTGAAATTCATACTCCTAAACTAAGTCTGGGATCCTTGAAAGTGTCTACCAGGGTTCCAGGTCAAACATACCTCTCTGGCTCCCAGCCAAGTACAAATCCTCTCTGGAGTAAAGTTTTCCCAATGGAGACCCTTGTGACACCCAAAGATTAACAAAGTGTGAACTCACAATCAAAAATTACCAGATACACAAGGATATGAATCACCACAGATTTATATTCCAAATGTTGGGATCCTCAAATATAGAAAATTAAACAACTATTTTTAGACATTGGACAATATTTGACTCAGGACTGAATGAAGAGAAACAAATGAGATCAAACCTAATTCCAATTTTCTGCATGGAGGGAATTTCTGGAATGCAGAGCAGGGTGGGTGAACCCAAAGTCCAGTAGCCTCACTAAGTTGAAGAGATAGAAATTGGAGTTTGGGAAGCTCACTTCACTTATCATTCTAGTAATTTCTTTATAGATTTCTCAAGATTTTCTGTGTTCACAATTGTGTCACTTAAAAATAAAGATAGTTGTACTTCTTCTTTTCTAGCCTGGATGCTTTTATGTCTTCTTAACTTATTGCAGTGGCTAAGATCTCCAGTAAAATCTTGAATAGAGATAATGACAGGAGACATATTTTTCAATAAAAAAAATGCTAAAACAATTGGATAGCTGTATGAAAAACAAACAAACAGCTCTAGTGATTCCCAGCTTTGTGTGGACTCTGGGGATATTTATGTTAATAAGAATGGATAGATAGGTAGATATACAGATAGAAAGAGTTAGATAGATACATGTATACATGGGTTGGTATACATATGTATATTTCCTAGCTCTGTTCACTGAGAGAATCTAGAAGCAGTGACACTCAGTAGTAATAAGCACATTTCATGTCCAGATCTTGGTTTCTAAATACCATTGTCCAATAAAAGGAACCAGCCTCCTTGATGAAATGCCAGATTCTATATCTAGGGCAGGGAAAATACAGGATGAGCTTAAAGCATCTTGTGTCAGGAAGTAACAAAGTACTTTTTAAAAAAAATCAAAAGTTAAAGGACCCAAACTGAAAGAACTTCCAATGGCCAAACAATCTGAGCAATAAAACAAATCCCCATGAAGCCATTGTGATATAAACAAATGATTTAATAATAAATAAATGGTGGAAAAGAAAGAACTCTTTTCTATAGAAGAATTCTAATTAATAAAATGAAGGAAGACTAAGGGAAATAGAAAATGCTTATTTTCTATTACTACTAATAGACTATCACAGTAATAATTTCTGCAGGCAAGATCCACTGAGAGATGCTAAAATTAGTGTGCAAAATACAGGGAGAAACAGGATATTTGCATAGCCTCAAAGTATCCCCCCCCCGCCAAATACTTGTTAATTACTGTCAGTGTTTTAAACACATGCCCACAAATTCTTTCATACTCCTCTCTAGAAGGTAGCTTTACTTCCCCTCTCAGTGAGTGTGGGATGGATTTATGTCTCACTTATAACAAATAGCTAGGGGAAGGGAAAAATAGTAGCATTTAGAGTGGAGAAACCTGGCATATACCACCATAACCAAGTTAATCAAGGTTAACATCACTCGTAATAAGACATACTGATATCATGTACTCTACAGGATGCTACAGGAAAGGCATATGACCTCTGTGATACTCTTCCCCCAGATCTATTAACCCAGTCTAATCATGAGAAAACATCAGACAAATCCAAATTGAGGGGCATTTTACAAAATACCTGACTAATATTCCTTAAACTATCAAGACCATGAAGGACTAGAAAAGACTGAAGAAATGTCACAGATTAGGAGCCTAAGGAGACATGATAATTAAACACAATGTGGTATCATTAACTGAATCCTGAAACAGAAAAAGGACATCAGTGGAAAACTGAGAAAATCTGAATAACATCTATGGTTTAGTGAATGGTATTGTACTGATGTTAATGTCTTAATTTTGACAACTGTACCGTGGCTACGTGAGCTATTAACATTAGGAGAAGCTGGAGGAAGAATACAGGAAATTCTCTGTACTATCTTTGCAACTCCTCTTAAGTCAAAAAATTATTTCAAAATAAAAAGTTTTCATAAATTAGGTATAACTCTTTAAATACATATATAAATGAGGCATCAGCATGAGATTAATCATCAGGTGGCCCATTTCCAGGCAAAGGCAGATGATCACATACATTCCCAGTGTTCTCTGTCAGCTCCCAATATAACAGGGGAGAGTGGCTAGTGGGGGAGATATGCAGTAGCTAATACTTTATGACACTATGAAGGCTACTGTTACCTCACCCTTAAGCTAGAGTACCTTGTGGCATTTATTCTACTTATATAGGTATCTCCCCCCTTCTCAAAAGTTCGCTATACACCCTTTTGTTTTTAGGAAAGACCTACATTAGTACCTGGTTTCGCTAACCAAAAGAAATCTGAAGAGGATTTCTGCCTTTACAAAAAAAAAGGCAGAAAGTGAAAAAGTGTTCAGCGTTTGTCTTACAGCGAGCTGTGATAGAGACAATGTGCACCCAGAGCAGTGAGGGTGACACGGCCAAGCTCCTTCCCCAGAGCCACACTCAGCATCTCAGCATTGAGCCACCATAGCTTTGAACTGTCTGTGAGCAACTGCACAACTGTACTTTATCTCCATTTATTTTGCGCATCTTTGGCAAGATGTATTTTAAGGTGGTTGCTTCTTTACTTTACGTCATTTCCAATTACAAAAGATTTCATAGGAAAGCTCTACTTTCAAACAGTAGGGGAAACCTATATCTGAAATTGTCATTTTCAATCATTTGTTTTTCAGACTTTCAGATTTTTATATTGTTTTTCCAAATAGATTTTAAACTCCTCAATGCCTGGCAATTATGTTTTAATTTCAGTACCTTCTCCTATTTACTTAATTATTTTAAAATGTAGCTCTAGGTCCATACTTCTATACTAATAAAGAATATATAATCTTACATGTGTCATATATTTAAAATATCATTTTTATTTGCACTTTTCTATAGATTGAATTGTGTTCCCCTCCCCCAAATTCATGTTCAAGCCCTAAGCCCTAATGTGACTGTATTTGGAGATGGGGCTTTTAGAGAGTAATTAAGGTTAAATGAGGTCATAAGGATAAGGGCCCTAATCTGATAGTATAGGTGGCCTTATAAGAAGAGGAAGAGAGAGAGATGGATGGATGAAGGGAACTGCCCCAGACTGGAAATGAAGCAGATGCAAGAAGAGGTGGCCTGGTGTGAAGACTGTAATCTCTTTCCTGGCATTTCCTTTACTGTGCCTCCATCTGGACTTCCAGCAACAGCAATTCAGTCCATGACCATCTTCAAGCATTCCCAGAGGCCCTCTGAGCCTCCATTTCCTCATGGATAAAATGGGTTAGCAAAAGACGCTACCATTGGAGGTCCAACAAAGGAAGATCTGGTGTCCTCAGAGGGGAGAGTGTACACATACATGACCTCATGCAGAGGCCCAGCCCCATCTTTCTTTCTCTACATTTCTTGGGCAGCTGGAGCAGTGGGCAACCCAATCCATGTGGCTGAAAGGACAGATACCCCCAGGAGAGTCTTCCCGACAGCGTTTTCTTCTGGGGGGATTCCCTCTCAGAGACTGTTTCTCATCTCTGCCAAAAAGGAAGCCAGCCAGTGGAATGGTAAATGGCCTTTCTTTCAGGGAAAAGGGGAATGTGGGAGTGGTGGGAACTCTCTGGTGCAGGGATGTTTCCCTGGGAAGCTGGCAGCAGGTTGAGGGTGGTGGGGGTGGAACCTTGGCTGCTGGGGTGTCTTACAGCTTCCCAGCTTGGAGTCTACCCTTCCGTCATCTCATCCAACTTTTCTGAAGGGTTTGAGATTTTTAAAAATATAAATCTTTTTTTTTCTGACATCTCATTGTTTTAGGAAATTTTTTGGTACACAGAATGCATAGGACATACATTTACCATTAGTAACATCGAGTACGTTCGTGATGTTGAGCAGCCACCACCTCTGTCTGGTTCTGGTCTCTTTTAAGCATTATTAAAGAGGTGTGGGGAAAGTATAAGGAAAGAAGTAAAAATAATCTAAAATTCCACTCCCTGGGGATAACCATGATTAACACACTAAGGTGATAGTTCCCAAACGGTGCACCAAGGCGTCAGGGCACAATAAGAGATCCACAAAGACACTGCAGATATTTTAAGTTTTGAGGGAAGCACAGTGCCCTCTGTCGGGTACTCAGCAAACTGCTAGCTCTAGTGGTCCACAGTTTGGACACGAGATTATGCGACATTCCTTTCAACTATGTCATATCTTTGTGAAGTTCATGTTTTGGTGGTTGCTGTGATAAAAAGCAAATACCATGTGAAAATCACTGTGGTGCAGGAAATAAGGTGGTGGTGTCTAATGTGGTTCCAAGGTTTGAGAAGGTATGCAGTGCCCAATACACATCTCATTAGTAAATGACTGTGGTTATTTAAGAACGAAATATAATTTTTTTCTTTTTTTCTTTCAATTGTTATGTATTTTTTTTAGATTATGACACAATAGGCTTTGAGTTATCTAGACCTAACTACTTAATCAAAGGACCTCTCTGGTATTTCTTTTGGCCCAAGGGCACAATAGAAAATTATTGACGCTAAGGGTGCTATGAACAGAGAAAGTTTGGGAACCTCTGTTCTAGGGCGTCTGCTTCTGGCATTTTGGTGTATATAAACAAATGTGTATATCTTCCTCATAACTGAGCTTATATGCATATGCAGTAAAATGGGTGCTATGAACCATCATATTATAGTTGAAGAAGCTGAGCTCCAAAGGGGAAGCAGTCACACAGCTAGCCAGGCCCCTCTTTGTCACACACCACTGCTTCCCTCCCTGAGACCTCCAAGACGGTGGACCTTGATGATTCTAACCAGCACCAGATTCACCAATGAACATTTGTAGGGCCTTGAGCTGCTGGCATGGTGTGGGCCCTGCTTTACTGATAAATCAAAAATGCCCTAACCGTACCTCATTACCCACTTTGCTAATTCCTAAAAACTCACCTACACTTTGACATAAGATTCTCATAAACAGCAGGAAAGGAAACCCATTGAGCTATTATCAACCACTGGTATCTCCACATGAATGAGCTTATTAGAGCCCTTCCTGAGAGAAGTTTTGATAAGAAAAATCAGAAAGAGGTCTCTGAGAGAAGTGGGTAAGGTGAGTGTCTCAGATGAGGTTCCCTGGAAACAGTGATTCAGAGAGCTGTATGCAGAAAATATTTAGGGGAGTGTTTGCAGGAGATACAAGGAACTCAGGAAGGCAGGACTGGGCAAGGGAAGGGCTGGCCTGCAACGTGGTAACTGAGGCCCCAGCTGTCCTATGGGGCAGTGTAGAGCTGAAATGGCCCTTCAGGGTTGTCTCAAATTGAGGCAAGTGGCCTGGGCCTTTGTACACCAGCATTAGCCAGTCACTGTCTGTGGGTCACCACTGGAAAGAGGTATGACCTGGAGTGAGGCAGCTCCCTACAGACCAGAAAGGTCAGTGAGGGATGCAGCTGTGAACCATCAGCAGCTAAGTCCCAACAGATGGATAGTAAAGAAAAAGTTAGTTAGAACTGTGCAAAGTACCCTGATGGAGAAGTCTAAAGAGCTTGAATGTGTGTAATAAGTGGGAAGAGCAAATATCTTAACCTAATCTGGAAAGGTGTGCAGGGGTAGGGGTTGGCGGGCAGGAGTGTATGCACAACTTCAAAACAGACTTCCCTGGAAGAATGACATTCAGACTGAGGCCTTCAGCATGAGGAGGAGTTGCACAGGTAGAGCTGGGGAAAGCAATAGTGGATAGCATGTGCAAAGGTCCTGAGGCAGACGGAGCAGCCTTTAGCTGAGGTTGGGGCATGAGGGGCCATCACAAATTGAGGCTGGTGTGCAGCCTGGGTCAAACAGGGCAGGGTGAAGGGAGGATTGGGGACCTCATCCTCAATGGAAGCCACAACCAGGAAGGTAAATAACATGATCAGATGTCTTACTTCCTCTCTGGGATCCTTTCTTCCCCCTCAGGCGCCCTTTCTGATGATTAGTTTAACCATGTGACCTGGATATAAATGTGGTCTATCCTAAATTCTCCCTGAGCCTCTCCAGAGATTTGCCAGCTCCAGACAACCTCAGGGTCTCTGTGGCAGCCAGCAGCCTCTCTCCTGCAACTGTTGGAGGCCCTGGATGCCCTATGTCTAGGGTCCTCAGAGAGGAGGGCAGGGCCTGAAAAGAAACGGCCGTCCTTGTTCTCCTCTCAACACCCCTTCCTGCCTAGAGCAGATGGAGCTGCCCCTCTAAAAAGAGCCTCATAGGGGAAGAGGGGAGGGAAGTGAACAATCCCTGAGCTCTCCCAAAGGAAACGTGGTGGAACGAATTAGCAGAGCTCAAAGGTCCCATCTGGGAAACCATTCAGGGTTTCCAGGATCTGACCTGATGGTAACTCTGAGGGCACGCAAGCAATTAAGGAAACACCAGCGGCAAGTCCTCCATCTGACATCTCTCTGCCTCCGTGGGAACTTCTCCTGGAAGCCGGGCCAGGGGCCTGAAATGAATCTGTTCATACTCCAGCGTCTGCATGTCCACAGAGATGACCGGTTCCCCCGTGCAAAACGACAGCATCCACCACAATCCAACCAGTATTTCTTAAAACATTCCCAACAGTTTAATTAAATCTACTGATTGCTCTGATGGTGCCTTCTTCTGACTCATTAGGATGATGCCATTTAATCACTCCTTTCACCAAGGCAACCATTTAAGTCAGCTAACGCACGGTACAGTCCTCAACAAATGGTCAGCCGAAACAGGGTGGCCTAGTGCATGACATTTACATTTGCCAGGCACAGACATTTACCCTTTTGAGCCTCACAACAATTCTGTGAGGCAGATAACATTATTGTTCCCATTGTACAGATGAGGAAACTGAGGCACAGAGCCGTTAACTAACTCTCTTGGGGCCACAGTTGGTGAGTGGCAGATCTGAGATCTGAATGAGTTTTTAACCCAGGCCCAAAGATACCTTTGGGGGTCAGTGGAACCCTCTCAGGGCAGTAGGGTGGTCACTTCCAACTCGTCCCATCAGATCAGAGGATCTGTTTCATTGGTTTTCTCTCTAGCATAAATATTTTTTAAATAAAAGGTTACAAGGCTTCAAATAAATTTGCAAATCACTGACAAGAGAGCCTTGTCTGAAGGGGCAAGAGAAACTGCCCTTTCTTCTTGTAAATTCTAACTTAAAGGTCTACATTAGAGCCCAGAAATCAGTACTTAATAAAAATATCAGGTGATTCTCATCTTTGGACAAATATGAAAAAAAAAAAGAGAGAGAGGGAAGTGTCTTTGGGTTCTAGCTCCTCCTTGTCCTCAGTGGGCCTAGAACAAGCCCTGAGCCTCACTTTTTCACCTGTAAAATGGGCACAATTCCTGCCCTGCCTCTTCCTAGAGCTGTGGTGAGATGCAATGAAATCAGTGCTGTGCTATACAAGGTAGGGACAGTCATAGCATCAGCAGTGATGTGTCTGTTCCAAGCCTCAGCTGTGGGCTGGATCTGCTCCTGAGCTTGTGATGAGGGCAAAACAAAAAGGCATATGGAAAGGGAAGCCCTGGGCTGCATTTCTGGAGAATCCACACATTGAGATGATGGAGAGCACACTTGCTGGAGCAGAAGGTTTTGACAAAAGCATGCATAGACCCTTGGCTAAACACCAACATTGTAGCTAATATGTTTAAACACACCTGTATCCCCCAACGCAGGGCACTTCAAGGAAGGGAAGGGGATCTGCCAAGAGGGAAGGACCTGCAGAGCATGGGCTTGGGAGTCACAAAGGCACCGGTTTGCCTCTGAACTCTGCCATGTACCTTGGGCAAGTGGCCCCGTGCCTCTGTGGCTCAGTTTCCTCATCTGTAAAATGGGAGGAATTACAGTGTGTGCCTCATGGAGCTAATTGTGAGGGATAGGATGTCTCTGGAAAGACATCCTAGAGAAGACACCAGTGAGCAGGGACCAGATGCTGGAAGACAGAAGGAGAGCTGAGGGGATTCAAACTTGCCTACTGTGAGTGCTTGGGACATTTGGATATGGACTGAAAGAGTTTCTGGTGCTTTGAGAGGGAATTTGGGCTGGACAGGGGCAGGCAGTGGGAAGCCAGACTAGGTGCACTGTACCACTCCCAACACTCCTCAAAGATCTCAGGCCTCTGGGGCTGCCTGGGGCCACAACTGGTCCTTCTTCAGCCCCAGACTTTCAAACAGCACCCCTAAAGGAGAAACAAAACAAGTTCCCATTCTCTCCCAGTGCATAGCAGTTGCTTTAATGACTGAAGAGAGGGCAAGAAGAAGGCGGAAGACGAACAAGAGAGTGGGATGAGGGCACCTGAGCTCCTCTGTTCTGGACCCCTCCCCTGCACCAATGTTCCAGAATGTTTCACAGCTCATGCTCCCATTACGCTCTTGAAATTGCCCTGCAACCTCATATATGTCTCCTGAGACAGCACACTGTCCCAGCACCCCACATGGATTCAGAGAAGCGACAGAAGGTGTGGGCAAGGGCAGGACCAGAAGGCTATTAGATACCCATCTCCGAGGAGGATGGTCCCTCTCTCTGACCACACTTGTTCTGGAGGAGAAGGGAATTTCTGGCTTGGCTGAGTGTTCTCGCCCACTTTCTCCTTTTGCCCCCAAATATGCTGCTGGGGAAGTTCCAGGGGCCGTGGAGCCCTGGGTTCCAGCCCCAGCTCAGCAACCAGCTCAGCGGCCCTGCCCCTCTCTGAATCTCCATGTGGAAAATGAGACGGCCAGGGTGAAGATCCGAGGCCCTTCCAGGGCTGAGATTCTAAATCACCACCTGCTGCAGCCAGATGTCATCACTGAAAGGAGACAGGGAGCCTGCTTTGATCTTCCAAGGGGGGAGGATGGGCTCCCAGAGCTAGGCCAAGGGTGTGGCTGCTGGGGCCAGGAGGACAGGCTGGTAGGGGGACTGTTCAAATGGGAGAATTCCAAGTGCTCAACACCCCAGACATTCAGGCCAGCTCCTAGGCACGGTCTGTGACAGGATGGAGGGGGATAAGAGCTACCAATGCCCAGGACATGGTTCTGCCAGGAGCTCAGAAGCAGATCAGCTTTTCCCCTGTGTCTGGACAAGCCTCTGGGCTGGACTTGGTGGGGGTGCTCGGCAGGGGTGCAGGAGCAGGCAAAGAGCCTGGGTGGGCATGTGCTTGTGGATTTCCCGGGCACCTAAAAGTGCTGGGTATCCAGAGAGGTCATGTATGCACACACGCGCGTGTGCGCGTGCACCTATGTACGTGTCTTCAGGTTTCACAGCCAATATAAATCTTTCCAGGGAAGAAGGCAGAGCCAGAGTCAAGATGGGTTCCAACTAAGGCAAAGGTTCAGCCAGGACCTCCAGGACTGCCAGGCTGGCTGCTTATTTATCAAATACTTCAACAGCAGGGTAAATAGCAGCAGTCTCAAGCTCCTAGAGTATCTCCCACTCCCACCCCAACCTCATACTCCAGTCCCAGGACTCAAAACTTCTGCACAGACCTGCAACCAAAGGGTGAGCACCAGGCTCACCTGGTGATGGAGGTGCAGGGATGAAGGTGGGAACCTGTCCATGCCACGTCTGGCATCCCCGCCATTGATCAGCCCATAATGGGAGCATGGATTAGCCTCCCCCCTCCCCCCTTGGCTCCCCTCCCATCTCAGCTGTCCCGTTCTTTGCTTTCATCACATCCCTCTTAGCTTCAGAAAGAATTCTGAGTTCAGAAGAGAGGGCTCAGATCACTGCGTGTTCCCTCCTTGAGTCTTGGGGTCCCAATGCCATGGCCAGACACTCAGAAACTGCTCCAGAGGGAGCAGCTGGGCTGAGGGGGCAGACAGAGCTGTCTCCCACACTCAGGCCACCTGCCCCCCTCCACACCCCTCACCCAACAGCCGAGGAACTCCATCCCTCCTCCAGCCAGCCTTCTGATGAGTATTCCACACCAGCTCAGCCCCCAAAAGCAGCAAGGCAGCCCCTCCCTGTGGCTGTTTGCTGACAACCAGGAAAGAGTTTTAATCTCAGAAACAGTCAAGGTGGGGAAGAGGAATAAGGGGCGGCCGGAGGGCCATATGGAACCTGTTTGAGAAGCTGGGTCAGAGCCCAGCTACACCTCCATGCGCTGGGGCGCCAGGCCAGCTCTTGGCTTTGCCTGCTCAGCTCCAGCCAGAGAGGGGAAGAAGCGTGGGAGAACAGACAGGCCGGCCATGAGGGGACAAGGCATGCTACGTGTGTTCATGGGGCTGTGTCCTTGAGGTGAAGACACCCTGGATGGCTGCCCTAGTGGCTGGATGGGGGGCTGGCTTTGAAGGACTGACAGCTTGAACGTCTGCTAAGTACACAAGGGTCGACAGAGTGACATTTCGGATCTCCTCAAGGCAGTCACAGAGGCTTGTCTGGGAACACCACTCCTGCTCAGCTCACCATTTCCTTGGCACGGCTCCCGGTGGAGAAGCTTCCAGAAACCCCTGACAGTACCATTTCGTCTCCACTTTGGCTACCCTGCCTGCGCACACAGCCAGTCCTCTCTGTCTCTCGGCTTACCCATCACAAACACAGTCCCACGACCGGATATCAGACCCACACGATGCCAAGTGGTCAGGCGGACACTGTGGTCGGTCTGACTAAGGACGTGACTGCACTGCTTGGACCTCAGCCTCACCACTCTGATCCAGACTGATCCAGGTTTTGGGTTGACCTTGCTGGATTTTGAACCAACCTCACCAAATTTCTAGCTCACCACCGAGGTACACATGAAGCCTGCCTGAACTTCTGTCTAGACTCCCAGGACTTCAAGAGGAACCGACCAAGCTTCCGATTGATTTTGCAGAAGTTATGATGAAACCGGCCTGAAAGTAGTGTGGCCTGAGCTTCCCCAGTTTTCAGTGCACCTGACTGGATTTCCAAGTTTCCTGAACTTTCAGTGCACCTGACTGGATTTCTGACTGGTTTGACTGAAAAGTTTTGACTGATTTGACTGATAATTATTTTAAAAGCTAAACTTCTTGAATGTTGGACTCAGCTCATGGGATTCTTTTACCCTAAACTGACCGGATGACAGAGTACCCTCAGAACCAGGCCAAATAACAGGAAATTGTGTGGGGAGCCAGTTGAGTGGCCCACAGTCCACTCCCACCCACCTCACACCCAAGTCTCACTCAGAGCTTGCCCATCTCACCTGCAGAGGGGATGAGGCAAGAGGTGCCCAGTGGTCCGTTGTCCCACTCGACTCTTCTAACATTCTAGCACCTGTTTCTTTACTGATGCTTCCATCAGCTGTCCCCTGCTTTCTCCTTGTTTCCAGCATCACCCAGCTCTCAGAACTGGGCACCACCAGTTCTAGGAAATGATGCTCTAGAGTCAGTCTGCTCTGAGCCCCCATGTCTGGCTAGGAAGTCTCATAAAACAGAGCTCAAAAGCCAGGGCTCTGGGCCAGCCTGCCTGGGCTTGGGGCACAGCTCCGCTGGTTCTAGCCGTGTCACCCTGGGGCGTGTTAATAAACTCTTCTGAACTTTGTTTTCTTCACCTCCTAAGTGGGTGTGATTCTCTTGCTTATCTCTCGGGTCTGTCTGGAGGGTGAGCAAGAATACTAATGATAGCTAGGGCTTTTTGAGCATTTCCTCTGAGCCAGCTCTGTTCCAGGGCTGCAGACGGCTTTAGGATCCTCTCTGAATCCTCGCCAAAGCTCACTAGTCTGGTAAGTGGCAGAGCCAGCACAGTCCAAGCCCGCAGAGGCCCTGCCCTCAACCGCTCTGCCGTCCTGCCTCTTGGGCTTGCCTTGCACTGACAGAATCCGGTGAACGTCAGCTAGCACTATCTTCCTCATCCCCATAATTATAACACTATTATCAGTGGAGAATTGGGCTGTTCTTTGGGTCCCATTTTGGTCAGTCATTTGTTATTTGATGGTGTGACTTCATATTCTTTGGGGAGTGCTGAATAGCAAGAATCCTCCCAGCTACCCCCCACCCAGACCCCAACACCAAGCGAGCCATGGATATTTTCAAACCCTCAGGCATGTCACAGCCACAGGGCTAGTTCTGTTTTTTAAGATCTTTGTCCATCTACTCACATCTGGTCTGATTTTACCATGAGAACTTCCTGAGTTTCTTTTCTGGCACTGTAATAGGAACCAGATTTGCAAAGCGTCCCCCAGTCCATATTGTGTGTTGGTAATTGCCAGGCTGTGGGCTATGAGGTGTGGACAGTGACAGCAGAGAAACTGGACCCTGTTCCTGACCCGGAGCAATGCCCGTGGCAGCACTGGTCTTCTTGTCTCCCCAGGGTGGCAGGCACTTGGGAAGTCGTACAAACAATTATATTCACTCCTCACTCGAAGGGAAGTTCTTCTTTAACAGGGAGGGTGGGTGAGAGGCGCTGGGGGCTGTCTTCAGCAGTCTCAGGCTTACATCCCTGTGTGCCTCTATTGTGTTCTGTCCAGACACAGGACTCTCCTCCCCTTCACTCCCACTCTGCCTTGCCTTTGCATATGCTGTTTTCTGCCCAGTATATCTTCCTCCTCCTTTATATACCTCTTCAGCATTTATTGAACATCTTCTATATGTTCAACATGATTCAGGAGCTAGAGGCACAAAGATACAATCCTGGTACTCTGTAGCTCACAATGGCAGAGACAAAGTACCAAGGGATCAAGGGCCTGGACATCTAGGCCAAGCAGGGCAGGACAGGGGAGAGAAGCAGGGAAGACCTCCCTCCTGTGGGAGGGAGCATCTAACTAGACCCTGTCTTGCCTACTCATCCTTCAACACCAGTTCAAGTAGCACCACTTGTCTGAAGGGCGTCCAGATCCCCACCAGCAGAATAAATGTCTTTCTCTCCAAAACTCCCTTGGCTTTGCGCAGGGAGAGATAGCACTGACTATCACACAGTTTAAGCCAATTTTCTCCATCCTGCTCTGGACCACAAACTCCCTGAAGACAGAACTGGATTTGCTTCTGCATGGCCAGGGCCCTGTTGAAGTTTAAGAAGTGTTGTTCTGGAGGGTTGAGGGTGGGAAGGGATAGACTGGGATTTCAAAATTGTAGAATAGATAAACAAGATTACACTGTATAGCACAGGGAAATATACACAAAATGTTATGATAACTCACAGAGAAAAAAATGTGACAATGAGTGTATATGTCCATGAATGACTGAAAAATTGTGCTGAACACTGGAATTTGACACAACATTGTAAAATGATTATAAATCAATAAAAAATGTTAAAAAAAAAAAAAGAAGTGTTGTTCTGAGTAAGTCTATGTGTGTACATGTACTGCATCCACAGTGCATGCATGTGTGTGTGCGACCACACATCTGTGGGTGGGGAATGGTAGGCTTGGGGGTGGGGGTAATTCTTGGGGCTCATTCTTGAACGTATCTGCTTCGGTAAGATATCTCGGCAACTCTCCATGACTCCCTCCTCTCCAGGTGGACAAGAAAGATAGTGAGCTCCCTGCCTGGTGTTTGGAACTTGAAAGGCTGATCCCAGCGGAGACTGAGGTGGGTAGGACTGGGAGACACTGATGCACCAACCTCTTTGGCCAGCAGCCAGGCCTTGGGGAGCACACCAAGAGACGCCTGGCCCACCTTAGCCAGAGGGGCCCTCCTCGACTTCCTACCTCCCTACTCCTAGTAAATTCCTTCATTCTTGAAAAAGCCCTCCACTGCTCCAACCTACAGTGGGGGCTTGGTGGGAGGGTCCCCAGGGGCCTTAGTGTCCTGACCACTGAACATTCTGGATAGAGACTAGGGTTGAATCATAGGTTAATTCCTATCTAGAAACTCATACGCTCGCGGGGCCCTTCCTGCCCTGGGGAGGGGTCAGTTGTATGAGTGGTCTAGTCTGAGCTGGGCCCCAACCTGAGAGCCTAACAAGGTAGGGAGACATTTCCCCAGGGACAGAAATCCCACGTGCTTCCCAAAGTGCCCCACTGCCTGGGTATGACGGTAACAGTGCTTGCATCTGGGTGGGCCTTTGTAGTTTCCAAGGAAATGCCCATACATTGTCCATTCAATTAACATTTGTTGAACCTTTACTTTGTGCCTGGCATCGTGCCTTGCTAATCAAATAATAACATGAACAGGTGCTGTGTTCAGCCCTTCACCTGCATCACTGTGTGGTCCTCAAAATGACCCCTTTGTAAAGATGAAGACAATGAGACTCAGCTTATCTATCTCCCAGGGACACACAGTGCTAAGTAGTAGAATCAGGTTTGGATTCACCTCTCTCAGGTGACTCGGACACCCCTACTCCCACACTTCCCCATCTCTAGCCCTTTCACCTTCCCCTAATAAAGCTGAGAAAGCTGGAGTAGGTATTAATGTCCCATCTTAAAGATGAGAAAACTGACCCTTGGTGGGTTTAGGAGACTTTCCAGAGATCTCACAGAAGGTTGGGTGGGAGTGCTAACCTGGCTCCAACATCCACACTGCCTGCAGAACACTTACTCCAACGCTGCCCCCACATCCAAGCCCACTCTGCCTGATTTTGCCCGCACCCAGTCTCCCTCCCAGACCCCACTGCACAGGATGCCGTGACAGGTAGGACACAGGCTGCGAGGAATGAGGATGTTGCCCACCATGCCTGGCTTGTGAGGCATCAGCACCGGTGGCCCCCAATAACTGCTGGCCCTGAGAACTCCTCTCCCCTGGGCTCCCTCCCCTGGGAATGACCAGCATTCCTCGTTGGCTGAGGCACAGGAACATTCTTCCTGAAAGTTCTTGCCTAATCCCCTCCCACCCAACCAAGGGCTTTGGGCTCCATGACAAGGTAAATAATTGCCCAAATATCCTCAGATTAGATCTATTTTCTACTTTCAGACTGACCAACACCAACCGGCCTGTTTCTCATCCATTGCTTCCCACTAAAATGCTCCTGTCTCTCACTCAGAGCTAACGACTCTCCCAGTGTTTTGAAATCTGCTCAGGGGGGTTAAACTCTCCCTGAGAGTGGGATGCCAAGTTCCTGGAAGCAAACACAAGGCAGGGTTTCCAAACCCCTAAATTCCACCACCAAACTGTAAGGTAAGGTGAGTCCCAGGGAACACCCAAGTCCATGGGTCCTTGTCCCTTGTTCACTGGGAGTCCTATTGTCCAGGTTAGCCCCATAGAGGTCACCTTCTCTTGGCGCTTACAAATTTGGAAACACTGATTTTTCAGAAACTTGATGAGCACAGAAGAAATACAGTTGCAGTAAGAAAACCTGACTTCAAGCCCCAGCTCTGGCCACTCATTGTGTGGCTTTGGGCAAGTTTTGTTTTTTCTTTTCCAATTTGTGACTATAATTATTTTGATTAGTTCATGGGTCACATAAGGCTTTATCAAGCAAACAGCCACTAATCAAATGGGCTCTGGGCATTTATTTACCCATGGTTTTAATGAGAGGGCAAGACTTTGACTCTGAATATAATTCTAGCTTTGGAAATGGTCACATTCTTCAACACAACCAATCTAGGAAAATCATTCTGATGAGAAAGTTTTTGTTTTCAAGGCGCTATTCTATCATTCCATCTACCGTCACATTATCTCTGACAACACATGGAATTAATTATCCGTGTGCTACTTAGGAAGAATAAGATGAAGAGAAGAGATCTGACATTTATGGAGCAGTTACTATATGCCAGACCCCCTTCTAAGTGTGTTCTCTATGTACTAACACATGTAATCCTCCAACCAGCCTGTAAGACAGGTGTTATGGTTACGCCCCCTCCATTTTAAAGATGAGAAACGTGAGGCGCAGAGAAGTAACACAACGTGCCAAGTTCGTGTGGGTGAAAAACAGCAGGCCAGGCTTTGAAGCTGGGCGGCTGTCTCCAGAGCACTAGCGTTTAATGACCGTGCCACACGGTCGCAGTGAGATGAAAGAGGCCCAGGCCAAAGGGAAGATGGGGCTTGTCCATAAATTATTCTAATGCAAGTTGGGAAGTAATAAGTGACCAGAAAGAAACAGATAATGCCCCCTGGGAGTTCAGACAAGGGGACCATGGCTTCCAGCTGGAACGAGAGGGAAGCTTTATGAAGGAGGTGACATTTTAGCTGAGCCTTGAAGGACAGGTAAGATTTAGAGCTGTGGCGATTTGGGGAGAGGGAACAGCAGGGTTCAAGTTTAGGGAGAGTAGCTGGCTCTGCCAGGGAGAAAGAGACAACCAGGGAAGAGGCATATCAGAGAAGAGAACACCAGCCAGGTTGTGAGCGTTGCACACGGCCCTCTCACTGAATGCAGACAAAGAGAGGCAAAGGTGTTGGGATGGGAGACATGTATGCAGACAACAGAAGCAGGGAGGCAGGGAGCCTGGAAGCAGGAACAGGGTGTACACTTGGGGTACTGACGGGGCTCAATCCATGGGTGAATAAGCCCATTGCTCATGGAGGGGTAGGTGGGACCTATGAGGGATGAAAAGGCCCCCAGGGATGTGCAGCAGCAGGAAGCCTCTACCACCATTAGCTAGGCCTGTTGGACGAGGGCAAGAAACAGCATCACTGGCCCCAGTGAGAGCCAGCAGCGCAGACCTCAGGGATGCAATCCCAGCCAGAAACATGGCCCCGAGCAGGACTGGGAGCAAGAAGAACCCACCCTCAGATCTCCTCCTGGGGCTTTCCGTGAGCAGAAGCCAGAGCTGATGGCAAGACAGTCTCATGAAGAAGGCTGCAGGGGTCAGCTTCTGGGACATGGAGCAGAGCAGAAAAGGATGGAGAGGATGGGAGGGGAGAGACCAAGAGAGAAGACTCACAGCCCAGATCAAATTTAGAAGATGTTGTCATGGTTTGGGAAAGAGTCACTGAGAGGCTGAACCAGGGCAGTTGCAGAGGAAAAGGAGGTGCTGGGGACACATGTATGGGAGCTTAAGGAAGTAAGACTGGGAGAATTTGGCAAGCAGTTGTCTGCAAGGCAAAGAGCTTAAGTACTTGTTAAGAGCCAGGTGTATGTACATGCATATATATGTACACCCTTCTATATGAATAGGAAAAAAATGATGATCTGTTCTGGCATTTTATTAATGAAAAACTTGAAATCAACCCATGATGATGAATGAGTCACCAGACAGGTTATCATGGAAGGGCCAGGACAGCAAGCTTTCCTCCGCATTGTGTTCACAATCTCCTGGCACGTATTCCTGCCCATGGGGTCCTTGGTGAGTTACCATCCCTATTCTACAGAGGAGGGACCTGAGGCCCAGGGAATTTCAGTGGTTTGGGGAAGATCACAAAGCATAATGGTCACAGAGCTGAAACTAGAAGCTGCCACAGTCTCCTCGACCATCCAGCTGGTGTGTCATAGGAGTCCACCCAGTCCAGCCCAGACTAGGGAATCAGGGCACTTACTGCCATCACCCTCTGCCTGCCATGGGCCTCGTCCCCTCCACATCCACCCTCTCTTTAGCCAGCTCCTTTGCAGCCAGGGCATCAAGATGAATTCATCTTTGCCTTGGAAAAGATGTGGGAACTAATCAAAGATGATGCCTGGCCGGGCATGCCCTGGATGAACTCCCCGCTCTGGGTTTCCACAGCACAGTTTCAACTCAACAGGTAACCAGGCTAGTGGAGTGCAATGATGGATTGTGAAAGAAATGATACCACTCAAACCTCGTAAAGCAGCTTCATTATCCTGTGGCAGATTTTTGGCAATTCCTCAAGTCTGGCTCATTTTATGTCTAATTACATATCGCAGTGCATAGCCCCTGTATGTTATGTTTCACATAATAAATACATGGAAAGTTGTTCTTTTCCCATTAGCCCCTGCCCAGCAATGAACCAATTTCTGGTGAGTGCTTATGCAATAAAGAAGAAGTTGTTTCAAACACCATGGCACTTCATAACTGAACTTTATAGGCTCCCGCCACTCTGATTCAGGGGGCTTGAGAGAGGGACCTGGGTTTTCCGCCAGCTGTTTCTGCTCTGGAAGCAAAGGCCGTTTGTCAGGAGCAATGTCCTGGGATGGCTGGAAACCCAGCCAGCACCTTAGTCCGAGGAGACAAAGGACTGTCGGGCTACTGGAGGGCGACCTGCTGACTTCTGGAGGCAAGGCCTGGCTGCAAAGGCTTTCCTGTAGCTGTGGTGTTATGAGAAATGCCAGGGTCTCGTGAGTACTGATCAGTCGTGGAGCACCTCATCTAACAATCAATCGACATACATTTATTAAGCACCTGCTACAATCTCAGGTCTGTTCTAGATGCTGAGTTGCAGAGGGAAGGGGTAGCATGTGGGGAGGAGAACACCAGAGAGTAGAGATATGGTTGTGAGAGTAGGATTTGGAATTGGAAGGCTTGGATTGAAGGCCAGGCTCTACTGCTTACCAGCTGTGGGATGTTTGACAAGTCACTGAAAACCTCTCTGAACCTGTTTACACATTCATTAGGTGGGGATGCCAAGCTATGGCCTCATGGGGCCATCATGAGAATTAAATGAGATTATGCAAGTCGAGGGGCTCCCTGTGTCTTTGGCCCAGAGTGAGTGCCCCGAGACTGATCATTATGGCTATCCATAATTATTATCATTATTCTCATATCGTCTACCATGGGGCTGGGTGGTGGTGGGTTGCAAACACAAAAGAAGAAGACTTGACTCTGAAATTCACAATCCTGGATTTGAAGCCCAACTCACAATGGGCTCAGGAAGAGAGCCCTGTGGCACACAGGCAACAGTGGGGAGACAATTTGGTTGTGGGCTGGAACCAACTTGTCCTCATGGAACTAACATTCAGCGGGTCACGGGCTGGGCTGCTGTGGGCTAGAGTCCATAAGGACAGCAAGATCTGGGGAAAGGATAAAAGGGGAGCATGGCCAAAAGTAGGAAGAGCACAATGTTCTATGAGAGCTAAAACCCATGATCATCAATGCCTCAAATGCGTACTGAGCATCTACTGCTACTTAGTAAGTGCCAGGTGGCCTTCCAGGCACAGGAACACAAACTTCTGGTGGGGTCACGCCCCATACCCAGGAAACTGCAGTACAGGGACCTCCGTGTCACGTACAGCCCCACAGTGCAGAGAGGCAGGATGGGTCAGGGTCAGGGTCAGGGAAAGGGTACAGGGGTAGCAACCTTTAACCTGGCCCACTTGACTGGTGATGAGAATGTGCAGCAGGGGCAGAAGGCTGAGCAATATTCCAAACTAAATGGCCATCACAACTTTGGATCCAATAGCCCTGATGTCACACCTAAGATCATGAACCACTGAATGTTAGTTCCAGGAGGGTAAGAACTTTGCTGTGCTGGGACACTAGCTGGCACATCATAGATGCTCAAAAAATATGTATTGAATGGAGGAATTAATGGTAACTGAATCACATCTTGGTCAGTGACATCTGTTTGCACTTCCAGGTCCACTCTCCTGTCTCCACCTTGCTCTCTGCCCAGGAGACTAATGGGCAGGAATCACCTCAGTGGGCTCCCCTGGCCTCTGGCTGTGCTAGGGTTTGGCCAGTGGGGAGCCCCAGTAGGAAAGTGGAGGAAGGGAGGACAGTGGTATCCATGTACCTGGCCACTTCACTACAGAATCTCCTCTGCTGGCTGGGGCTCCTTCCTTACATATAACATGATCTCTCCTGGGTGTGGGCAACTGCTCCCTCTTATAAGCAAGGCTAGGGATAGTAACCCAGGTTCCACCCATTGTGGTTCCCCTTCACCTTGGCCACACCTCCATAAATACCTCTTTGTAAATTAAACCTCCTTGAACTCTCCTAATCTGAGTGTGCAGTCTGATCCTTTTTGAGACTCTAAATGACACATTCCTCAATTTCAAATTTCTTGTAGCAAAATTCTAGTTTTGCTGTTTTGTTTTTTTTTTAATCTCAATTAGTGCTGTTTTTTTCACCTCAATTCCAGCAGTTTGGCAGGTGATGTAGGTGTCTGAGGGATTCTTGATCAAGAATAATCTCCCTAATTTTAACCCTTTTTCCTACTCCACAAATACTGTAGAACAGAAGAGGACCCCAAAATGCAGAAATAAAACTTGCAAAGAAAATTTAAGTGAGTGAAAGCAATCGACAATGCTGATTTTGAATCTTTTCTTCCTTTCCCCTTTGTTCCACTGGTAGCCTCAGTGGACAACTCCCACGCATACAAATGGCAGCAGAAGTCAAAGAACTCAGAATAGTAGCTCTGAAAGGAGCCTAGAGACCGTCTGGACCAACCCCTTCCTCACCTCTCCTTCCATCTCCACCCTCTCCTCCTCCCCTGTCACCACCACAACCATCATCTCTATGCCCACCACCACCACCTCCATCACAACCATCAAAACCATGCCTCCCACCACCACCTCCACCACTGCCTATACCACATGCACAACCATTATGCCCAAACTAACACCAGTACCACTCTGCCCAACACCATCATCACCATGTTGACCACAACCACCATCATCTCACCACCACCACCACCACCACCATGTTCAGCCCCACCACATCACCTCCAGCATACCCAACACCACCACTGTATAGAAAGAAAGGATGAGGGCCAGGAAGACGTGATCCGCAAGATAGGACACTTAGTGGCTTAAACAGAACTAGAACCACTTAAGTTTTAATCAAAGAGGCTGAGTCTCAAGTAAACAGTTGATTTCAACCACATTTAAAAATCTAAAACAAAAAGAAGTCTTTAAGAAAAAGAGAGCATGATACTGAAAGACAGTATCTGTCTCATGTTGACTTTTTGAAAATAGACCTTATTTTTCGGAGCAGTTTTAGGTACACAGCAAAACTAAGCAAAAGGCAGAGAGAATTCCCAAACACCCCTGCCTCCAAATATGCACAGCATCCCCCACCATCAACATCCTACACCACAGTGCTACATCTGTTACAACCGATGAATCTTCACTGACACATCATTATCACCTAGAGTCCACAGTTTATATTAGGGTTTTACATTACACATTTACATTAGGGTTGTACACTGTATGAGTTTGGACAAATGTATCCACCATTAAGGATCAAACAGACTATTTCACTGCCCAAAAATCTTCTGTGTCTCACCATTTATCCTTCCCTCCCCACAACTCCTGGAAACCACTGATTCTTTTACTGTCTCCATAGTTTCGCCTTTTCCAGAACATCATACAGTTGGAATCACACAGAAACCTACCATTTTCAGATTGGCTTCTTTCACTCAGTAATATGCATTTAAGTTTCCTCTGTATTTTTCATGGTTTGATAACACATTTCTTCATGGTGTCAAATAAAATTCCATTGTGTGGATGTATCACAGTTTATTTATCCATTTACCTACTGAAGGGCATCTTGGTTGTTCCAAGTTTTGGCAATTACAAATAAAGCTGCTATAAACATCCATGTGCAGGTTTTTGTGTGGCGTGTGGACACAAGTTTTCAATTCATTTGGGTAAATACCAAGGAATGTGATTGCTGGGGCCCATGTTAAGAATATGCTTAGTTTTATATGAAATTGCCAAACTGTCTTCCAAAGTGGCTGTACCATTTTGCATTCCCATCAGCAATGAATGAGAGTTCTTGTTGCTCCGCATCCTCCTCAGCGTGTAGTGTTGTCAGTGTTTTCGATTTTGGCCCTTGTAATAGGTGTGTCGTGGTATCTCATTGTTTTAATTTGCAGTTCTCTAAAGCAATTCTCCATGATAGTGAGCATCTTTTCATACGCTTATTTGCTGTCCATATATCTTCTTTGGCAAGGTGTCTGTTCAGGGTTTTGCCTATTTTTAATTGGATTATTCATTTTCTTATTGTTAAGTTTTAAAAGTTCTTTGTATATTTTGGATAATGGTCCTTTATCAGATATGTCTTCTGCAAATATTTTCTTCTAGTCTGTGAATTGTCTTACAACTCTTTCGTCAGTCTTTCACAGAGCAGGAGTTTTTAATTTTAATGAAGTTCAACTTACTGATTATTTCTTTCACAGATCTTGCCTTTAGGGTTATCTAAAAAGTCACTGCCATACCCAAGGTCATTGAGAGTTTCACTTTTGTTATCTTCTAGGACTTTTATAGTTTTGCACTTTATGTTCATATCTATGGCCCATTTTTAAATCATATTGATTTTTTTCAATGATTTACCATCAAATTGTCTTTAAAAGACAAAATTGGTATTAAAAACCATAGAGCCCTATATTTCATTTATATGTTACCAAACTCTAGTGAGCTTTTGAATAACAGTCACTAAATGGTACATTCTTCTATTTATGTTCTAATTTCCAAACCTAAGCTTTATTTCCTTTAAATTTGGTTTTCTGCTTTGATCACAAGAGTAAGCTTGAAAGTAAATAAAATACTCTCCCATGGGTTGAAGTGTGAGCTGTAAAATTCACATACAAGTTTCCATCAAGAATAGTCACAGTCATAATCCTCAGAGGTGAATTGTTTGGTTTGATGTGTAAGTGCAAGAAAATTCAACTACTTGCTAAGTAATAATACTATTGGCTTACTTTTCTATTTTATGTCCATTATTTTTTTGGTCCTCAAAATAACCCCAGGAGGATGGTGTCATTGCCATCACTTTACAGGGGAGGAACTGAGATAAGAATGCTCGTGGTCAAAACATGAATAAGCTTAGAGCAAGACTGACTAGGAGAACAACAGTGGTGAAGACAATGATGGCTGACGTGTGCTGAGTGCATCCTCTGTGCTGAGCGCCTCATGTGCCCATCATAGTTCATGAGGACCGGGTGGCTTGTCTTTTTTAGTTGTCCCGAAACCATGTAACAACAGTGATCGATTGCCACTCATTCTACTAAACTAGGCTTAGCCCAGCACTTCTGGGTCCTGTGGGGAAAAAAGCTACAAACAGCCCACAAGTGTGAAGCAGGAAAGTAATAGGAGTGAGGTTGACATTGCTTCTAAGATCTGTCTTGACTGCCCTTTGCCTGAAGAGATGCCTGCTGGTTTCTTTCAAAGGAACACAGGAGTGAGAGTCAGGGCTCTCTGTCACCTTCTAGCCATGTGACAAGGGAAGACATTGAACTTCTTGGGGCTCTGCTGAAACCCTATGATGAAAGGATTGGAGGAGAGCAGGTTTCCAAACTGTACTCTGAGGAAGCCTTGGGTCACCCCAGAAGGGCCTTGGGGGGATAAAAAGGGGAGGCCAAAGGGGACTGGCTTTAGCATCTCCCACTTATCACTGCTCCAGCCAGAGCACCCTATTCATCTACATGTACATTGGTTTTCCAGACTTTGCTGAGGAAAGAACTTAATGGATAAGACTTTAAAGCAAATTGATGATGTCTTGGGTCTTGTGGTGCACAGTTGGTTTTTGTTGTCCACTCACATTGCCCTCCATAATGTGGGTGGGCCTCATCCAATCAGTTGAAGGTGTAAATAGAACAAAAGACTGACCTCCCCTGAGAAAGAAAGAATTTTGCAACAGATAGTCTTTGGATTTGAACTACAGCATTGGCTCTTCCCTGGTCTCCAGCCTGACAGCCTTTGACTTGAACTACAGCATTAGCTCTTCCCTAGGTCTCCAGTCTGCTGGCCCACTTTGCAGAATTTGGACTTGCCAAACTCCAGAAGAGCTAAAATAAATTCCTTAAAATAAAATCTTTAGAGAGAGGGAGAGGGAGGGAGGGAGGGAGGGAGGGAGAGAGAGAGAGCGAGAGCGAGAGCGAGAGCGAGAGCGAGAGCGAGAGCGAGAGCGAGAGAGAGAGAGAGAGAGAGAGAGAGAGAGAGCGCCTATTGGTTGTTTCCCTGGAGAATCCTGACTAATACAATGACGTTTCAGATAAATCAGCTCCATGAAAGAGAATAAAGCCTAGGCCCTCAGGTGAGGACCCTCAGGTCCATGGGTGTATGGAAAACTCTACATTCAACCCCAAGCTGTCTTTGAAAGGCTTTGGTCAGGGTCCTGATCTGTGAGATTCCTCTGTTGACCCTGATCAAGCTTCCCCTGCCCAGACAACGGGACTCCTCCTGGCCATGGTGTTGCCTCCCTGGAGTCCAGACTAAGTGCAGTATAAGTGTGGGCCCCCTTCCAGAGGCAGATATGGCACTGACTTGGGCTTGGTCCTCCCCATGGCTCTGGTGAGCTATCTGGGGCATCCTCAGAGATTTCTGTGTCATCCAGGGTCGGGCAGGACACACAGAGGCCCATCTTCCCAGGGAATGCTCTATGTTCGCCGAGTCTAGGCTGTGACAGACACCAGGCCAAGGGCTCCAGGGGCTCAGCAGAGAACCCCAAGATCTTGGGGAAAGTGGGAGAAATGCTCATGGCATGTGGGGGGAGTGATGTCACATTCAGATTTCAGGGAGACCGGGGAGCACGGGGGGCTGACTGGGCACTCAGAAGCACTCCCAAGAGTCATAGCCGCCCAGCTGCATGTCCTCAGCAAGGAAGGTGCCTAAGAGTCTGACAGCCAGGGCTGGACTCGGCATCCTGCCTGGCTCTGGGCCTGACACATTGGGCACAGTGTATCCATGTTGGGCATGACAGCCAGGACCTGCTATGTGCCAGGCACAGTGCTAATTCCTTTGCATAAATTTGTAACAGACGTCAATCTCACACAGTCCATAATTCAAGTGGGTAAGAAACAGGACTTTATTTTCTATGACTCAGCCTTATTTTCATTTCTAATCCCCACGTCAGTGGTGGCCAAATCTTAATCTCAGACAGCTCGAGTTTCATGCCATTTTCCCCAGGAGGCCGCCCTAGTTCCCATGGGTGGGAATGGGGCTGTCATTAGAGACGAGGCATCAAGTGAGACTGCGATGTCATGAGTCCACCTGGTCGCCACAGAGGTGCCCTGTGATCCTGTCTGCCTGACTTCTTCAATCTGGAGGGGGACAGCAGCGAGTGAGGGGTGTCTCTCTCCTTCTTCTTGGCCACAGATGCACCTGGGGCCCATCTGCTGCTTCCACATCCTGATGAGGCAGGAGAACTCACAATGGGGCTATTTAAGGCCATGACCTTGTCACACTGCACAGCCCTTTCCTTTTCTCTGGGCCTCACTGCCTCCACAGGGTTCTCCCCGGGGGAGGGGAGCCTAGGTCCCCTCTGCTCCCATACGTCAGATGGAGCAGTGGCCCTTCTCCAGGACACAGCCACACACTGTGCTCCCCCTCCCCCTCATCGAGCCCACCCAGCCATCCCCCTCTGCCTCCCCATTAAGGAGTGCTTTGCTAGTCATTGGGGTGGGGTTGCTCTTACTCACTCAGGATGTTTTTTTTCCCAAATCTTTTCAGTTTCCCCCACAACCAAGGCTTCGCCCACAAAAGTCCGGAAGAGACTCTTTCTATTTCCCTTTGCCTTCTTCTGTCACATCCGTTCCCCGAGGCAACAAGCACAGAAGAGCGGGGCAGCAGGAATGGGAGAAGGGTGGGAGAACCGAGGAGATACAGAGAGAAAACACCAGTTGGTTTTTCGAAGTGTTATGTATGGGATCTCATTACACTGCAGCAATGCTGTGATGTAAATACTACCATCATGCCTACTTTATAGATGAGGAAATCAAGGCTTAGGAAGAGTAAAGGACCCAAGGTCATTTGAATCCTGGTGCTTTGCCTGTCCTCTAACCCCGAGGATATACCTCTTGCCTGCCATCTGCTCCTGCCTCCTCTCAGGTGTACGCGGGTAGGAGCAGGGTCCACAGAATGTCTGGGTCTCCCCAGCTCCTGCTGAGTCCTGTGGAGCCTGAGGAGGCCCCAGGGCTGCACTAGGTTCAGAGCCCAGCCCACAGGCACTAACACACCATTTTTCGTAAGGACATGTTTGATCTGACTGGGACTTCCTGCCTGGTTCACAGCCAGTAATCAATAAAACAAATATTAGCTATCATTATTTGTAATCTCCTTTGAGCCTCACAACAACGTAGTGAGAAAGCTATTCTGTTGACAGAGGTTAACTTACTTGCCCAAGTCCCAGGCAGGATGGCTGTGCTGAAACCATCCTGCTCCCTGGTGGAGCTGTGTCTGCCACCCAGCAGCACCCAAAGATGGGGCCTCGCAGGGCCATTCCTCCCTATGATTAAGACCACAAAGTTGCCCCCTCCGTGGCCCTGGGTGGTCTCCCCGAATCCCATGCCTTCCACCAGGACATGCCCTTTTTGGAACCTTTGCTTTCCATGGCCTTCCAGCAAGGACAGGCCCCTGGAAATGGGACTGTTGGTCCCCAGGTCAGAGAGAGTCCCCTTCCGCCAGAAGGGAGAACCCTCCCACCCCTATTTCCAGGGGCCCTAGGCCCTTTGCAGACTGACCTGTGGCTCAGTTCCCCACAATCTGCCTGTGACTACAGGTGGGAAGGCTCTGCCGAGGGAGACCTGGCAACATTGGGACCTGGGGGTCGGGGAGGTGGAGGCGGCACTACCATCAACCCCTCTCAGACATCCCAGGCGGCCTCTCCTGTGCCCCCCAGGGCTTCCCGGCCACTCTGGGGCCTAGGTGGGTGCTCGAAGAGCCTGGAGTCTGGAGCTGTCTCTGGCCATGGGTGCAAGAAGACCCTGCCTCCTCCTCCTCCTCCTCCTCCTCCTCCTCGGGCTCCAGTCTCTTGTCAGAGTTAAGGAGCTGGTACTTTGGGAAAGCCCTCCCAGGCCTGGGGAGACGAAGATACAGAAGAATGGAAACCTTACCCCTCCTGTAATCCTCTCTCCCGTTTCCAACAAACTCTCCCAGAAAAGGCTTTGGCTCTGCCAACCCACACTGCTACCAAACTGGGAGGGGGGATGGCCTAGGCCCTTCAGAGCTGAGGTCCCTGGCCCGCTGCTAACCCACCCACCTCCCTGACACAGGAGTCATCTCTCACCCCTGTCCCCAGCACGCCCAGGACAGCCCTCCCCAGAGGGCGGCCCTCCCCAGCACCCTGATGCGGCTGCGCCCAGCCCTCCCCGTGGAGCATCAGTCCCGGATCAGTTCCTCACAGGCTACAGGGCTGGCAGGTTACCTAGGTGAGGGCAGTGGGCTGAGAGGGAGCTCTGCCGGCCAGAGGAGCTCCCCAATGGCATCTGCAACAGCCCAGCCTATGGTTGCCAGGTCTTCTGGGTTTTCAAGGGACACTAGAAATCTAGATTTGTTTGTAAAAGATTCTCTAATTTAAGTGCCAAGTGCTACTCAAAATGGAAATAAAACAAACCAAAAAATTTGTCGCATGGACCTATTAAAAAATTTTTTTTTGTTCCACAGGCTACTGATGAAGAACCTGTAGAGGGGGGACCCTTGATACCCCTGAACCCCCAGCTTGACCAAAGCACCAGCAGGGGCCTTTTGTCCCTCACAACAGCATGAGCTACTTCTCTTCCAGAAAGCTCCATGGGCTCTGGGAATGAGGCCCAGCCCTCCTCCATCCCTCTCCTGTGCACACCAGGTAACACTGTGGACTCATCCTTGTGGGGCAATGGCTTCCCCTGGCAGAAAAGTAAGGCATGCTGCTTTCCCATCTCCTGGAGGACCTGGCTCAGGAGGCTATCCCCTCACCATCCTTGTCCATCCAGAGTCTGGGGTGGGATTAGAACCCACAGCTGGGGGTTCTAGGTCTGCCCATCTTCCCACTGTGTGCACAGGGCCACCAGGACGTTAGTCCCTGGGCCAGTCAGGTGCTGGAGAGGCCTCCCTTTAGGCTGGGGAGTGGTATAAGGAGCCACACTGCAGAAGTGGGGGTTAGAATCCAGCCCCGCTTGACACAGAAAGTTCTGTCTATTCAGGATAAGCTGGGTGGCTAGCCCTGCCACTGGGGGCCCCCAGTCTGTCTATCCTCACCCCCAGAGTGCACTCTGGCTGGACAGCAGTCAGAAGGGTCAAGCACCATCCACCGGCCCAGCCCATCTGAGGCCCTAGGACAGCCCCATGCAGGACTGGGGTCCTGGCACAAAGGAAGTTTGTCCTGCAGAGCCCTGCAGATCCTTATATAAACTAAAAAACTACAGACTGGGAGCTGGAGCTCTTTTAGTGAGAGCAGGACTAAAGCTTGCCTCTGATAAGCAAATGCTTTCTCCTGAGAGTCCAGATCCTTACAAATGAGATCCTCAAAGGGAAGGTACCTGGAGATACCACGGAGAACAAGCAGATTTTAAACATTCTGACTCAGTAAAAAAGGCTCAGTTACCTTCCGATGATATTTTTGAGATGCTAATGGGAGCCAGTCTCTACTTCTTACACATGTCCTTCAGACTCCCAGTGTCTTGTTGGAATATGTCATTTAGTGTATTTTCTTTCTTTATGACATTCTCTGTTTCAGACTGGCCTTCCTTTCTGTTAGTCAGTCAACAAATATTTCTGGGCCCGTCCCAATGGCCAAGCAGGGAGAGGTTTGTTGATCTACCCTCCCCTAGCCTGGGGTCCACTTTTCAAAGACTTCCCACCAGTCACCTGCTGAGAAGACACGTGGTTTTGGAGCCTGCAGGCCTCCACCTTCTGCAGAACCCAGAAAGCTCCAGAATCCCAACCCTCCAGCCAAAAGAGGCACTTGGGACAGCTGGCCAAGTGGTTCACAAGAACCTAATAGCTGTGTGGGGCTGACATCTGGGAGTGCCCATCCAGGTGCAGGGCACCACTCGGTCCTGGGCCCAGCCTCTAATGAGGCCAGGGCTGCCACCTCCATGGGGTCTTTGGACCCATCCCTACCCCCTTGACCAGCCTTTGGCCAGTCTGGCCACACACCTGCCCTGTGCCTTGGCCCCTCTCACATCCTTATGTCCCTAGAGCTTTCTTCCCATTTGGGCCTGAAATGCACTAAAGAGCCCCCATCCCTTGCAGTGCCGAGCTCTGACGCTGATTTGGCAAGGCGAGAAGTGATCTGGACTTTGTCGGCTCTTGGAGGACCTGCCTCCATTCCCCAGGCCTTTATTATAGGCCTCTAGACCAGACTTTAGGCATCTGGAAGAGCTGCCTCCAGGAGTGTTTAGCGGGGGATGTAAGGAATCACAGGAACCAACAGGAATAGACCCAGGGGCCTTGGTCAGGGGAGGGACCACTTGGTACCTAAGGCCAAGTGAGGCAGGTCTGGAGCCAGATGGAATAGCTGCAGCCAAGATGCTCATCGGGCCTGTAACAGCTTGGCCCCTCTCTCAGCCTCAGCTTCCTTATCTATAAACGGGATAAAGTCTGGAATAGCGGGGTAGACCCAGGCGGTAGAGCCAGACAGGCCTGGCCTTAAACGCCAGCTTTGAGTTGTGATCTTGGGTGAGTTCCTTAACATAACAAACCACAGATATATCATCTGTAGAGGGGAAAGGATAACAGCACTCACCCTCTGTGGCTGTTGACAGGGCTACAGGAAACGTACATAAAGTACCTGGCATAGAGCAGGGCTCAGTAAGCAGGAGTTATCATTATTACTTCACAGGCCTGTTTGGAGGATTAAACCCAGTGAAACGATGTGTGTGCAATGGCTTGGTGAAATACGGTGTACAAATGGTAGCAATTACCACTTATCGGTGTGTCCCCCTCTCCTTGGGCCTCATTCCCTTCCTTCTCTTTTTCTCTGTCTAGTTTATTTTTTCTTCTCTGCCTTAATCTTCTCTTGGCGTCTCTTCCTCTAGTCCCTCTCCTCTCCTCTTATCCCCACAGCCTTTAGAGCCAACATCCAACACCAATTTCATCTTCCCTCACCCAGAACCTGCAATGGCTCCCCATTGTCCCCCATCTCCAAACTCAGCAGCACTGCCGCCCCTCGTGACCAATTTCACCGCATGTCCCTCCCCAAAGCAGAGCCTCCCCACTGGTGAGCTGCTCTCCTCTCTGCCTTCCCCACATACACTAGTGGCCTCCCCCCGTTTGCACTCACACTATCTCCCCAGCCTGGGGAGCTCCTGGTTACTGGTTGCTCCCTCAATAAGTACAGCCCACTCCTCTCCCCTTCAATACCCAATTAAATTCAATTTCTGAGTCAACAAATATGTCTTAATCAGCCACTCTGTGGCAGGAGCTTTTGAAAGGGTTCTCTCCTTGGGAAAACCACCTTAAAAGTATGGCCATAATTTTCTAGCTGTGTGACCTTAGGAAAGATGCCTGCCCTTTCTGAGCCTACCTCATAAGGTAGTTGCAAGAATTAAATTAAAATAGTGGTTTGTAAAGTTTCTAGCATAGTGCTTAGTGGATAGAAAGTGGTAAGTAAACAGTAGCTAGTTTTATTATTCTGGTTCTTGGGCATTTAAAACAAGTGACATAGACCAGCAGGAAGTGTTAGGTTTTTGCTGCATTTAGTGATCCTTTGGTTAAAATCAACATCCTCTCATTCATTCATCAAGTGCCTGGTCAAGCTTCCAAAGTTCCATGTCATGGTATCCTCAGAGGTCTGGTCATTCAACACCCAATTACAATCATGCCATCTGTGTGCGGAGCTGTGTGACAGCACAGCCAGAACAGGTTCACAGAATGATTGGGAAGCAGGTAGTAAGGACCCAGGTCCCCATGCCAGCCCAGAACAAAAGAGTGTATCAGGATACAACCCAGCTTTGTCTACACAACCTGCCTCATGCACCCCGGGGCTGTCCCTCCTCAGGCCTCCATTATCCTCCTGTCCCCTGTGCTCCCTGCCTCTGCCACCCTTGCCTCCCTTCTGTCTCTTCAACAGGAACAGCTCTGGCCTGGCTCAGAGTCTTTGCACAGGCTCCTCTTTCTGCCCAGAACATGCTCTCCAGCCCACATATCTTTAAAGGTGTAAGAACTCCTCCCAAAGCCCACCTCTGTCCATCCTGTGTGACACTCAGCTTCCTTTTAGGATGTTATGAAAAGAGCTCAGGCTAGGTATGAATCCAGCTCTCTCACCTCGCAGCTGGCCTTGAGCAAGTGGCAGCCCCTACCTACCTACACCAGGGAGCAATGTGACTATACACGTGAGGACACCCAGCTCCTGCCAGGGGCCTAAAAACAATGGCTGACGGTAAGAGGCAGGAACACCCCCATTTAAATAGGCTAGAAAAGTAGATAGGAGTCAAGTGGCTTCCCTTTAGCTCAAGCCAGAGGGGAGCAGGCAGCATTGAGGAAGGTCAGTCAAGGTCTGCACAGGACTGCTGGAGAGCACAGGTAGGACCCCACATCCAAATTTCTAGCCAATCCCTGTCTACCCTGTGATCCATGGGTGGGCCTTCTGTACCAGGTCAAGGGCAACTTAGAAGCAGAGGTCATGCCCCATGCCTCTGAACTCCTCCAAGCTCTAGGACAGGCTGGGCCCCCAGGAGGCACCCAGCAAGGATGTGTCAGCAGATGCTGTGGTTGCACAGTTCCCAGCAGACCACCTGGCATGGGCTTTCCAGTATCTCTAACTCCCCTGCCCAACATCCTTCCCAGTTGAAAAGATGGTCCCTGCTCCTTGCAACCCCACCCTTCCGCTCCCCTCAATTAGATTATGTCTGTAAAACCCCTTGAGCTAAGTGCACTATAAATACAAGGCATTTGTATCAGATCCAGGCTAGGGAAGCTGTGAGGAGCCAGGCAAGGGACAGGAGCTCCAGGAGGTCTGCATCAGCTGAGCTGAACATAGTTTCTTGTGGCCCAGGTGCTATCAGTCAAAATTGATGGCTGCTGCCGGTTCCTTGGAGTTACAAGTAACCAGGGAGGGCAGAGCTGGCCGAGATTTCAAGCTTGTTGAGTGCTTTGGACTATTAGTCTAGTATTTGTGGTTGGAGTAAGCCCAGGGCACGTTCAGCTGAGCCATTTTTAACATTTGTTTTTCAGCCCATGTGAATTTAAGGCTTGGGGGTTCTCCTGGTTCTCACTTGTTTGCACTTATTTTTGGCCTATTCTCTAAGACCCCTTCTGAGAAGGGACTGAGTTATGTCAGTCTCGGAGCTAAAGGGCCCCACAAGCTAGAAGTGGACCCTAAAGCTGGGCAGTCCAGGGTCTCTGCATGCTCTCGAGTACACCCCTCTTCCCATCCTCTCCTTCAATGATCTCTCCTGGGACACGACTGGAGCCACAGACCTCACTCTTCTTCTCTTCCTCTACCAGCCTTTGAGTATCAGTGTAGCTTTTTTTCTTGCTGGCCTGGTTCCCCACTATGGGGCACGTAGCACAATGGGAGCACCTGGGACAGCCAGCCTTGTCCATGAATGGAATGAATTCCGTGTCTCATGTCCACATCCCCCACAGCCTGAAGGTGGGAAAAGCTGGCCTGATTGAGCGATGAACACCCACACCATTCACAGGGTGTCTGGATTTCAAGCAGCCCTTTGTCATCCACGAGGGAAAGCCATAGAATTACTCACACTGTGCCTACGAGGACGCACCCTGTCTGCAAGGAGCTGAGAGTCTCTTGGAAGGGACAGAGTGAAAAACAATAACCATAGGAATAAGTATAAAGTTGAATGAAGGAAAGGTTGGGGTGCTAAGGGAACTGGGAAGAAGGGGGTCTGACCTCACTGGGCATCTGGGAAGGCTTCTCTGAGGAAGTGATGGAGCTGCCCACCTGAGGCCTCCTGTCTCCTGTCCCAGGTGCCCTGGCCCTTGTCTGAATGCCCTGCTCCACAGCCCTCCTACAGGCACCACTTGCTCTTAAGATGCCCACAACTGAAGGCTCCCCCCCAGCATCTGGACATCATGCTCGTCAGACCTCACAACCAGAAGAGGCCTCAGCAGCCCGCTGCCTGTGATGCAGAATCTCCTGGCATCATGAGAATTCTGTGATTAACCTACTTAATTTCTGCACACCTCAGCTTTTTCATCTGTAAAATGGGCCTGCCTTAAATGCTGATTCCGAGGTTGAGCAGGACAAAGGCAGTGAAGGTCCTCTGTGGGCTGGGAGCATCAGGGATGAAGTGTTTCTGAGGTCTGAAGGTAGCAGATAAAGGCGGGAATGATTTTCTCTCAGACAACTCCACCCCTAGAGGCGCCGGTTCCACTCAGAGATATCTCTGACTCAGGAGTGTGACCTCAGTCAAGGGACCAAGGGACGCTCAGACGATCTGCTGAGAGCGGCGGGGAGGAAGGGATTTGTTCCCGTCCTCAGAGAGACTTGTCTGACTTTCCATCAGTAATGGCTTCAGGGTGCAGACAACTGGAGACAGCGAGGTGGGGGCGGCTGGGAGAGCAAGGAGCCCAGACAGGGGGACAGGAAGGGGAGCGCTCGGCGGGGAGGGACAGGAGCCAGCGAGGTGCTGTGGCACGCGGCCCCTGAGCCTGGCCCCCGTTAAATATAACCCCAGCCCATTGTTTTCTCGGTTATTGTATTTTGCAGTTTTCCCTCTGGAGAGGCAGCCTAAATGAGGACTGGCCAAGTCAGGGGCCGCCTGGAAGTTCTAAGAACACAATTGTGATCGTGATGAAAATTAAAATTGTATATTTTCTAAGTTTAAAAAAAGCAAACACTCCAAGGTCATACACTGGCCCCGTGCCTCCTCGAATCCGGCTGGCTTGCTATTCTTCCTCAAGGTACCTGAGTCTGGGGGCCCAGAAGCAAGGGTCAGCAGGGGGCCATCCCCGGGAAGATGGCTGAGAAACACAGCCAGTGGGACACTGGAGTCCTTAAGAAGCAGCTTGTCCTGGCCGTCCTGGCCATCTGAGCCCCACAGCTCAGCCCCGCAGGCCCCGAGGGAGGCTCTGAGGGCAAACTCACAGATGAGTCCAGCCCAGAGCCCTGATGCGGGGGGACCCACTCACTGCCGCACTTTCAGGGGAGCCAACTGGCCCAGGAACAAGGCTGGCTGTCCTGAGTGACCAGGCCAGGGATGGAAGGAGGGTGCACCCCCACTTCGGGGTGAGGGGCCCAGAGCCCCCTCTCCTGAAGCAAGCATGCCGTGAAGGGGATGAAAAGCCCTCTGAGCGCGCGCGCGCATACACACACACACACACACACACACACACACACACACACACACACACACACACACACACACACACACACACACACACACACGGCTGTGCTCCTTGCACTTCTGTTCTCTCCCTGTCTCTCCCCACAGCCCCTTACTGCTTCCCTGACTCTGCTTCTCTCTGTCTCTCTAGCTCTCGCTCTTCCTCTGTCTCTTTGTTTCCATCTCTGGCTCTCATTCCCTCCCCCTCTCTCTCTCTCTGTCTCTGTCTCTCTCTCACACACAAACACACACACACACACACATTTGGCTCCCACTCCTCAGAGAACCTCTGATGAATTAAAGGTCTTCATCCCACTTGACAGATGGGTAAGGGGCCCCTGAGGGATCGCTAAGAGACATGCCTGGGGCCAGAGGCAGAGCTGGGCCAAGAAACCAGGGCTCGGGTGTCCCAAGTGGGTTGTGCACTCCTCCTCCCCACTCTCCGTGGCACTGCCCCTTCTGACCCTGGGGGTGGGGGAAGCGCCCTCCCTTCCCTCCACTCTCAGTACCCACTCCTCCCTCAGCTGGGGTGGTGTCGGCCTATGTGCCAACCTCCTGACTCTCCCTCTGACAACCTTGGCAGCCTTCTCCACCTCAGCACTCCCAGGAGAATGGTTTAGTGGTCAGACCAACAGGTTTATGAAGCCAAGTTCCCAGCAATCACAACTGTGGGCTCCTGACAGCAGTAGATTTGGCTCCACTGGCCCCAGTCACGCACGTCTGCTCTTGGGGAGAGTGAGAGGACGTTGGGTGGGGTGGATCCCAGGAACCCCTCCTGGCTTCCAAACATGGCAGCCCTCACTGTATTAACTGAGCAGCCAGAGCCAGGCGGCCCAATGACTTCCCTTGGTGAGCTATCACTCCCCCAGTGCCAACTCTCACAGGGAGGGGAGTCAAAGCTGGCCAGGTCGTTGTGACAACTCACATTCGCTCCCTGCAACCCTGTTGACCACCAGAAAGGGGCCAGCCCTGCTCTCTGCAGGCACAACGCCCTCCATACATCCTGATGCTGCAGCACAGCGGATGTGCCACCTGGATCTCCTGTGAGGCATGAGCTTCTTCGAGGGACAACACCTCATGCATCGAAGTGTCCAAGTATACTGCTGAGGACCTGGCACAGTCACCACTCAGCACACATTTGCTGGATGAGGGCTCAAACTAGAGGGCTCCAGAAAATAATGCTATGGAGTGTTCTAGAGCATGTGCTTCAAGACCTATCTCAAGTGTAACCTTCTTCAGGGAGCAAGAGCCTCCATCATTTGGGACTTTGTGTTGGAAGTAACAGCAATAAAAGCTATCTCAAGTAGATTAAATAAAAAGGGAATGCATTGTTCACATAAGGTGGCAAGTTCAGAAATAGAGTGGATCTCAGGAATGGTTTGACCCAGTGGCTCAAAAATGTCACCAAGGATCTAGTTTCTTTCTTTAGCCTCTCTGCCCTTCCTGGTGTTATCTTTATCCTAAGGTCAACTTCCCTTGTGGTCTCAAGGTGGCTTCCATAATCTCCCCCAAACTACAGACTTTTCTCTTGTATCCAGACAGAGAGAGCACCAAGCAAGCAGCTCTGTCTCAGCAATCCAAGTAGAATCCTGAGAGTCACTAGGCTAGACCACATGTCCATCCACCAACAAATGGTTATGGCAGGGGGTGGAACATGCTGGTTGGCTTAAGCCCAAAAGGGTTTCAAAAGGGTTTACTTCTGCCTGAAGCTAGAGTCCACTGTGTACAGAGAATCCTATAAAGATTCATTAGGCAGGAGTGGTGGATGTCCAGTTAAGACAGAGTCCTGTCAGCAAAGCAGAAAGGCAGGTAGAAGCAACTGTCAAAAGCCCACTACAATTTCCCTAACTCTGATCACCCTGATTCTGAGCCCCCAAGAATTCTGTTTCCTGCTTTATCTATACATTGTCACACTAGACTGTAATGTAGTGTTTACCTATTTGCCTGCCACATTAGACTATGAACTTGCTGACAGCAGGCACTACATCTTATCCAGCCTGTATCCCGTCTCAGGATATCACTCAGGGCCGGGTACTCAAAAGGGTATTCAGTTTACGTATGTTCCACGACAAAGCTGCCCAGCAGAACTCTCATGAAATAGACATCCCTCTGCCCAAAGAGGCCGTAACAACTTCCTGTTTGTTTTAAAATAAGTATACGTAGTCTTTTCCTTGCATGATTTCTTAATTTGATCTCTTCCACTGGGAAAAACAGCCCTGTAATTCCAGGAAGCAGGTTTGTGTGTGCCATGCCGCCCACGCTTCCTGCTCAGGCAGAGATGCGAGGGGTGGTATGCAGGTCCTCCAGGTGCCTGTTTCCCTCTCAAGGTCGGGGGTGGACATAAATGTGGCTGCTCCCTGGCCTAGTCACAACATCCACGCACCAGAGGTGTTGGACTGGTCACAGGAAACCCGACAGCTCAGAGTTCTGCACATCACAAGCCTGGACTGAGGGCTAAAAATGGCCTCAGGGAAACCAGCCATGGTGGATCAAAGAGTTCTTTCCGCTTTGGAGGAAACCCCCCAGAGTATGAGCTCATCCCATGCTACTCCCAGGAGGGTTCCAGATCCCCAGATGGGAGGCAGGCTGGTTGGCCAAACTGCCCTGTCTCCTTCTTTGTCTAATCCCGGGGGTTCTGATCATGACAGGAGTTCTGCAGCTTTGTCCCTGTCCCGCCAGCCTTGTGAGGCCCATCCCAGGGCCTGAGAGGGTGGAGAGGACCAGAGTCTATCATCCAGCCTCCACCAGCCCACCAAGAAAGCCTCAAAATACAAGTGCGGACACTCAGTCACGTGTCCAAGGGGACCCGGAGCTTGTGAAGGGCCACTTCCCAGACCTCCACGGTAAAGCAGCTGTGTAAACCTGCCCCTCTGGGGCTGGTTGATGGAAACTGGGTCAGAGCACAAGAAATTGTTAGGAACTGAACAGCAAGCTGCCCAGAACAACACTCCTGCCCTTCCTTAAGGAAGCTGAAGGCTCCACTTGATATTCAACAAATCTTCAGTTTTATTGCTTGGAAAGTATAGACAGGGAGGGGGCCTGGCTGGCGTGAGCCCCAAGATGGGGGAAGCAGGCAAGTGCCGAGTCTGCAGGAGCCCACAGTCGGAGCTTGAGGGGAAAGCCTGGGGAAGCCTGGCAGGTGGCCTTCTTCTTCTGCACCTTCTAGGCCTTTTGAGGGCCAGAAGGGTGGGAACTGGCTGAAAGGAGGCGGAGGCACTTAGCACAAAGCTCAGGTAAGCAGGAAGAAAGTCTGTGTTCTAGTGCTGACTTCGAGGAGAGGGAGAGGCAGAGGGGTGGAGGCTCCAGACACCCCCACCTGCACCACCGTCACCCCACAAAGAGCAGCTAAACCGCAGCACCACACGTGGGGCTCTGAACGTGGAGAGGCAGCAAGGCTCTGCCGTGACAGCGTCTGCAAACCCCTCGAGCAGGATCTCCGGGGGCCCTGCAAGGCCTGGGGCCCCAGGACTCCAAGCGCAGTAGGGGTGGGAACTCCAGCTCGGGGAGGTCACTGTGAGGTGAAGGGGTGCAGCCAGGTAGAGCCTCCAGATCACAGAGGGACAGTCCTCCCCCCCAGCCATGTCCAGCGGGGAGCTTGGCCTGGGCAACAGCAGGTGGAGGTGAGGGACTCGGGATGGACTCCAGGTGGCCAAGGGAAGGGGGCTGTTACAAACCCCACTTTTCAAAGTCCCTTTTGGCTCTGGGCTTTGTCCTGTGGGGTCAGGGTGTGTCAGGTCTCCTGCCTGAGGGGAGCTAGCTGGAGGCACCTGGTGGGGTCAGCCCCCCAGGCCGAGCAGGCCCCATCCCTGCCACCTACAAAAACCCGCACAGCCAGGGCCTGTAGGGCCTTGCATTTTCCTTTGGAAAATTCTTTGGTTTATTTTGCATTTATCCTCAAAGATTGTCCATCCCCAATACACACACAAACATATACTCTCATAAAACAGAATCATAAAACACACACATAAGCCCTTTTTATACCTCTGTGGGTTGGTTCCCTTCCAGTCTTCCTAGTGTACACTCATTCCCTTTAGACCATTTTATGTATGACATATAAAAATTATGTATGTGTTTGTATTCTGTTCTGTCTACCTAATATATCATGTAGAGATTTTTACATATAAACATAGTTTGATAGCATAGCTATTTTAAAAGAGAACAAGTGCAGACGACCATGTGTTGTGGTCTGAAGGTGGAGAGGCCTGAAAAGGCCAATTCCACAGAGCTTTAGGCATTGAACACACAGCACAGGATGCACCTAGTGGCTCTGGCCCCAGGGACACCCCCTTGAGCACCCACTCAGCTCCTCTGGCCTCAGAGGAGACAGGCTGGAGAAATAGATTGGCCAAAGGAATAAGAGAGAAAGAAAGAGGGAGGGAGGGAGGGAAGGAAATCATTAAGACCTCAAAATTTGGCAAAATGAGAAAAATTACCTAAAAGACTGTAACAGTTCTCATCCTGAGCTAAAACTGGCCTGTCACATCTGCAGTGTGGCACACTAGATGAACAGAACTTTCAGGCTGCATCAGGGGCAGAACACCGGCCAGACAGTGCATTGGTTTTAGGGAGGGGGACCAGAGCTGGCCACCAGCCCTCAGCCACATCACAGGAAGGGCTCCTGCCTGCGCTCACCTGGGCTGAGGGAGCTCTGGCCATCACACATTCACAGAGGACAGTCCCAGAGCAGAGGGCCAATGTTCCTTCATGTCCCCCAGGCCTGTTTCCATGGTGGACAAAGCCCTTCATGCCTTGTAAACCAAGAGAAGCAGCTGATCACAGGTTCTTGGAAGCAGAACAAGCCCTCCTCCCCCCTGGGGCCTCCCTGCCAGCCCCTCCCAGCCCCCAGCCCTGCTGCCCCCTCCAGTCTGCCCTTTGTCTGCAGCTGTGACTGTAAACGCCCTCTCCCTCTCCCTCAGTCTGGAGACCCTGCTTCTTCTGTCTGCAGTGGAGCACATGTTCCCCACCCACCAACTGATCTATTTGAGGAGAATGTGGGGAAATGACTCTTTAATTAGTCTCCTGCCTTCATTAATTATTGTAATGGCTCTCAACTTGGGGGAGAGATGGGCACAATGCGCTTAATATGTTTTTATGTCGACAAACACATTCTTTGCTTGGCAGTGAAAGAGGCCTACTTGGGGTTTGGGTCTGTGGGGTGATTTGCAAGGAACATTAACACCATAGAAATTCTCCTACAGATTCATAGGTTGGCTTTCTGTGGTGACTTGAACTCCCACCTTCACCCTCTTCCTCTCCCTTTAAGATCCCTGTCTCCTCACTTCGTTTTTCCTCCTTTCCCAATACTCCTCCCTTTTTTATCTCACCTCTCTTTCCTTGGTCATGTCCCTCTTTTCCCAACCACACCCCTCTTGCTATCTCTCGCCTTCTCTCCAGACACTCTCAGGGAACATGGCTGCCAGGCAGAAGCTCTTAGGCTGACATTGTTGGCTGCATGCAATGGGGCCAGAGGCCTGAAGGGCACTGTGGGCAGGAAAGGTGGGAACCTGGGTCTGCTTTGTCTGTTTCTCTGTGGAGACCTCTCAGCTGGCCTCTAGGCGTGAGAAGCTCCATGAGAGCAGGAGAAGCTTACCAGGGAACCCTGCACAAACAAAATGCTTTCCAGGCCTCCCTGGCCCTGTATGGGGAACCTCTTTAAAGAGATCTTCCAGGCCTGTCATCAGTGGGGAAAAGGCCATTTGGGCTGGCAGAATTTCTGGAAAGAAGGAAGGAGATGAAGCTAAGAAAAACAGTCCCACAAATCACTCTTCAATGAGGTGAGAGTCTCCAAGGCAACCTGCCCAGGGCTGAGAACCACAGAGGAGGGAGATGCACTGTTGCCATGGAAACCACATCCTAGAAACCCATTGGTATTGGTCCCTGTTTGCCTTTGCAGATGAGGTGTTGGGGGCAGGGACTAGACCTGCAGTGTCCCTCAGGGGGATGGAGTGGAGGAAAGAGGGAGAAAAGAGGGGAAGAGAAGAGGGGCAGGAAGGGAGACAAAGAGAGAGACAGTAGGAGGAAGGAAGGAGGAGAAGGCTCCAGGAAGTAGACAGTCCCTCCGGGGCATCCTGAATTCTCTGGGCTGCCCAGCAGAGACAAGAGTGCCCTGTGTGCTCAGAACACGCGCTGTGGGAGTGAGCTGAGTGAGGGGAAGGGGCCTGAGCTGAAGCCCAGGCTGAGTCTCACTTGTCCTCCTTGCTTTTACTCCATCATTATTTAAAACATGTAAATGGAGCACACCCTGTGTTCACTAACCACAGAACAAGCCCCCAAAGGGTCTGGAATCAGAGAAACTCCATTTGGGGCTTCTGGTCCTTCCTCCCCCTGGGTGCCCAAGCACAGGGGTTCTAGAGAGAGGGTGACTAGAAGTGGGTCCCCAAGGCGGCCTCTTGCCCTAATTACTCCCAGGACACCAGTTTGCAGTTCCCTTTTTCTGGAATTTAAGTAGCCACTGTGTGCCTAGCGCCACCTGCTGGTGACCACTGGAAGCAAGGCAGCAGTGACTAGAGTTGGCCAGTCCTAGTGGGCCTCCACCACTGAGACTCTTCAAGGCAGGTGTCAAACTGGAACCCTCCTCCAAGGTCCCCTTTCACAGCCTGTGGGCCACATGAATTCTTCAGTAAAATGAGACGCATTTGGTGTGTGATCTTGGCAACCAGTTCCCTCTCAGGGCTTCCGCATCCCATCTGTGCAATGGTTTGGAAGGGTTCTTTATGGCTTGGATAGTCTGTGATGTCTTGATCCAAGCCAGAATTTAGCTTCTGTCTGGAGTATTTCATTCAGTCTGAGGGGAGAGACCGGGAATCCTCCCCCAGTGTCTCTCAATAATGCTCTTTGGGCCGGGGGCTCTGTAACCCCCACATGGCTCAAGGGCAGCCTGGCCCAGGAGGGCACCAAGTCTTCCCTGTCACCTTCCCTTTATCAGAGGGGCCCTACTGAGAGGGAAGCAGAAGCTTAAGTACTAGCACACACAACACCCACTACAAGAGCTTCTAGATGGGAGCCCAGCCCTGGGTTTCCTGTTTGCAGCCTTGCGGAGGACCTGGCTAAGCCACGCTCAGAAATGGTGAGATAAATGTGTGCTGCTCTAAGTACTAAGAGTTTGGTAATTTTTCACACACATAGAGAAGGAACACAGGTGCTATATCTAGAGTATTTTATGCAGTATTTAAGGAATATATCACTTCTGTCTGCATGTCAACTCTAACAGGAGGTGTTACTATCCCCATTTACGGAGAGGCAACTAAGGCTTGGGGGAGAGGCTTGATTTCCCGAGACCACACAGAAACTGGGGGAGGGGGAGTTGTGATACAAGTTATAGACCTTACGCAATGAAGAACCCTGTGACTGGCCTGCCGGCAGCAGGCAGCAACATTCCCCTTAGCCTCCATACGATGATAAGGCCTTTAGGAGAATGCGCCCTACCCAGCTTTCCAAGAACCCACCCTCCCTATGGCCTGACCCAGCTGTTTCCTGCAGGTTCTCTCAGCCACCTGCTGTGCTCCTGAGGGCATTTGTCTCTCCAACCCCACATAACTAGGACACTGGGAGTTAGAGGCCAAGTAGAGCAAGTCTTGTTTCCTCAAGGGCTTAGGAGCAAAAGGCAAGAAGAACCTGACTTCCCCAGGAATGAAGCAGAAGAAACGAGGCAGCCAGTGCTTCAAGGTCAATGCTGCATTACTTTCCTGAGCTGTGAGGCCACAATGCATCACTTTGATGACATCAGTGTACAAACTGACATCAGGGCTGGGCCTGGTCTAAGGACCCAACCCCAAGGAGAAGTGCAGCAGAGGGACAGGGACCCACAGAGACTATGCCTCAGAGGGGACCCTTCAGCTTGCTTCTGGAGCAGAAGCAGCGAAGGCACCAGGGGACTAGGGGAGTTCTCATCTGGTGGTCTCCACAGGAGGGCTGCTGCTTTATCTCATAGACGCGGGGACACAGGCAGACGTTCCCCTGCTGAAAGCATCTGGATTTTAGTCACTTCACTGGAAGAGATGGTTTCTCAGGATTAGTTTAGCTCAAAGCTACAAAAGAGATACCCTCCCCTCGGCTGCTGAGGGCTCTAGCCGGGCCAGTGCCTCAGAGGTAAACTTATTAACTGTAGTACACTGGTAAGTAGCCATATTGGAAATGTTTTCAGGTTTTTTTTCTTCCTCCTGGGATTTCAAGAGCAAATTACATTTCAAATACTCTTGGCTTAGGACAGCCAGTTTTCACCAATGAGCACTGCAGGAAGTGATTTGATGCAAACCATCATCCATGGCACACTGCTATGCACCAGACACCGTATACACGTCTGCCACTGGGACCTCACAACCACCCTAAATGGTGCCTTATCCCCATTTCACAGATGAGGAAGCTCAGGTATGGTAAGTAACTTGCCCAAAGGACCACAATTAGCAAGTGGGAGATCTATCTGACTCCCCTACTCCTTGCCTCCTATAAAGAAGACAAGCACCATGCAAGGGACACTGTATCCTGAATCGCACCAGGTCATAAAATCACTTTTATCAAAGGAAACCGAGCTGAGTGAAGACAGGTGAATGTGGAGGCACTGTTGCACACTGTGCTAGGTGGGGCCGCACTAGACACAGCCCCCCAAATTATAAAGAGCCCTGCCTTAGCAAATGAACGAGTTCCCCCCGCTGAGGCCACCTTGATGATGACAGCAAGCCTGGACTAGAAAATCACCCAGTGTGAAACTTCTTATTCCATCTCCTACCCTGGAAGCTCAACAGCAGGGGCTCTGCTTCAAGACAGGCCCCAATGCCCATGGTGACAGAGTCTTTCCTGGGGGCCTCTGCCACCCTGTACCCATCCCTCCCTTAGCACCCCCTCTGAATCTAACACCTCCCAACTATGCAACTACATGTGAGCTGCTTTAACCTCTCCAAGCCTCAGAGTTGCCATCTGAGAAAAGGGAAAGATATCTATTTTTCTTTGTGAGAAGAGGAAATGAGATGAAGCTCTTAGCCCAGGGTGAGACCATAGTAAACTAATTCCACTGTAACCACATGCACTCTCCACCAAAAACCCGAGTTCTGCTATCACAGAAATACAAGACAAGGTAAGCCTGGGCTGGCTGAGTTTAGCACTCACCGGTGCAGGAGGGAGGATGATTTGATGGAGGGATGGAGGTCATGCTCCTGCATGGAAATTCCACCAGGTGGCGCCATGGTACAACGTTTACAGTCCCTCCGGCCAACACACCAAGATCGTGGCGATCTCCAGGGTCTTCCTGCGCAAGGAGAACAGGATTCATTAAATGCGAAGTCAGAGCTAAAGAAAGCCTGAGGTTGTGTCACTCTTCATGACTTCCCTCAATCTCCTTCATCTAGATTTTCATCAAAAGTGTGGTGGGACAGGATAGGGGGACAGTGACAGTGACAACGGCAATGCCAGGTCATGTCAACAGTAAAGTCCATTAAGCACCTCCTATGGGCAAGACCCTGTGGCAGGTATTACTGAGTTTGAGGGCTGAAAGGGGCCTTCGAGGAAATCTGTCCTTGTGCTTTAGGGTGCAGCGTGACTCAGGAGGATGGGTTTTAGGTGGAGCCACCACGCCTCCTTGTTGAGCCTAGCCAGACAAAGCCAAGGGAACACAGAAAAGGCACCCCATCCCACCACAAAGGGAGCCGAGAAGATCAGCTGGGTGTGACTTCCGAAGCTATTCCTGCCTTAACCACTGCTTACACACAGGACACTCTCCCTGAATGATTGCTAAACTGACCGCGGACCTAGGACAAACTTCAAACCAACCAGGAAGCTTTCCCTCTCCAGTCCTGGAGAAGGGAGACATTTCTGTCAGGGACCTCACATTTCAGAGAAACAGCTCCATGGAGTGGTTCAAGGTCAGAGCTGCAAGGCCCTTGGGGGTCAACTGACCTTGGGGGTCAAACCCCAGTAGTACAGATGATGCCACTGAGAGCGAAAGAGGGTCAACAACTCATCCCAATACCCAGACTCTATAGAATGAAGAAGCTCTCTGTGCACTAATATAAAATGTGTCCAGGATATACTGTTAAATAAAAAAAAAAGTGAAGGCAGAATATGTGTCTAATTTTCCATCATTTATATAAAAAAAGACAAAATTAGTATCTTTGTGTTTGCACACAGTTGCATAAATAAGTTCTGGAATGATTTAAAAGACACTAAAAACAGTAGTTATTGGGTGGAGAGGGGATGGATGGATGGATGGATGGATGGATGGGGACAGGGGAGGGAGTGAGACTTTTCTCTGCACACATTTGTACGTTGCTTGATCTTTGAACTATACAAATGTATTACCTTCCAAACACTATATTTGAAAAACAGTATGCCTAAGATTATACAATGTTTCCCACAGTTGGGAGGATGCTTTCCGCGGCAGGGTAGGAAATGATTTGGGGTGCACAAGGTGATTGTAAGCAATTCACAACCCAGCACTAAATCAGAATTTTCTGGTGAGAAAGTCGTTCCCTTTTCATTTCTCTTCAGTCTTCTGAATCCATCAAGGAGAAAGTCTCAGTGAGATACTAGTGGGTCTTTAACACCTCTCTAAATCCTGGTAAACTGTCTTTTTGACCAAGAAAGCAGGCACCAGGCTTAGAGCCTCGGCTGACAGCTGTAGCTAGCTAAATGGTGGAAATGGAACCATGTCATTTTCTCTACACTGAATTTACTCATACTGATATCTACTATGAAGGGCCAGTAATACTGCCTTCATTTACAATAGTAATATGAGTCTTCCTTCTCAAAAAATTTAGGTAAAATGTGAGCTGCTCCAAAGAAAAATATTATATAAAACCTAATGCTATTGCTTTGTAAATATGGTATCATCAAGTACTAACCTTGTGCCAGAAACTGCCAAGTGCTTCCCATGAATTAACATACTGATCCTTCTGCCTCTGGGAGGTGCAGATGAGGACACGGAGGACAAGGAGAGTGTGGACCTCTGGTTAATTGGAGGTGGAGCTGGGAATTTGAACTCAGGCAACCAGTGTCCAGCAGGGCCTCGACACCAGAGGGACTGAAGCTGGTGGCCCAGTGAATGCAAACTCCTCTTATCCTGATACTCGAGATCTGCAACAACCCCTCAGCTTCCAGGAGCCAGAGAAGCAGGTGCATTTCTTCTCCAACAGGAGAAGGTGGGTGGGTGGTGACATTGGTCTTAGAAGCCCAGCACTACTCTAGCCCCAGGTCCTTGGTGCCTGGGACACTGTGGCTGCTCTGGGCTGAGCCCATAACACAGGAGCTGTGGTCCAAGGCGTGGCATCTGTGGAGCGGTTCTGGGGCTGGAGCAGTCCCTCCCCTGATGCCTCCTGTCCATATCCCTCACCTACTGTGCCAAGGGTGATCCCTGAGGCTCTGCGTGACAGGAGGGACCCAGGTCATCACCCCTCCTTAGAGATGAAAAACAAGGCTGGAGAGGATAAGTGAGCTGTGCAAAGTCACGGACCCACAAAGTAGAGCAGGGCCTGCAAACAGACAGGCTTCTTCTGGGCCCAGCCAGCTGGCAGGGGGTGGGGGGGCCTTCTCTGCCCTCAAGGTCAGAAGTCTGAGGGCAGCAGCTCTGACCACCACACCAGAGCTTTTTCCTCAACTCCCAGAGCTAGAGTCCCCAGTTAGGGAGCCTGACCCCTGCCTCTGCCAAAAAGCCCAGGGAGAACCCTGGAGCTGGCAAGACCCTTCCGCTCTCTCTCAGGTTTGTGCCTCTTCTTGGGAGATGGAACTGTGGTCCCCCCGGCAGGCTGGCTGGAGGGCAGGGAGAGATAGAGCGTGGAGAGCAAAGGGCTTAGAACTTGTGGAAGGAAAGGCCCAGGAGGCTGCTGGTCCCAGAGATGGAGTGGGAACAGACAGTCAGACCCCAGTAGCCCCATACACCAGTGGCCCCAACTAGGGACTCAACCCCATGGGTGGAAGAGGCCTGGGTGAACCCAGCTATGGTGCTCGAGGCAGCCAGGCTGCAGATCCAAGCTGACATGGAGACACAGGGCTCCGAGGATTAATCCTGGAGATTAGTAGAAACCTCCCCTGAAATCTGCCCTCAGGGTGGCCCAGTCTGGGGGTTCCTGTCATGCAGCAGGCAGGGCAGGGGTGGGGGCAGAGAAGGAAGGGCCCACCCTCCCCAGCAGGCCTCCAGCTAGGACACCCACTAGGCCAAGGCGGCCGGTCGCCTCACTCAGAGGCCCGCTGAGGTCTGCATCTGGCCACACAGGCAACAAGCGACTACCTGCTCAGAACACTCCTGCACCGTGATTTCTCAGTGCAGGCAGGTGAGAGCCCTGAAGGGCATTCACACAAGAGGTAGAGACGTGGGCCCCAGGCCCCTTACAGCAGCTCCACAGGCTGCACAACCCCAGGGGGCGTCTTCCCTCAGCATACTGCCTCTGCCTGCAGCATACTTTCAGACCCTGGACCTTGAGAAGTGTGGCAGAGCATTGGTTAGCAAACTCTGCCCAGAGCCCGAGGGGCACAGGAAAGGTGGGTTGTGGAAAGGAGGGTTGAGAGGTGGGCCCCTGGGCCCCCAGCCAACTTCAACAAGAGCAGCTCTACTGGGCGTATGTCACATGTGTCGGGAGTTCAATCAACAAATGGGACAAGAAACAAACAGCACTTCTTTCTTGAACAACTCACTTTGAGCCCCCAACTGCTTCCCTTAGGCTGGCTAACAAGTCCCTAGAAGGTGATGCTTCCCGGGGCTGAGGCCCAGGGCTCCTCCCGCCCCCCAGTGCCTGGCCAGGTCTGGTCAGGAGCTAGAGTCGGGGAGGGAGCGGTGCGGAGGCCCTGCTCCCCCTGCCGTCTCTGAAGTACCCTCGATCCTCAAAGGCCTCAGGCTTTGGGACTGCAAACTGAATTCTAGAAAAAGACACAGTTCTCAGCCCTGAATTTGTAGACTCAGATTCATATGCCTTAAAGAATTTTATAAATTGGGGGTCCACCTAAGATTTATATCTTCAGAGTGCCACAGCTTTGCAAGGCAAAAAGGGGAAGTCCAGCCCAGAGAGACATGCTGAGTGGGGAGGTTCAGGGGAAGAGATGTCTGCAGGACCATCCCTCCTCCGAGGGCTGTGGGGCTAGAGCCACGGGAGCCCAGGGCCGGCTGGGCAGAGGGAGATGCCACAGGGAAGAGTCAGAGCACCAGCCAGGCCTGGGCAACCACCTCCTTTGCCTGGGTCCCAGAGGAGCCGCTGGGAGCCAGGCCTTCCCTTGCCTGTCTGTGATGCCACCGGAGAATAAAGTCACAGAAAACCCTGAAAAAGGAGTCCTGTTTGAATAGCACAAAGCTTCCTGAGAAGTGTCTGTGACAAAGGCCACCAGCCCCTTCACAGGCAGCAGTGGGCACAAGAGCTGCAGGGAGAGGGGGTCTGTTTCCCCACAACATCGCAGGCTCTCAGGAAGGATGCAATCAATCTCCATCTCTCTCCTCCATCCTCCCCTACATTTATCCCATGATGGTTTGCTACCCCAGCCCTGGCTTTCAAGAAGCACCTCCAAAACCTGCCTTCTTCCCCCAAACTACCAGATGCAGAAGGATTCTAAGAGAAGGGTGAGAAATCTTGTCATTGGGCAAGGGAAGCCCTCAGCTTCTCTCTGACCTTTAAGTGTCAGCCCACTTAGGCCCAGAGCCCTCAGTCATCCAATGCCAACCCCACCCCCCAAGCAGGGCGCCCACCCAGACTCAGGACTCAACCAGCCAAAACTCAAGGCCTCCACTCACAAAAAGGAGGGCACCCTCACCCCATGTGCACTGAGACTTAGCACCAAGACCCCTGCTTTCTAAGGAGAGAGTGCCAACGTTAGAGGCTACAAGAGCCTCAGGAAGCCTTGGGATGCTGAGCGGCCTCTGGTCAGAGTCCCTGGGCAAGGGAGACCTGCACCCCAGCCATCCTGATCCCACAGCCTCATTGGCCATTCTGACCAGAGGACCTCCCTCCCCCCACTCCTACAAGGCCAGCATCTCAGAGTGAGCCAGAAATTATCTAAGCATCAGACAAGGGTCCAAGCTTTACCTGGCCTCCCACCCCCTGCTCCCAGAGTCTGTCAAAAAAAAAGCTTAGAAAACACCTTCCAAGTTCAAATGCTCCCTTCTACCTAGTTCCCCAACCCTAATCACTCCCAAACCACCTTCACCATGTCTTCCAGATCTACATGCAGCTGTACAATCATTTACGAATGTCTTTGCATGGACTCACTTTTACTTAAATTTCTTTATTGAAAATGCCACCACAATGAGTAGAATGCCAGTACCACTTGTCATAATTAAAAGGTTGCCAATAAAAATTTACCACTAAAACAAAACGGACCTATAAAAGTCTGGAAACTTTTCCCACCTGCCCTAAGCCCAAGGCCTGGTCCCTAGTATCGGAGGAGTCAGCCCATGTTCCAGAGGCATGAGAATATATTGGCACCTGGTGGAGAATTTCTTCTTGGCATAAAAGGATTGGAAAAGAACTGGAAAGGGAATCCTTTCCTTGTTCTGACTTTGTGCTTAATGCCTGACACTATCTAAACAAATCTTAAGGGAATGAGGGTATCACCCAATCCTTTGGGAATGTTGGAATAGAGGCTTCCTCTGCCTCATGCTTAACACAAAGTGGAAACACATTCTCTGAGCACACCTTCAAGGCACCACTGGAGCCCCTCCCGGTGTGACTGCTCTCACACCAAGGCCCAGCAGCTCCCTCTCCCACACACCTGCCCCGGCAGCCCCCAGAGGTCATCGCTGACTCAGGTGGGACACCAGGTAGACGAGGCCCACCAGCAGGAGTCCACGTACGCCGAGCATCATGAGCAGGAAGAGGAGCAGGATGGAAGTCACCGGCTCCACAGCGTGGTTGCCGAGATGCCACTGGGGGAAGCCCATGTTCACCAGCTGCCGGTTGAGGTCATTGAAGGGGGACTGAGCAGCACCCAGCCTGGCTCCCGCCTGCTGCTGGCGAGGGCCAGGACCCCCCAGGGGGGCACCATGACCCCTACTGAGAAAGCTCTGGAAGGTGAAGACAGAGAGAGACAAATGAATCCAGAGAAAGCTTCCTTGGATCTGAGGCATCAGAAGCAGGAGGGAACTCTCTGGGTGGGGCCCCACCCTCCCCTACAGCCACCCAGGGCCATGCCTTCCCTTCTCAGCGATCCCCAGATGCCACCCACGGGTATCCCAACCACTGAGTCACAAGCTCTCAGAGCAAAGAAAATGTAAGTCCATACCCCCTATGTCGTGTCAGGGAGAAGGTGCTAGGGACAGAGAACAGCAAGGGGGAAACGAGAGTGGAACTACAGGGCACAGCTTCTGGGTAGGCATTTTTAACATTCCTCACTCCTTCCTTTCAACTCATCATTGTGTTGCCATGGGCTCATCTCCACTTACTCTCCAGTTTCTCTCTCATCCAACAGACTTTAAAAGATGCTGGCTCCATTTGGGGGTTGCTGACCAGGTTAAAGGAGAGAGAGCTCTTGGGTCTGAAGACTGAGAAGGTTGCCTAGAGGAAGGAGAGCTGGGAAGGCAGACGGCTGGGCAATAAATCTACTGGGGTTTCCCCAAAGTCTTAAACCCTCATGCTCCCCAGCCTGGCTCTCTGCAAAAAGGGCTTCCGGCTAGAGAATGACCAGCAAGGGAGCTTCTGGGAGCTAAGGAGTAACTGGTACAGAGGATGGGAGACCAGCTGCTCCCCTCTACAGAGGCTGGGTGCCTACCTGTCGAGGGGTGCTACTGCGTGGTTGGGTAGTGGTCCTCACGCGGGGGTCGTCATCCTGCACAATTTCCCCATTGGCCAATATCCGAACCATCCTTCCAGGAGCTATGGGTCCCTACTGGGCTGTACTGTTCCCAGACCTCAAAACACCTGAAGGAAAAAATTCACCAAAGATAAAGAAATGCTTGCTTTCGGTGGGAAAAACTGCAATTCTGAGTGCCCTCACTGGTGACCCACACTGAGTAGGCAGTTCGTCTAACAAACGAAAGAAATAAATGCTAGTTGTTTACCAGACAAAAATCTTCCACACTTTGAGTTCACTAGGAAAACAACCAAAAAGAGCCTTGGAGAAGGAAATTTTATTAACCACCACCGCCAGCAACAGTGGGGGCAAGAACATGTGCTGTGGCCAGGGCCCTGTGGAAAGTCCTCCAAGGCTCATCTCAGCCTCTGAACACTCCTCTGGGCCAAATACAGCTGGAAACCCAGAGAACTCTAACTCACTTGCCCAGGACCATACATCCATGGGCAGCACAGAAAGAACGTGAAGCCAAGATCTCTGGCCCTAGCCCTTCTCTGGGTACTAAGTAGGGAATTCAGGACAGCAGGATCCCCAGTGTCTTCATTTCCCTTCCGTTAAAAAATGGTCCTGTGTGCGGTTCCCTGAGGGAGTAGACGCTAAGGATGTGGGCCTTCTCCCAGCAGGAGATCTGGGCCCAGTTCAGAGCTACTTTTCTGCAGCGGGCACATCCTCACGTGCCCTTGCCTTGCAGGTAACACCAGGAGGGCAGGGCCAGCCTTCCCAAAATATGGGATGGGGGTGCTGCTGTGGCTCTGGGAGGGCCCCACTCGCAGAACCCAAGGGTATCCATGGGCTGGAGGTGGGGGCCCTTCCACGCCTCTCCCCGCGTCTGGGTAAAGGCCATTTTTTCTCAGGGGATGAGCCACAGTTTTTGTCTAAATTCTCAAAAGCACTCGTGACAGGCTAAATGGGGTCAGGAGCCCCTGCTCTCTTGCCCGTGGCCTGGAGCCTGGGGGAGGCGGGTCTCTTTTGGAAGCCTGCTGGCCCCTGCAAAAGGCCAAGCGGGTCCGAAGAGTCCCCTTGCGCACTGTCATCCTGCCCCGCTGGGTGGGCTGAAGGCGCTGCCGGCCCTTCCCGCACCTGACACTAAGGAGGGTGGGGAACCGGGTCGCGGCGTGCTGCCAGGGTGGGAGGGGTCGCTGCCCAGGCCGCCGAGCCCAGCTCCGAGCCCAGGACTCCGGGAGGGAGCTGCTGCGCCCCCTTTCCCCAACGCCCAGCCACTCACCTGGGGCGCGGCTCCCGGGCCTCGGCTGTGTCCACACCCTGCGGCTCCCAAGCCGCTTCCTCCCACCTGACCTCACAGGAAACGCGCGCCGCAGGCGCACGGCCCCGCGGCGGCGCAGCAGCTCCCTCGTTAGGCCTTCGGGAGAACTGCAGCTGCCCCGCCCGGGAGGCCCAAGGCCGGGGAGGAGGGAGAAAGACGATGAAAGAGGAGAGCGGACCAGGGAGGACTAGAGGGGAGGGAGGAGGAAGACAAGTGCGGAGGAAGAAGGAAAGAACAGAGGAGGGAGAAGAAAAGGAGGCGGAAAGGCAAACAGGGCCCACAGAGGAAAAACCCAGGGAGAGAGGGCACCTCTGGCCTGGGTGGCACAGGCTCAGCCCAGCGTCCGAGTTTGCTGAGCCCTCTCGGTAGAGTAGGACCCAGCCCTGCCCTCAAAGAACTCCAACTCCAGTTCCAGTGGGGACCCTCCCACGGGGAAGACAAGGCATGACCACAGGGCAGGTGCAACAAACTGCAACATGAGGAAAGGCAGGCTCCCTGGAGGAGGTAGCCTTTGAGGTGAGGCCAGAAGAGTAGGCAGGAGTTTGCCTGTCAGGCAAATAGGAAAAGGCACTCCTGGCAAAGGGAAGCACCCGACAAAGGAGTGAATGATCAACCTCTGCCTCTTCCCAATGTTTTCAACGCCACCCCCTCTTTATAAGCTGTTCTTTGTGGACCTGTTCACCAGTTGGAGAGAATGAGCTCTGCAGTCCCACAATTTGGGTCAGGCTCTGGCAAGTTACTGAGCTGCTTAGTTTCCTCATCTGCAAAATGGGGCTAATCACATTAGGTACCTTCAGGATTGTTGTGAAGATTAAGAATGAGAGTCTCTGGCACACAGCAGATGTTGATAACCATTTGTTATGACTGTCAATCAGTAGATATTTCTGAGAGTAGATATTTATTGAGCGTATATAAGGACTTAGATGCCCACCAGCCCCCTGGTGGGGGGAACAGAGAGAATATTGAGACTTAGACCTTGCCTCAAGGGCACATCGTCTGCCACCATGGTTTAATTATTTGGTTATGAAAACTTATCAGTAAAAAAATGTTGAGCAGGTCCGCCTGATATCTGTATTTTATTTGCGCATTCTATATTTGTTTGTTTATAAATTATACACGTGTACTGTGAGAGCAGATTGTCATTGTGGATAAAAGGTACGATGCTAGAGCCAGCCTGGGTTTGAATCTTGGCACAGCTGCTTTCTGGTGGTGTGATGGACCGGTTTTTCAACCTCTCTGGTCTCAGTTCCTTCATCTGTACGATACAGGTAATACTTCATCAGGTTTTTGTGAAGCACTAAGTGCTTAGTGTAACGTGCTTAGATGGGAGCCTGGCCACAGTAAGTGCTCAGGGGCTACCGCCTGTTACTGTCATTACTACTGCTCCACTACATTAAGTCAATTGTAAAGCATGAACATTAAAAAAAAATGGGATTTCAAATAAATACAAACTGAAACCCTAATGCTTTCTTCCTACACTCTTGATGCAGGTGGACATGGTGCATACATGGAAGGGGTAATCCCAGGGTAGGATGCCTGATTGTCAGAGGTGGTCTGTGGATTGCAGAACTGCTCTGCACACTGGGATTATCTGGGATATTTAAAAACAATCCTGATGCTTGAGTCCCACCCCAGAGGTGACAATGCCACTAATGTGGGATACAACCTGGGCGTGAGGAGGTTTTTAAAAACAAATTCCAGGGCAGAGACCCACTGTCTTCCATGAACCAAGCTCCATAAATGGGGCTCATAACCTATGACCCCTAAAAAGGGAGAGATCCCCAAGCAGGGGGAACCAGGCAGGAAATGGATATTTCCTCAAAGGCTTGAAGTGGTACAACTGCTTCCAAAGAGACAAGTCCAGCCAGAGATAACCATGAGAGCCCAGAGGAGGACGTAAGTCCCTCCAGAAAACGCCCAGATAGGCTCTGAGAGGCAGTAATGTTTGTACCTGGAACAGTCCTATTATTACCAATTAAAACAGCTTTGGGAGATGGAGAATCACTTTTCCTACCTCTCCGTTTCCTTCAGGTGTCTCCCCTGCTCAAGAGCCTGCAGTGGTTCCCTCTTGTCTGCTCCAACAAGACCCAACTAACTGGCAGGCTCTGACAATCCTCCAAATTTGGCCCCAGCACACTATTACCAACTCCCTCCCTCAGCCTTGCCCACTGGATCTCTTCACTCTCCCTTTAAGCACCACTTAAAGTCCTGCTTTGCTTGTGCCTGAAAATCTGCCCATAGGCCCTCCCCACCTAATCTATTACCCACCCCCATCCCCAGACTTTAATGCCAACAGCACAAACTAGGGTTCTAATTGTTCCATGTGATAATACTAATACCTATGTGTGCAGAATCTTTAACACTTCCAAAGTGCTCTTCCAGAGACCACATCATCCTTTTTGGATTAGGAAATAGGAAAGGCATGTGTTATTGTTCCCCTTCTGCTGATGAAGTACCTGAGACTCAGAGAGACTCTGGACGACCAGCCCAAGGTCAGTGGCAGAGCCAGGATTCAAATGGACACAGATTCCCCCAGCTCTGCATTGGAGGCTCTTTGCACCTACCCACCACCAAACAGCCTCCTCCAGCTTTGTCCCATCTCTGCCGCCTCTTTGTTTTATGCCCCCCTCCACCCAATGCTATTAGTACAAGACTGGGGCCCAGGTCATGCCTTACTCCCAGCAGGTGCCCAGTAAAAATGTGCTTTTGGTTTTCCTGGTCATTGCAGAGTTACTCTTATACACACTGAAGTTTGACGAGCACTACTTTAGACTAGTAGCTTTTCAAACTCTTTTGACAGCAATACATTTTAGCAACATACTAGCAACACAACCTAGTAGCCCCACACCCACACCCATACGAAACAAAAATTTCAAAAACAGTATTATTGTTTCTCCATGAGCTATGTTGTGATGTCTTCTATTTTGTAAGGAAAGAAAATGCCAGTCAAGACATCACTTCATTTCTCTATCCACTAATACACTTGACTTACAGAAAGTAATCTTACTAAAATTTCTTATTAATTCTGATTATTTATTTTGGGTCTTGTTTCTTTTGTTTTGTTTTGGGAGGGAGGGAGTGAGGGAGGTTCATTTTTTTGCTAATTTATTTCGTCAATGGAGGGACTGGGGATTGAACCCAGGACCTCACACATGCTAAGCACCGGCTCTACCACTGAGTCATGTCATCTGCAAATACAAATAGTTTTATTTCTTCCTCTCTAATTGTTTTGCCTTTTATTTACTTGTATTGACTTAAAGCACTGGCTAGAACTCTATGGTGAGTAAGAGTGGTGAAAGCAGATGCAGACATCTTTGCCTTGTTCCTCATTTTAAGGGAAAATTATTGTCTCTCAACATTAAACATAATGTTAGCTATATATATAGGCTTTTTAAAAATAGATGTTCTTTATCAAATTGAGGAATAGCCTATTTCCATTTTTCTGAGAATTTTTACCATGAACAGGTATTGAATTTTGTCAAATGTTTCTTCTGCCTTGATTAAAATGAGCCTGTGATTCTTCCTTCTTTAACATTTTAATGTGGTAGATTTTACTGAATGATTTTCAAATACTGAACCAGACTTGCATGCATAGACTAAATCCCACTTGGTGATGGTGTATAATTCTTTTTATATGTTGCTGAATTGTATTTGCTAATATTTTGTTTAGGAGTTTTGCATCTATATTCATAAGGGATGTTGGTCTTCTCTCTTTTGTACTATCTCTGATCTTGGTGTCAGGGCAATACTAGCTTCATAAAATGAATTGGTAAGTGTTCCCTCTTATTTTCTGGAAAGGGTTGTATAGAATTGGTGTTGATTCTTTAAATGTTTGGTAGAATTCATCAGGAAATCATCTGGGCCTGGAGATTTCTTTGGGGAAGTTTTAAAATTATGAATTCAATGTTTTTTTAAAATGACTATAGCGCTGTTCAAATTATCTGTTTCATATTGGGTGAACTGTAATAGTGTGCTTTTGGAGAGATTGGTCCACTTTGTCTAAGACGGCAAATTTGTCTGTAGAGTTGTTCATGGTGTTCCCTTATGATCTGTTTAGTGTCCGCACGGTCTGCAGTGATACCCTTCCTGATACTGGTACTTGTGTCATCTCTTTCACTCTTGCTGGAGATTTGTCAATTTTACTGTCCTGCTCAAAGAAACAGCTTTTGTTTTATTAATTTTCTGTATTCTGTTTTAAATCTCATTGATTTCTGCTCTTTATTATTTCCTTCCTTCTCCTGGCTTTGGATTTATTTTGCTTTTCTTTTTCTAAGTTCTTGAGGTAGGAGCTTAGATTATTTGAGACTTTTCCTATTTTCTTACAGTTAACATTTATGGCTATAAATTTCTCTGTTGGCATTGTTTTAGCTGTGCACCACAAATCTTGATATGTTGTATTTTCATTTTCATTTAGTTCAATGAATTTTTAATTTCCTTTGTTATTTCTCCTTTGATCCATGGATTATTTGGAAGAGTGTTGTTTAGTCTTCAGGTATTTAAAATTTTTCCTGTTATCTTTCTGTTATTGATTTCTAGTTTAATTCCACTGTGATCAGAGAACACACTGTGTACGAACAGTCCTTTAAATTTTTTTGAGGTTTGTTTGTGGTCCAAAACAAACCTTTTTTTTTTCTCCACCACTGTGGTTAGAACTTGGCAACATGGGAAAGGGGAGTGAAAGGGGAAGAACAGGTGGGGAACTGGGGTGTCATTTAAAAATACAGTCCCCCCAAAACTGGGGTGCCTGGGGGAAACTTGGTCTGCTTCAACCCAAGAGGAATCTGATCAAAAGTGGTTTGGGAGGGCCAGAACTGTGAGGGACAGAGGGAGGAGGAAGATCAAGGTGGTGGGGATGGGGGACAGTTTGGTAACTGGGGTGAAGGGATTGCCCCTCCCCCTGCTGAGATCCTTTCAGCCCTTCTGGTCTGGCAGGAAGGAGGCAGACTGCAACTCTCCTGGGCAGGTCTGGGGCTGCCAGATACTCTAGGCTGGGGTCTAGAGGGGGCTTGCCCTGCCAGGGAAGCTATCTTGGTGAATGTTTCATAGGTGATTGAAAAGAATGTGTATTCTGCTGCTTTCAGGTGGAATATTCTACAAATCTCAATTATAAACTGTCGGTTGATAGTGTTGAGTTCTTCTGTATCCTTGCTAATTTCCTGTCTAGTTGCTCTATCAATTATTGAGAGAGAGGTGTTGAAGTCTCCAAATAAATTTGTGGAGTTGCCTATTTCTCCCTTCAGTTCTATCAGCTTCTGTTTCATGTATTTAGAAGATCTGTTATTTCATGGATACACATCTAGGTTTGTTGTATCTTCTTGGTAGATTGACTATTTTATCATATATAATGTCCTTCTCTACCTCTGATAATTTTGATAATCTCTATCATATTCTTCAGTACAGTCATTGTAATCTTCAGCTCTAGTTTCTATTTATTATTTTGATGGTTTCTATTTCTTTGTTGAACTTCTCATTTTGTTCATGCATTTTTTTCCCCTGAATTTCATATAGTTGCTTGTCCGTGTGTTCTTCTTTTTCACTAAACTATTTTAAGAGGATTATTTTGAATTCTTTGTAAGATAGTTCATAGATGTCTGTTCCTCTAGGGAAAATTATTAGAGATTTATTTATTTATTTTCATCATTTCATGTTTACTTGATTCTTCATGGTCCCTGATTTGCTGCATTGGTATGTGCACATCTGAGTAAGCAGTCTCTTCTTCCCTTCTTGGACTTTGTGGTCCAGGGTGTTGCTTCATCTTTACACCTGTTCTGTGGTTTTCACAGTGAATTCTTGTCTATTGATAGTCCTCTAGTATATTAGTGTGTAAGGAAAAATTTACGTCTTCTAAGGCTTCTGCAGGAGGGATCTGAAAAGTTAGGAGGTCCGTCTTTGACAACGGAGGAGCTGATTTGAAAGCTTGGAAAATTGGGCACCAAGAATTGCCTTTATATTATAAGAAATATTAAAGTAAAAGAAGGGAACTAACATTTCTGAAGGAGGTACTAGGCATCAGGACATTTTTTGATGATGTTTTGGAGATTACATGAGTGGTGGCCTTGGATGTTAATCCACATGTGGTCAGCAGTTTGCATAGAATTCTCACGTGTGCCAACTACACGTCTTGGTATCCAGAGCTGAAAGGCCCAGTCATGATTTTTTTTCTGACACCCTTGTCCTCACCACCTACTTCTTGATGTCTCTGAGCTCATCATCCTCTCCTCTCCAGGTGCAGGGAGGGAAGACATTAACAAATGGGCCCCTGAGGCTTTACCAGAAATGTTGCCCTGTGCTGAGCATGTTGCAGCAGTTAACTATCACCCTCAAGGCAACCTGTAGAGGAGATACCATTGTCCACATCTTTTCAGTGAGGAAATTGAAGCACAAGGAGATTAAGTAAATTGTCAAAGAGATTAAGTAACAGCAAGTGAGTAATGGACACCAGATTGTATTCAAACATCAAAGATATTTTGGGCTTTTTTGAAAGAGCATATTTTGGGTAAAACCCCAAGCATCCCATCCCTTGGTGACAGATAAGGACCTGTCTGTGGGGAAACGGACTCATCATGCCTACATCCACAGGACATCAGGGTGCTTTGTCCTGGAAGGACATACAGTGGAGCAATGCTAATTAGGTAACAAACTCTCTTGCTGATCAGCAGCAAATTCCAACTCCTTTTGACTATAAACCAAGACATAATATATATGTCCAAATCAGTACAAAAGGGGCTCTTAACAATTTTGTATTTTTGATGTTTTGAGTGTTGGGGTGGGAGTGACAAAGTAGCTCCACAGAGCTCCAGGGCAGGGGGAGGGAGCAGTGGCGGCATCCTGGAGGGTGGCTGAGAGCATGTGGGTGGAGGGCATGACAACGTGTGTGCACTGGCTGCTGAGGGGGAAGTGCTCCTAGCTGGGTGGAAGGCAGGTGTCTGGGCTGAAGAGCATGTGAGCACAGTTGTGCTCCATTAAGGTGAAGTTGATGTGCCTCCCCTGTATGAAGAGGAAAGAGAGGGTCTCTGAGAAGCCACTGGAATTGAGAGTTGAAGGCTGTGGTCTCCTTGGCTCACGGGATGAGGCTCAGTACCTGTCAGGCTCCACAATGTGGGCTTTTTGGATGCCCTTCCTTTCCCTGGGTGCTGGCCTCAAGCCTATGCTCTTATTTCTAGACTCTGTTCAGGCACTGGACGTCTGCCCTTCCTTCCCCTTGGGAGCCCCATTGTTCTGACTCTGACTCTCGCTGCTCTGATGTTGAACTTGTGTGTTACCTGCTAGACTGGGAGCCTGGGGAGCAAGGACAAGGCCTGACACCCACTTTAACACCAGCACCAAGGCTCTCTTGGCGAGTGTGTGCTGAAGGGATGAGCCTCTCCACAACCTTCAGGCTAGGTTCAGGGTCTGCAGGGCAAGGGCAGGTGGGGGCACCCTCAGATGGGTGATGGACTGTGAAGTCAGCAGCACACACTAGCCCCCTGTTTTGGGTAGAGATTGATGCAGACCCTTTGAGACAGCATAATCTGTTTGCAGCAACAACTACCCCTGGCTTTGCTGTCATGTTCCCCTTGTCCCCAGATAAGAGTCCTGGATGTGACAGAGTGAGTGGCCTGGGTACACTGACAAGCTGACAGCATCTCTGGGCTGCTTAGGACACAGGCAATCAGATAAAACTCTTTTCTGTGAGCCACCATAAGATCTTGTATATATTTCCCTGTGGTATACAGTATAATCTTGTTTATCTATTCTACATTATGGTAGCTCACAGAGAAAAAAATGTGACAATGAACATATATATGTTCATGTGTAACTGAAAAATTGTGCTCTACACTGGAATTTGACACAATATTGTAAAATGATTATAAATCAATAAAAAATATTTTTAAAAAATCTTTCCTGGAACGACTAGTTTATATTTCTAAGTTTTTAAATAAGCTATTCCCTCTCGTTGGAGTGTCCTTCTTTATCTTGTTTGCCTAGTGGCCTGCTACTCACCTTTTAAGACCTACCCTAAGCCCTACCTTCTCTATGAATCCCCTTAACTTCATTTCCAACAAAATGACTGTTCCTACTTAGTCTTTCTTATGAACCCTGCAATCATGTTCCTTTTTGAGCAAGAAGCCTGATCTCTGAGACTTTATCATTACTTGTCTGTCTCTGGGGAGTTGTGAAAACTAGGGGAGTGACTAAGATTAGGCTCCTGACTTCTGGCCTGGATGGCCTGCAGGGAGACTGATGGAAGGCCTGTCACTGACCACTGGGTCACGTGGTCCAGTCCAACAAAAGACTGGACTGCAATGCAAACCAGTTTCCTCCAGAATAAAGCGTCCTCATTAATTGCCTTCACTTGTACTCTTGTACTTACTTGTTTTAAGGCAAAGGTTAGAGACCATGAAGTCTTTAGCACAAAGTCGGCCCAGGTAAGAAACCTCTCAAAATATATCCAGAAAGCTGAGGCCCATCTGCCCAACTTTACTTTACATGCATCCTCCCTGTAATTGCATGGAGGAAGGTTCAGGATAATAATCGATAAGTAACCCTGTTCTGGTATGAGTGGGAGGTTCAACAGGAGCCAGGAAGGGGTGGTCCCTTGTCCTCCTCAACTTCTTCCTGCCCATCTGTAGGGTCTGTGATAAAGCTAAGAGGGTCCACCTGTGCTAGCCTTTGTGTGAGGAGGACGTGACAGCTATGGGACCCAAGAGTCCTGGGGTTGTGCCAATTGCTGACCATTCACCTCTCCCCATGTCTTCTCCCAGCCCTGACATGGGCTCTGTCTCCTGGTTACCACCACTTTCCAGGCATGGTCCAACTCAGATCATATTTTGTGTTCTTTTCTTCTCCTTTAAGTTTCTCTCTCTTCATTCTCAGGAGCTTTGAATTCATTTTTCCATGCTAGGTGCTTTCACACACAACATTTTTTATTTCTCAAGGGAAAGCCCTATAGGAACACAGGCTGAGACACCACAAGTTGGATACTGTGGGTGACTTTCCTGGGGTGGGAGCTAAGGTTGCTCCAACTGTAAGGACGGAGGTTTTGTCAAGGTGGGGACCCAGCAGGTACACTCCTCTCCAGAACAGGAAGCAAAGAATGGGTCCCCATCTCTGTTATCTTCCCAGACAAGCACTAAGAGGAGATGGGCATCAGTGAGCATGGGAGATTCTTAGACATGCTGTTGTTCTCCTGATGTTCATCCCAGACAGAACAGGGAGCCAGAAGCATCCCCGTCTATCCTGATGCTGGAGTGGCAACTACCACCAGATGGAATAATCGGTAGGCAGCCTTGGACTGGATCTGTCAGTGGGACTCCAGCACCTCTGGATTTGGGCTCACAATGATATTCTCTTAGCCTCACCAAATTGAAATGAGCATTCTTCATAACTGTATTGTTTGATCCATATCTTTGAGATAAGAAAGGCAAGCCTTGCAGAAACTAGGCCAAGTTCACAAACTTGGTAACAGGTTGAAGCAAGTTCTTTCCTATGATCACTCCTGAAAATGCCAAGGCAACCTTCCACATCCCTGACAGTGGCCCACGAAGCAGATTTATACTGACAGATCCGAAATGTCAGGGAAATGACCAAAGTATCTGCACAGAAGCACATGTGACTACAAGGGCTCATCCATCTGTTCATTCATCATCATTGGGCTCTGTATATGTGGACCCACATGCAGGGAAAGTCCTGCCTTTGGTGTTCTGCAGCACTCTGACCTACAGGGCTGCTGTGCATCTGTCCGCCACACCCCATGTGTGACACTGGGTATCATGTGAACATCTTGACCATTGGATTGATGAAGATAGTATTTGATTTCCAGCATTTCCATTTGCCAATCCCAGCTGCCCCAGGACATTTGCTCAGTTGCTCCATGGAGAAGGGATGTTTCTTGACATGATCAGCAAATTGTTGATTGAACCTTAACATCCAGTGCTTTGGAGCTTTGGCTCCAATTCTGGATTTCCTGCTTATTACATAAGGATGTGTGTGTGTGTGCCTGCGTGTGTGTGTGTGTGTGTGTGCCTGCATGTGTGTGTGAGGAGTTGGGGTGCAGGGGTCATCAAGCCTGCTTCCATCACTATCCCAAAGTCATGATCTGAGGCTTTCCTGAAGCACAGCTGTCAAGTTAGGACTTCCTGGAGGGCTGAAGCCCTGTCCCAGCTTTTATCACACACCCCTCTGTGGATGGGGTCAAAGGACAGGGACTCAGGACCTCCTTGGCCATGAACGCATCATATGGCCTGTCTGCAGCTCTAATCGTTACCCAGGACAACTGTTTCCAGCAAATACATATGATCTCAGATTGAAACACAGTCTGCAAACAACAGTGTGAAAATAAGACATTAACATTCACAATGGTTTGCATGAAGGAAGTACTTTCCAGATGTTTTTCTATCACCCTGACAGGAGACGTAGACTGGACTAGGAAGTGAGCCTCCCATGGAGTCATTCACAGCCCCGCTAACCCCTCCAGCCCTGTCACAGAATGTCAGAGCCTCAGTTTCTTCAGCTTCAAAATGCAGAGTAGTGACCACCTGGCAGGACAGAGAGGCAGCCAAGCTCGCGGGGAGGAGCTGGGTGCCTGGCTTTGGTACTGATCTTCCCGCTTCATTGTTGTGCGAATGTGCAGGTGATTCCACTGAATAGGTGTCAGCTTCCTTTGCTATTCAGTTGTTGGAAGGATGAAAAGCATAAGCTTGTGTAAAGTACTTAGTGTCTGGCCATCCCTGCTCGGTATAAATGACTGCTGTTATTATGACAATGAAATGAGATTCTTAGGTAAAAGACCTTGTGTGGTGGCGACATCACCCAAGTTGTACTCTCTAGGGACAGTTATATCACTGTCAGCATCACATTCAGTGAGATGGGGAAGGCTTCCCCCTTTTACGTGATTTTCCTGACGGATCTAGGAGAATTGATTTTCACGAAGTGAATGGACTGCCCTGGGAAAGGCAGTGAAGAAAAAGAATCAGACTTTGGACAGGAGTCAGGGTTTGGCTCAAGACTAAGAAACTAGACTGTCTTGTTGAATCATTTCATATATGTGTGTAGCAAGATGGTCGGGAAGGGACCATTATTAGAAAATTTCCTCTGTGGAATAAAAGGTGGTGGGGCAGAAAGACAGGGTCCTTTCACAGAAGGGTTACAGAAAACAAGACTGCCATAGTACCTGGAAGGTCATGAGGACACTCCTGGGTAATGCGTCCCCAAGCAGCCTGGCAGTTTGAGCTCTCAGTCCCAGCCTTCCTTGCATGGAAGCAGCATTCTCCACCTGATTCTCCTAGAGCCTCTCCCCAGAACCATACTCTGCATGCTAAGGGCTGGGGCTGACTCTGGTTGGCAGAGACGCAGGTCCCAGCTGATATCTCATCTCTTAGTCTGTAACTCACTTTAAGGCCTGGGACCAGTGCACTGAAGGCCCCACGAGAAGGAGCCAGGACCCCTACTCCTGCTTGAATAAGGGGTACCCATGGAAATCCTACAACACTTGGATCTCCAGGACAACGGTTGGGAGGAACGACGTCAGAGGGTGTGGGTGCAAAGGAGTTGTAGGGGGCACGTCCACAAGGCACAGTTAAGGGCTCCCAGCCCCTCTCAGGAGGAACAGGTTGATTTCAGGCAGCTCTGGCTGCTGCCACTTACTCTCCCGGCGGCCTTGGCAACTTCCCTGACCTCTCAGGCCCTGGTTTTGCCTTCAGCAAGCACACAGGTCACTGAGAGCTCACACTGCTGGGTGCACAGGAGAGCTGGCATTCAGGAGCCTCACAGAGCCCTGGGCAGCTGTAAGGGCCCCTAACCCATCACTCTGCTGCCCCCACAACCTGAGCTTCCAAGGGCGGCCCTTGGAATGTGACTGTTTCAGAGAGGGGTTCAGCGCCCCTGCCCTCACCTCAATGGGCAAGAGGCATTTCTGGAACCTTCCCCTTGTCCACCCATGGTCTCTTGCCTCCCTCTGCTTCAATCCTCTGTCTGGCTCTGTCCCTCCTGCTCCTGAGTGGGCATCTCTGAGTGGGCGTCTCCACTGTTCAGGGCATAAGGCTGGCGTGGGGGCTCTCCTGACCACAATGGGGCTGTGGTTCTGGGGAGAGACTCCAGGAGAATCAGGCTTCCATGCAAGTAAGGCTGGGACTGAGAGCTCGATTCAGACCCAGGGCTGGGTCCCAGCTGCCATAGGAGCCCTGACACCTCTGTCACCAGACAGTGTCTCTGCTGGATGTGAACATGCCTTGGGTGTGTTATGAGCAGTGTCCAGGGGCTTTCAGGCTTGTCCAGAGCTTCTAAATACCTGCTGCCCAGTCACCGAGAGCCAGTGTTTGCCTGACTCAGTGAATGCCATCAGAGCATCCCACCTTACAGACCCTGGGACCACAGCATCCTCCAGGCCCCTGACCCCATCTATGCAGAGGGGCTGAGCATGGGGATAACCAGGAATATGATGTCCAGGCAGATGACTCCCAGGTGAAACAGGTAGCACCACGATTCTTGGATATAGAGGCCTGAGAAGGGCAGCCTCTGGTAGTTTGGGAGTTACCATCATGAAATCATGAGTGCTGACGCGAAAGGAGGGCAGAGCAATGAGAAGGGAGGAGCCAGGATCTGGGTTTAGGTCTGGCTCTGCCCCTCCCATCCTTAGTGACTTGAGACATGTCACTCAGCCACTCTGTGGCTTTACCCCCTTAGTAAAGCTGAGATAATGGTAGCATCTTTACCTACAGTCACTGGGAGGATTAAAGCAACCAAAACATGTAAAGATCTTGGGCTAGAAACTGGCCCATAGAAGGGACTTAAACATTAGCTGCCATTATATTAAATTCCAAGGATGACAACTGGAACAATCTGGCTTCTCCCCATTGGCACAGGCACTGACACAGGAAGGCATCTTTACTACCTGGTAAAAGCAGCCAGTGTTTCCAGACAACACTGTGGAGGGGATGTCACCATGTCCCCCACCACTCCTGGCACCTGAGTGACCAGCCCGGGAGGGTCTCATGGATGGGGCGCAGCCAGCAGTCCCACAGGGCCAGGTGGGCAGTGGGGAGGAACTAGGAGGCCAACAGGACTCTGCCTGCCCTCCTCTCTATACCTGTTTACTTAAGATCGGATGTGCCGGGTGTTCCTCTGGGTAAGAAAGTTCCTGACACACCTGGGACGAGGACGCAGGGGAAATGTGTTGAGAATCACTTGGGAGGCTCATGAGCACCAGGTCTCCACATCTTGGGCGTCCCTCTTGTCAGATACCCAGACAGGGGCTCTCTGACCCAGAGTCTCAAGGGGCAGCAGTCAAGGGCAAAGACAAGACCCCAGCCCACAGGGAGCATCCCTGTGCCCTGCTTACCATGGCCCTGGGCGGGCACCACATCAATGGTGCCTGGCTGCAGCGCTGAACAAAGTCACACAAAGTATCCAGTTTTCCCTGAAAAGCAGATGTGGTTGTGAGGAACCTACAGGCATAGATGCTGCCACTAGAGGAGTCATGTCCCTGCTGACTCGAGATGGGCTCTCAGGGCTCTGCCTCCCCCACCACCCCAAGACAGCACTGTAGCCTCCACCTGGGGCCACCCCTTAACATCCAGAACCCTGGCCCCAGCCTGAGGGGGAAACCCCTTTGCTAGGAACCCTGGTGGTGGTAGGAGCATGAGCCCTCATACATTTTGGCCTCCCTTGGGCCACTAGGGTCAGGAGGCCTTTGGCTTTTCTCAGGTCCCAGTGACTGCAGTCCACTGCCTGTAGCTCATTCCTACTCGGGCCATGCCTTACAGGCCCAGGCCTGTGCACGAAGTAGCTCCCCTCACCTCCTGCTCCCCAGGGCCTTCTCACCTCCATCCGTTTCATCCTGCATCCTTGGCATCCATGCGGGACAATCACCATGGGGCATGTCTGCATGTGACATGTGTCCTCAGGCTCCTAGGAAAAGAAAACCCTGTCTGCTTCCTTGTCTGGCAGCTCCTGGCTGCAGACACATGACATCTGTTGCCCCAGCACCTGTCAAGTTCTGGTCATTCAGGGAATGTTTGCTGGAGAATCAAGGACAGATCAGCAGCAGCGGGCACAGTGAGAGAGTGTCCTCTGCGTGAGAAACACGCTTCTGCTTCACAAAGATGGGCCTTCTACAAAGGCCAACAAACTCTGTCCTGTCCCCTTGGTTCCTGGAGCTGCCCTTGTTGGAGAAGCTGGGCCTAAGGCTGTGTCACATGATGGAGGCTATGGGGGGTGGGTCATGAGCAGGGACAGGGGGTACTCACCCAACTCTGGCAGATCCAGCATCCCCAGTCCACACTGCAACCAGCGCAGATGCTGGCCCGGGGAGTGACCCTGTTTCCCACCAGATCTCAGGCCCAGGTCCCCTTTCTTGGGACACCGTACCCCTGCTCCAACTGCCTCTTATGGGCCCTGGTTTGGGCACCCACCCTGGTGAGCCACAGCCTCCTCCCCTGTCCCTTGGTCCCTGTGCTCACCTGGGCTGCACCCCCTTCACAGCTCAATGCCCTCCTCCCTCCCCTCTCCTCAGCTCCATGTCCTTAAAGGTCACCCCCAGCCAAGGCCCTCATGCTGACAACAGACGGAGATGAAGACCACGGAAATGGAGCCCAACGGACTCAGAGCCTGGAGAAGGGGGACCAGGTTCCTGAAGCCTGAGGGTCCTTTTCCAAAAGCTCACCTGAGTCCTGGGGAAGGACCATCCTACAAAGATCCCTTGGGAATTGACAAAAAGCCCATTTATTTCAGGAGGGATCATAGCTGTTCCTGAAACAGGCTATACCACGTTGCTGATTCAGTGACAAAGGCTCTGAAAAAGGCCATGTTGGGAACATGGGAAGTGTGTTGCCTGGGTGATATCTGTGAGTCCCATGGCCTCCCTGGGGTCCCTCTGTGCCTCTCTGTCACCATCATCCTCCTGCCAGCTCTCCCTGCCCAGGTAGGTGGGAGCTGGAGGGGTGGGGAGGGCATATTCCCATCGGTGGCAGGAGGCCTCTCTGGCGGGTCAGTGTGTGCATCAGGCATGCTGACAACATCAAGACCAAACACACCGCTTACCTTTGCTCTTTCCTGGGTTGGTGGTGGCTCCTTGATGGTCTAGAATGGAAGCGGATCAAAATTGAAGTGGTCAAAGTCCAATGTCCATAAAGTTTATCTCCACCGAAGTGATACTGTTGGGGACAGGCCTCTGTGGCATGAACTGGCTCCTTCTCCTCCCACCCCAGCCTGGGGGTCACAGCTCCCTCCATGATGGCTCTTCTCACCTCCATCCACCTTTTTCCTGCCTACTTGGTATGCAGAGAGGGACAGTCACTGTGGGGCACGGTGACATAATCATAGGTTGTAAGGGGCCTGTGGGGCTCTGGTTTGGCTTTGCAGACAGGAGGGGACCCTGCTCAATGGCAGCAGGGGGACAGAACATGGGCTTTGGGGTGTCAGTCTGGGTGTCCCTTGCCTGAGGGTTTGTAACCAACAGGCTCCACCTCCCTGAGCCTCAGTCTCCTCAGTTATCAAAGGGGAATCGGCCCCTCCCTGCAGGATCAAGGGGGGAGACAGGTAGACTAAGGCGACTGGTCCCTGGTAGAGGCCCCCCTGGGAGTCTCAGCAGCAGCCCTGACATCATATGAAGACAAGAGAACACCCTCACCCCTTCCTCCTCTCCCCTTACCTCCCGTCCCCTGCAGCTCCCGGCCTCCCAGCCCTCAGGGATGCCAGTCCACCCGCCTCTCCCCCGGCCTCTCTCTCCTTACTTTCCCCTCTTTGCAGAAACCTGACCTGCTGGCTTCTCTGCTGGTTTGCGTGTCCTTTCTTGGCTCTGCTTTTCCCTCTTCCTCACCCAGCTCTCTGGCTCCCTGCCGGGGCCAGTCTCTGTCCTTGGCTATTGTCCTGCTTTATCAGGACACCTGCCACACCCCCTGAAGGTATCCTCAATGCCCCACAGGTATCCACACCAGACCAGCCACCAGGTCGTGAGCTCCTGTGGGCAAGGGTGGGGCTGCTTCATTTCTGTCCCTCTGGGCCCAGGACAGAGCCCTGCACATCCTGGGGACACAGTAATGACTGAGGAAGGAGTGATGCAAGGCACTAGAGATGTGGAGGGACCATGCTGTTTTCAAAGGCACAGCTGTCCCTGAGGTTAGCATCCACCTGGCCTGTATCCTCCCTTCAGGCCGTCAGTGCCCCTGCAGACCCCTCTTCTTCCCCTAAGAGCAGAGGCCCCTCCAGCCTTGGTCCACCTGAGTCCCCCAGAAGCCTGACTGCTGTGAAGCAGCCCTGGTCTCAGGGGACCTGGGGTCCCTTCTCCTCAGGCCTGGGATAGCCCATAGGCCACCTCCTTGTGAAAGCAGGAGGCAGGTGGCCACCTGGAAGCCTAGGCTGTGTCTATCCCAGATGAAAGGCAGAGTCTGTGCCTTGTTTGCTGGTTAAGGACCTGGAGCTGATGGGAACCTGCCCACGGGCAGTGTCATGGAGCAGACATGTGTCTGGTCCCTCGGGGGGTTGATGAAGGCTGGACACAGGCTGTGTGGGCAGGGGTCACACACCTTCTTGCGACACAGACAACAGATGTGCCAGAGCAGCAACAGGTACAGAAGCAGGGCCGGGATGAACCAAGACAAGAAGAGAGGGTTGGCACAGAGGATGAAGCAGGTGGGTGGGGTAGGCGCTGCTGGGGTAAGAGCCGCCTGGGGAGAGGCCCCTGGGAGAGGTGGCATTGGGGGAGGCTGCTGGGAGACTGTTGGAAGGCTTGCTCCTGACCCATGTGCCTAAAGAAAGAACACACAGCAGAGTCCTGGTTTGGACCCGGGTGATCTCTTCCCCTGCAACTCAGATCCCGTCCCAGATCTCCCCGTCTGCCCAGTCCCCCTTAGACTTGGGTTGCCCTATCAGAGGAGAAAGATTTGAAGAAGTTAGGGCTGGTATCCAGAGAGCCCTTCTGGGATAAGCTAAGGCCCTGTGGTCTCCTCCTCTAAGATAAGCTCTGGCAGTGTGGTTTTCTCCTCTGGGATAAGCTCAGGGCCTGTGATCACCTATCTGGGATGAGCTCAGGCCCTGTGGGCTTCTCCTCTGGGATAAGCTAAGGCCCTGTGGTCTTCTCCTCTGGGATTAACTCAGGCCCTGTGGTCTTTGCTTTGGGGATAAGGTCTGGCCGTGTGGACTTCTCATCTGGGATAAGCTCCAGCCCTAGGTCTTCTCCTCTGGGATAAGATCAGGCCCTTTGGATACCTCCTCTGGGGTAAGCTCAGGTCCTGTGTTCTTCTCCTCTGGGATAATGTCCGGCCATAGGTCTTCTCCTCTGGGATAAGCTCCAGCCCTAGATCTTCTCCTCTGGGATAAGCTCCAGCCCTGTGGTCTTCTCTGGGATAAGCTCAGGCCCAGTGGTCACCTCCTACGGGATAAGCTCAGGCCCTGTGTTCTTCTCCTCTGAGATAAGTTCAGACCCAGTTGTCTTCTCTGGGATAAGCTCAGGCACAGTGGTCTTCTCCTCTGAGATAAGATCTGGCTGTGTTGTCTTATCCTCTTGATAAACTCTGGCCCTGTGGTCTCCTCTTGGATTAGCTCAGGTCCTGTGGCTTCTCCTCTGGGATAAGCTCTGGCCGTATGGTTTTCTCCTCTGATAAGCTCAGGCCCTGTGGTCTCCTACTCTGGGAGAAGCTCAGGTCCTTTGGTCTCCTCCTCTGGGATAATCTCAGACCCTATGTCTTCTCCTCTAGTATAAGCCCTGGCCGTGTGGTCTTCTCCTCTGAGATAAACTCAGGCCCTGCATTCTTCTCCTCTGTGATAAGCTCATGCCCTGTTGTCACCTCTTCTGAAATAAGCTCAGGCCCTGTGGTCGTCTTCTCTCAGATAAGCTCAGGCCCTGTGGTCTTCTCCTCTGAGATATACTAAGGCACTGTGGTCTCTTCCTCTGTGACAACCATAGTCACTGTGGTCGTGGTTATGACAACATTAGTCACTGTGGTCATCATGGTGGCAGCCTTCAGCACTTTGGTTCTCACTGTGACAACTGTAGGCACTGTGATCATCATCATGACACCTTTGGGCACTGTGATCATCGCTGGTCCAGGGATGTTCTCTGAAGGCTCATTCTGCAGAAGGCACAGGTGTCAGATTCCTGGGGCTGCTCTTGGTGATTTCTTCCCAGGTGCCCACCAACTGTTTCCCACGGCTGATTTCTCCCATCAGCTCACTCTCCCTTCTCCTCAAGTTACCTCATCTAGAGGGACCACAGTGGGGCTGGGAGGTCAGGGGTGGTACCCAGAGAGCCCCTCTGGAGCCCTGGTCCATGGACCCCATGGCTGCCCTTGCTCAGCAGCTCCCTGCATGGCCCTGTCAAGGAGGTCCAGTCCTCCAGGCAGTGACAACCAAGCCCTCACTGTCTTCCTAGTACAGAACTACTTCTCAGGGGTTCTGTAAGGACCACAAAGAGCTACGACACACAGATGGGTGAGGGAGGGGCAGCTGGGGCCCCCTGAGAAGTGGGGGTGCAAGAACACATCCAGGAGACCCTGATCACATCCCTGAAGCCTCTCTCCCCTACTTCTCCGCAATCTTGGGCAAAATGACTCCATCTCTCTGAGCCTCTGTCCCCACATTTGCAGTGAGGAAATGGCAGACAGCTGAGAGCGTCAGAGAGGTTACAGACAGTCCCAGCACAGGCCAGGCCCACGTGGGGGCTTACAGAATGGGATCTGTTCTCGTGCTGTTGTTCATAACCACAGGCACGTGTGCTGCATCTGAGCACCCGTGCACTGCACAGCCCTTCCCTAAGTCAAGTGCTCTGCTTGAGAGAAGCAGGGCAGGGAAAGGGGAGAGAGAGCCTGTGCCCAGGAAACAGGGCGGCCGAAAGGAGAGGCCCAGTCAGGCTGAGGGGGCCCTGTGCTAGGATAGGCTGCTCCTGAGTTCTCTCCTAAATGTGCCTGTGGACGGGTGGCTGCAGGGAAGGGGACCCTGGTGGGAAATGTGTAGGTTCGGTCTCTGATCCATGGGGGGATGTGCAGGGACAAGGGAGACAGACACAGGGAGACCGTCACACGGTTGTCACCCTCACCAGCTTGTACTGGACACCAGGGTGGTGGCTACTCAACACAGGCATCCCTCCTCCAGGGGAAACCTCACTCCAGCCTAACGCTCTCTGTGGCCCGTGTCCAGCAGCCCCAGGCTAAGGTGTCTGGCTGATGTGGAGCTTGGAAAAGCAGGTCTTAGGGGAGCAGCCCTTTGTTCCCAGCTTCCTCTCCCCAAGATGAACCCCTGCCCTCCCCATGGCCCTGACAGCTTCCCCATCAACTGAGGAGTCTCCCTGCAGAGACCAGAGCGAGCCAGGGGAGAGGAACGGCTGAGGAGCACGAGAAAGGAGGAGAGGCACAGGGATGCTGATGACATCTGCAAAGTGGCAGCCGGTGTCCCCAGACAGGCTCAGGAGGCGGGAGCTCTGGTGGTCAGGAGTGGGTTCAGAGCCCTGCCAGCTGCCTCAGCCACACCGGAAACAGTCCCTGACTGGGCTAAGCCACAGCTGGTCCAGTCCTCCCGACCCCTGTGCCCAAGACCGCAATTTGGAAGGCCCGAGTGTCCCAGAGGTCCTGCACTCTGTCTCCTAGGACACAGTGTCCCAGCCTCTCCCACTCACCCTGCTGGAATCCAAGATGGAGCCTGGAGCTCCCCGGCACAAGGCTTAGGCCAGTGGGGGTGGCCAGGTGGGTCCAGGGTGGGCAGAGCCTCAGCACTGTTTCTAGAGTCTGTTTAGAGCTCTAATTGGTCCCTTCCAAGTGCCTTCAATGACACTGCTTTCACAGAGACAGCAGAGGTTTGCAAGGTCTGGACAGTAAGTTGTACCCCAGGTGCTCTTTTTAGTAACACTCCCAGGGCACTGCCCAAGCCTGATGCGGGTCCAGCTCCTCGATGTGGAGCTCAGGGCCCTGAGCTGCCTGTGAGATGCTGCTTTAGGGGCCTGTCTGCACAGGCTACTTGCCGGGCCTGCCCAGGGCCCGCTGCTCCCCACAATGGCCTCCTGGGCGTCTTGCCCTCCTGCGCAGGGGGCAGGGTGGCCCTGGGTCCGGGAGCTGCACCCTGGCGGCCACACGGCTCCTGCTGCTGATGTGCACATCGTTGTTGATGACGGCGGTCCCGTGGTTCAGGCGGACGTCAACACGCAGCTCCCTGCAGCAGAGGAAGGGCAGGCAGTGACCACGAGGCCGGACAGACGCGCTTCTTCCACTTGGCTCAAATTGTAGCTCGTAATCTCCTCACTGTAATGACTTTGAACATCAGGCATTCGGGGCCACCACAGAGCAGACAGCAAGGGTAAGGAGAGCTCATCCCAAAGTACTACGAGGTCAACCTCTGCAATGAAGGCTGCCCAGGCAGTGAGGAGCCCCACATGGGATCAGATGTCCTCTTGGCCATGAGCTAAGTGACCAGGGATGGCAGTACGGTGTCACCATCCTGGCTTCTCTGTATTTACAGAGTATGTGAGTTTAGCTCCAAAAGGCTGCCTGGAGCAAAGGTACCATCCCCGGGGCACATCATCTCCTGCATCGTGCCCTCCTCTGCAGAGCCTGGGCCACAGTGCATCCCCGAGCACCTCAGAGGACCACCAGCCAGGGCAGGTGTGGAGGATGCCCTGAGCGCTCCTGGAGACAGACAAGTGCTTCCTCAGGAGAGGTGGTGTCCCACATTCTTTACACTTCATGGTGGCAAAAGCTGCCTGTGTGGCCTCCAGGCTAGGCACTTACTCATCTGGCTTCTCTATCTTTACTCCTGGGCATATTATGGTGGCATCTTCCACAGAGATAGGTTTTTTATCTAAAGACAACCACATAAGAAGAATGTCAATGGACTTGTCCATCCATCCATCCCTCCCCTTCTGCCTGCCCTTGGCGAGCAGAGCTCACACTCTGGCAGAAGCAGCTTCTCTTCTCTGCCCTATTCTGACACCTCCCATGCACCAGGCACTGTGTAGGGCTCTGGGGTTTGGTGCGGACAAGACAGGCAGACATCTTGCTCTCCAGGGCCTGACATTGGAGGGACTGGGGAGGGAGACAGACAATAAAGTAACAAACAATGAACAAACAAATGCTAAAATGAAAAGTGCTGTGACGTCAATACACGAGGGAAGGGACAGCCGTTTAAGAACAGGTGACCTGTCCTGTCTTTTAGATACAATTTTTCTTTAAAAGAAAGTGAAATATTTATACAGGAAGTGGTGGGATGTCTGGGATTTGCTTCAAAATATTCAACGGTGAGGGATCAGTAAAACCAGACTGGCCGGGATTGACCATCACTGAGGTAGGTGGAGGCGGCTTCCAGTGCGCTGTACAACTTTTGCTACTTTTGTATATTATTTAAAATTCTCAGCAAGATGAGGTCTCTCTGAGGAGGCGGTCCTGGAGCTGAGGCCAGCTGAGGGGATGGCCAGGGAAAGTCCCAGAAGAGGGTTCCAAGCTGTGTGACCGAGACCTGAGGTGTAACCAGCTGAGCTGGTTGAGGGGAAAGAGGTGAGAGGTGAGAGGCGAGGGGCAGCGCCTCGGGAGCCCCAGGAAGGGGTTGGGGCTTTACTCTAAGTACAGTGAGTCTGTGGAGGGGCTGGCAGGTCTGAGTGCGTTTGGACACAGAGGCAGCCAGAACCGTGGGGGCACTGGGTGTGGGGGTGGGGGCCAAGGGGGATCCAGAACGACATGCAGGTGAGTGACCTAAGCGCCTGGGGGTGGGGGTGCCATTTACTGACACAGGGGAGCCTGAGGAGGGGGCGGGGCTTCTGTGTGGTGTGTGTGCTGTTATTTGGGGGAGCTGGGAGGTGGCACTCACGGGGCTCAGACAGTCCACAGCTGGCAGCCGTGGAACCTTCTCTGTCCTGAGCCCTAACTTGCTGCATCCCTGATGTAAAGAGAGAAGGGAGGCCCAGCTGCTCTGCCTGGTTGCTTTCCTGCCAGTGCCCTCCCCACCCTGCTCCAGCTTCCCCGGGTCCCAGACTCCTCTGAAAGTTAGGACCCATGGTCCCCAAGGGCCACACCACTTCTGACATCGGTGATTCGGGAGGACAATTCTTTCCCTGGCCTTTTTCATGACCCGAGCTTCCCTGGGTCCTAGGAGCTAGGCCACCAATTCCCAGAGGCTGGAACCACAGCTCCACACCTGCCACCCGGGGTGGACAGATGTGGGTCTGCACATTTCCCTCTGTCGGACGAAAGGCCAGTTCTTTCCTGCACCTGCACCCACTGGGCTGTGATCAGAGGGCGGGGAGGAAGCTCTGCAGGAGGGCCTATACTTAGGGCCAAACCCCAGGAGAATCTCCCCAAGGGTGAAGGTAGTTTTAAATGTCGTTCTTCAAATTTTTTCAAAAATAGACTTGTCTGCTTAGAAATACTCTAATTTTTATGAGTCTAAGTGTCACTTCCTGGACACTTAAATTTTAAAAACACACAGATTATAATCAAACTAAAGATTCTCCACTTAGAGCCCTAATTTGTTAGTGGTTTTATAGACTCATTGTAACTTCAGGGTTTTTTGTAGCAGAGGGTGGGGAATTAGTTTGTCTCATGAAGAAACGTCTGTGTGATGCTCAATACTTTCTATAACTCCACTGCAATTTTTGGTCTATCCTTCAAGGAAAATGAGGTTTACTAAACTGTATTTGACATATTACAGGCACTTATCTGTAGGTTTGGGATTTGGGGTAATATTTTATTCTTTACTCTTTTATTATTTTCCTGCTTTCCTACTTTTTGTATCTTTTTTTAATTTTTATTTTTTATTGAAGTGTAATTGGTTTACAATGTTAGTTTCAGGTGCACAGCAAAGCGATTCAGTTACATATATATTTATTGATTCTTTTCCATTGAAAATAAATCTTTGGCTTTTGGAGGGTAATTAGGTTTCTTTCTTTCTTTCTTTCTCTATCTATCTATCTATCTATCTATCTATCAATCTATTTAATGGAGGTACTGAAGACTGAACCGAGGACCTTGTGCATGCTAAGCACACACTCTACCACTGAGCTATACCTGCCCCCTGTGTATCATTTTGATAATGAACAATCTCTAATAATTTAAAAAATTATTTTTCTTTTTCTTGCCACAGGTCAGGGCTATTCCCTACAAATGGTTCATTTCCATGTGGAAAACTTTTGGGACCTATTTCAATTGTCAGATGAGCTATGAATTTTTGAACAGAGTTAGTTTTTCATTGGGAATGATAATGAAAACTAGTCACCAAGCATGGTTAAGGGAAAGGCTTTGCATCTGAGAGGAAGGATG